>NW_026251734.1:0-432034 GCF_025024155.1 Gamsiella multidivaricata
AGCGTAGTATGGGTACGCTTATTCCTCATCACCGCTGTCATCGACGCGCTGCTTCTTTTCCGTGCTATCCTCGTCTTCTGCAGCTCTCTTCTTCAATCCCTTCATCTTGCGAGTTTGGATCTTATCAAAGTCCTGCTTGCCCAAGTGAATACGGCCAACAGTATCGCCCATCTCGTCTCTGCTGATGTTCTTCTTCTTCTTAGGCTTGAGCTCCTTGGGCACCCTGAGCGATTGCTTCCAGACATCGGGCTTGGCCTCCATGATGCGGCCAAAGGTCATGTCCATGCTAGGTCCCATCTCCACCAATTCGATCCTTGGCAATTTCACGCCAGATCTCTTCAGGACAATCGTGTATGTGCGCAGGTAGATCTTGCCGGGCTTGCCCTCTGAAGTCATGGGGCCAGCCGTTACCGAAATTACATATTCCAGTCCAGCCAATGCAACCCTGTCGACCGTCTGTCCGTGATAGAAGTCCAGCAGCATTGACTTGAACATAATGTAGTTGGGGTTCTGGTCCCACATGTCTCCGTTGAACAAAAAGCATGGCTTCATTCCAATGGCGCTTTTGGGAGTCTATTTGTAGTATCAAGTATAAGAAACAGAGGATTAATGATATGTCCTGTCTGATTCAATTGCTTCTGTGCGATAACTGAAGTTGTTAGAGATGACTTGCCTTAAAGTCCCTCATGGGGGCACCATGCTCGACTGAAACTTCGATCATATCCAAGAGTTGATGGTCAAACATACGAGCAAAAGTCAGGGTGTGGGGGCGCTTCTTCGAGTGAGTTCCAATGACAAATAGCGAGGCGTCATTCTTTTGAGAGAAAAACTGCAGGTTGGATTGGTCTTCGAAGGGATGGATCTGATTTTTCTTTGTAAAATTGACGGCATAGGGCTTCTTGAGCATGTACTATTGTAGCATTACAGAATGGACATGAAGGTAAGTACGAAGATACCGGATGCACAGACGACATCGAGATAAAGGATGTATAACTTACAAGATCAGCAAGCATATCATTGACGGTCTGGCTGGTTTGGCTTCCACGGATGAAGATGGCGGTCTTGATGTTCTCCTCTGTCTTAGCTTCTCTGTTCTTCAAGACTCGCTTTACGCGAGCGTTTCTTGGGGTACTATAGTACAAGATCCAGGTCAAGATAGAAACATTCGGTAGTTAGATACAGTCGACATGTGTTTCCAGGCAGGGCAGATAGTTTAATTGTTGCTGTCGTAAGGAATAGAAAGAGGCAAACAGAGGTAGAGAAATAGACTCACATTGTTCGCAGCATGGCTGTGTAGTTGGTGTTTGCGTGAGGGTGGTACAATGGGCAAGGCGGATGGAGGTCAAGCAAGCAGGCACCAGGACTTCATTGACATCACAAAAAAAAAAAAAAAAAGGTAAACACGCGAAATAACAACAGTCACTTTACCAAAAAAAGGGCTTGGTTCAAACCCTATTGGATTCACGATCGGCATCACATCGCTGCATTCCTCGTGTGTCAGCACTATCGTGCACCACGTGAAATACATAGCTTGGACACACCCAAAGTAGACTATTCGTGCTCTGCACATCCATCTCTCGCTGAGCACTCGTTAAGAACGAGCACTGACGAACTTGATACGATACCTCACCGAGTGTTTTAGTCCGCTATATCCATCATGCCCACTGATACCACGGCTGGTGGTATTCAATTCCTTTGCTGCCGCACTCCTTCGAGATCTTACAATAAAGGCAGTGGCGAATTGAGCATGCGCTGCGAACATGTCGATATGAAATAGATGGTACCGCCCGAAGCGCAACCGACATGCGCAGCTTTTTTATTAGAGCTGGAGGGGTGCTTTGATATGTCGTTTTCCGCTCAATTGCTCGCCCTTCATCCTCTCCGGGTTCTCACCCCACCCCACCCAAAGGAATAAAATCAAAATTGGCTGCGTCTTAGCATCTGCAGGCACGCTCGTGTGAAACGTTGAGCCGACTCTTTCATCACTCAGCCGATCGTCTCTTGGCACAACTCCACATTCAATCATCCCCATCTTCCTGTTCACCATCTACTTACACATCCTCACATTGTCCTTTCAGTTCTTGACCGCGCCCATTTTCTCCTCGAAATGGCGTCCTTCCCCCGCGCCAAAGTAGACTCGTCCACCCAGACGGACCCTCCCCTACCCTTCACGGCGCTCCTCGACCGAACCCTCGACAGGGTCGAGGCCACCGTTCCCCTGAACCTCTCCTCCATAACCTTCTACATCCGCCGCCACCATCTCTCGCGGATAGAGCAGATCGAAGCCCTCCTCTCCGAAAACTTCTTCTTCAAAGCCGTCCTCTTCCGTATCGGTCTCCGACCCCAACACATCTTCTCCTTCCTCTGTCTCCTCACCCTCTACGGCTGCCGCCAACTCTACCGTCGGAGCGTCTATCTCACCACCAACCTCTGTGCGGTCGCCTACCCAGCCTACTGCTCCATCAAAACCATCAACAGCGAGCCCATTGCCCCTCCGCGCGGTCTCGGCCTCGAACCAACAGAGTATGGCCCCCTCTACTCTGCCCGCCGACCCAATAGCACTTACAGCAGCAGCGGCAGCATCCGGTCCGGTCGGCAGCGCTCGCGAAGACAGCGTAACAGGATGAGTAACTCCATGAACGAGGACTCGATGCAGAGCAGCAACTCCTACAGCAGCAGCCAAGAGGACTTTGACGACAGCCGACGTTCAGAGGCCTCTTCTTGGGGCCGACCATCGGACTATTCCAACTACTCAGAGGACAATATCACCTCGACCAGTTACTCTGGCTCCATGACAGTCGAGGAAAAGATGAAGCAAAGGATGCGCCGTCGATGGGCCAAGTTTTCGCAGACACGCAAGGACAAGGCAACGCGACAATGGCTCGCCTACTGGAGCATCTACGGAACCGTCCAAGTGATCGATACATGGTCGTCATTCCTGCTCGACTGGATCCCGGGTTACAATCTCGGCAAGCTCTTGTTCCTCTGGTGGGCTCAACGCCGTGGCGCCACACTCGTCTTCGATTACTTCCAACCACTGATCCAGTCTAAGAACAAGGATGGCCGTGAAGTCGCCCGGAAGCCTAGCAACCGCAGTCTGAACTCGGAAATGTCGCGTCATGAACGTGGCGGTTCGTCAGGTGGACCTAGCGGATCGAGACCTACAAGTATTCAGATGCTACCTTCGGCCTTGGCGCAGCAACACCAGCAGCAACACCAGCAGTACCAGCAGCAGCAGCCACAATATCAACAGCAACAGTTCGAGCAGCAGTTCTATGGCAAGGGTGGTGCTTCACGCAGAGACACGGCTACGTTTCGCGATCTGAACCAGGGTCGTCGCAGGAGAGAGGATTACTACGAGGACGAGGAAGACGAGAACGACTTTCATGACCATCGCAATTATCAACAGCAGTTCATTCGGGACCAACAAAAGCAGCATCAGCAGCCGTTGGATCTCCGCCGCGAATTGATGAACAGCTCACCTCACGATTCCGGTGCCTTTGCAGAGACACCCTTGTTCGAGTCGGCCGAGAGTGTCTGGAGTGCACCACCTATTTCGACGAGCATGTTGGCCGTAGACGATATCGGTGGTATGACTAGAATGGCGACACACAGTAATAATGCCACGCCTACGCCTATGTCTGTCCAGGAACAGTATCTTCGTCTGCATCAAGTTCATCAACAACAGCAGCAAGCGCAGAAGTCACTGCAGCCCCTGTCCCAGGATGCCAATTCTTACGCCGTAGCTTCAACCATCCACTGGAACCCATCGACATCAACCAGCGCTACATCCACGGACTAAGTCCTCTCCTTAGCACTCATTGAATGACCCTATAATATCCCTCCCTTCTCATCTCTCACTCGCTCCATCCCTCCCTCTTCGATTGTACAATTCTTGCCATAACACACTGAGAACCGCCTTCTCTAGCTACAATAAGAATAAAAAAAAAAAAAAGGCTCATCCTAATGCAAACCATATCATCCTCCGAGATTCTGACTATGCCTACTTCTTTAATGCCGAATATGATCTGTGGGCCGTAAATTCGTAAATAGGACACTATGAGTCCCTAGCCTGCCGTACCAACTCCTCTGGCGGATGTCTATTCCATTTGACACAAACCCGTTTCCAAAAAAAATTAAAAAATTAAAAAATTAACAACAGCAACCGAGTGTTAGCTTTCATAAATCAACAAACAGGCACGCCTCCCGATTGAACCCATACATGAAGTAATTTTTGACCAACAGCAGTACATACGTTCTTGCTATCCAGACATCCTCAGAGTTGGGCATCGCCCTCTTCTTCGCCCTGAGTTCCGCATCCCGTTTCTGGATCATGACCTGCGCGACCTGCGACGACTTGGTCTTAATGCTCAGACAGAATTTCAGGTGATCATATCGGTCCGCACAATCCTTGTATGTCCCGTAACGATAGTAGTTGCGGATATTTGATCCCAATGCTAGTTGTCAGGAAATCAGGGAAAAAAATCATAAAGGTCAGAAGTCTTCAATCAACTCAAGAATCCAACTGCCACTATCAAATACATATTTTTTTTTTCCCTAGAGGTGGCCTTACATGAGCACGCCGCAAGCTGGTTCATCGCATCCGAGACCTTGAACCGGTCAAAGATATCATCCGACGCCTTGTATTCGTCAAATTCCATCACCTGTGCCGGAAGCGAATGACGAGGCGCTGTAGCCAGGGCCTCGGGTGCGTACTCTGCCGGCGAGTTTCCCTGCACCTCTGGCTGTGTCTGTGCCTGTGCTTGAGTCTGCTGAATATGTATCTGAGGATCGGTTGCTGTTGCTACCGCCGCTGCTGCAGCTTCACTCACTGGTGCGGAGAGAGCTGGCACAGGTACAGGGGTTGGTGGTGCTGTTGCTGCTGCAGTGGGCGAAGCTGAGGATTCACCCTTGACTAATGAAGGCTGACTTGCGGATGTGTTTTCTTGTTGCTGTACCGGGACGGTTGATCTCGAAAACCAACCCATGGTCGCTTAGAATTGACGTTGCTGATCGTTGTTGAGTTACTTTCCAAATGAGGTTCACATGAGAGATGTGTTTATAGTGCTCAAACAGTCACTTTTTAGGCTTTACTGGATCTACAAAGGATATTTTACAATGGCTCCGCATCTGGACGGTAGAGATGCAGGTTCAGAACCGTGGGCTGCAAGTGATATTGAATGATAGAGATAATGAATGGCTCAAACGGATGTGCAATAAACGTCGCAAATCGCTTTGACCGCATCATGCCGCCCGATCCTGTTCCCGTTGTTGCAGCCGCTGCGTTGTTGTTCGTGCCGATAGTATTAGTTCCGCCAGTATTAATGATATTTCCATTCAATGCATTAATAGTATTATTGCTGACTCCAGCGGTATTATTGTTCGAGCTGTTGCTGACGCCGCCATTGCTGCTGCTACTGGTGCTGGTGCTGCTGATCATGCCTGGCTTGAATAAATGGATCTTGAACCTTAGCTCGCCGCTGCCACGAAGATAAAACTTGATCGGAAAGTCCTGGCACGGTCGTTGGCTATCACAATTGAAACGGTGGATATTATTAGCAAACGTCAGTTTTGCAGTTGAGCAGATTGGCGCCAGCGGATATAATTACTGAAAAAGCGGCTTTACCGATCAGATGCGGATATAACTTTCTCGTCGTAGCTGAATAGGGCCTGATCGAGATATGGACTATCGCTCAGAGACTGTGGGCTATAAGGAAGCACACAAAGAGATCGCTTTACCGCTTGGGCCGTTCTATTAAACACAAAGCAAAAAGGTTGATTGTTAATCGTATCTGCCGGGAACGCTGGACCGCCAAAAAGAGTCATCAAAGCAAGACAATACCCCCCGTTCCGTGCGTGCCTCATCCCGTACTGCGTCTTTTTCAAGTGGTCCTTGGCATAAATGTTGTTGGAGCATGTGGATGAATAATGCCGTTTGCCCCTTCCAGCCGTCGTATACGCTGTGGCACAGAATTGGTCTGCCCATGCCTCGTATAGCCGCAGAAATTCCTCTGATGCGTTGTCGTATACTGCCAAGATCTCCGTAGTTCGGATGTCATAGAAGACAAAGAAAGCTGTTTGGTACGTACTATCCGCTTGCTATTGAGTGGAAGACCAAAGATCCATTGTAAATGACATGGTAAAGATTTAACTGCATGCCTGTACGAATAAAATAAATCACGGCCACATGCCCTTCCAACAACGCAATCCAGTTTTCCAAACTTGATAAGCATAGTCGACTCGTCCAAGAACTGCATCCGCCACATAACCAGGTTTGCAAACTGCTGGAATGTCAGATGAAAGTGTCGCAGTGCAGCTCCCCTAATGGCGTGAATATTCCAACATGTATTAATAAGGTACAGAAGTTCCATGCAAGGCCTACTTTGCATATGGTAGTCAAATGACATGCAAGTACTTACCCGTCATCAGCATTGAACGCCTTCCTGAATAGATGCGCCATCAATCGCTGTTTGATCCCGCTTATTGTTTGAGCGTGCGGCTATTAGACCCGGTTGAGTGAACGATTCGACTACATTAGTCATCAGGTCCGATCAGTCATGTCGCTGCGGAGGCAGAGTGAACCGCCAAAATGCTAGTAGGACGCACCTCATCATAGTATGATTGATTGTATGCCATTTGTGAGATGTACGAGTAGTTGGCCTGATTAATCCTGGATGGAATGCCAATACTGCTGCTGGAACTAGAGGGCACTTGGTGGTATGTTGCATCTGCAGAGAACTCTGCCATTGATGACATGGTTGGCGCGAGTGCAAAAGACTCGAATCGGTCCTTGGCCCTTGGATCACCCGATTCCTCATCCTTCAGACTGTATCCATGATGATAGAATGGCGAAGTGGATTTTATGGTTTGCTGTGCAATAAACTGTTCGTTGAAGTCACGATATCGAGCCAGCACCAATTCGTCGTCGTCGTGGTTGAACCAGCCTATCCGATGAAGGTCAATTAATTTTCCATTGTTCTAAAAAGAATATGGCAGTAAACGTAATCAGAGTAAGAACAATTGTCTTCGCTAAGCAATTGCCTCCTAAAATAATTTCGTCCGCATCGATCAATTAATACCTTGATATGGATGATCTGAATGGCCTGACTCTGGATAAGCATGACGGCAAAGAGCGAGTCGTAGAGACTCACACCCGTATGATGAGCAATGGTGATGTACTCGTTTTTGAACTCCCGTTTGTCGATGATCTAGTCCAGATCCAGCGATTAAAAGCAATGGTCAGCATTCGATGCTCCAGACGAAACGAAATAGGTGTAATTGATCCCGTGGTGACAGTCGCCATTCCCGACAATCATTAGGACCAGGATTCGACCCCGCACCTTTCCTGTCACGAGTTCAATGACATAAAACACGACCGTGTCCAGGTTGGGTATACAATTGAGTGAGCATGGATACGCGCGACCGTCTGATGATACCCCTGTGCAAGGCGATACAGCGGCGACGATGATCTACAGATGAGAATTGCAGGCAGAAAACCTCGGTCAATTCAGCATGCATAAAAGAAGGCACATATCGCTCCTGCAAGAAAATGTTTGAGAGATTCGATCGATCGACCGATCGCGACAAAGGTGGTCTCCAAGAGGCAGTGCTACTTACAAAGCGCCCGTTCGCAGTCACCAAGCAAAAGTCCTTTGAGAGCATCTCAGACTCCTTCAGGACGACCGTCTCATGCTTCAACTCAAAGAAATCTTTGAAGTTAAGCGACTCTGCTGGGCGGTCCTCGGGTGGTCCTCCTGAGCCCTTGAAGCTATAGATGTGCACTGCTCGCTGGTTCTTTGACATGCCTATTAAGTACTACATTGTCGCGATAAACAAAGAACAACCCCACGGGGCCAGTTTGGATTAGAAATCACCTTCTTAAATAAAACTCCGCAAAAGTGCTCCTTTGCCAAGGTTCGCAGGCGTGGAGAAATGCAGTTAAAAAAAAAAAAAAAAAAAGAAGCTGAAGGCAGTGGAGTACATACCTGTCCGCATGGCGTAAACTTTTTGAGGTTGGAAAATTGACAATCCACTCCGTGGATGGTAGTATTGGGGTAGATTGAACGGTAGAGTCTCCGGGAAGCAATCACTGAGGACTTGCCCCGGTTTACACCGAGTTCCCGTCCTCGCAGTGATGCCAGCAATGACTCTTTTGGTCGATGGATTTGAGGGATGCCAGCTGAGTAGGAATCGAACAAATTCATCGTCGCTTGGGACAGCAGATGGGTGAGTGGAAGAGGAAGAACTGAGGGCTCTCTCTATGTGTGTCTGTGGGATCTGGTCTGAGTTATAGGAAGAGGTTACTGAATGCAAGACATGCAAACAGCGAGGACAGGGGAGATGTAGAGGGAGGGGGGAGAGGCCAGGGAGTAGTGGAGCAAGCGAGGGATGAAGAGAGGCAAAGGCATGCAGCATGGTACTGAAAAATCGAGCGGCTCGACCAAAAGTGGCTTTGTCTCAATAGATCGCCTTTGCACAGCACTTCTAGTTGCCTAGTCCAGGAGCTGCCCTGCTCTGCCGTCCAAAGACAATACCGCTCCACATGTTCTCTTCCAGCATGCGCTCCTCGCACAAGCAGCTTGTATCACAACCAGATGAGATTCGGTTGTTTGTAAAGATGTTTATTGTTACAGGGTGGAGAGTAGACATTCTGTTGTTGTCCAATAAAAGCGGGGATGCTGATACGATTCCTTGGTCATGGCTCGCCTTCTACCAAATATTCCTTTGCTTGTGCTGATTATATGATGAAGAGTCGTAATTGAGGCTCAACCTGAAATTGACGTTTACTGCTGCTGGGTCCGTGTGTAAAAAGGCGTCATAGTGCCCTCCCGACCCTTAGCTCCAGTTATACTAGTTCCCAGTCCTTTCTAGTGCCTCAAGAACGATTACGCTGTTACCACGAAGAACCTAACGTAGCGATGAAGTTCAATGAGTGTTCGTTAATGAACACATCCTAATGATGGATGCCAATGAGCACTCGACGCTACATATCCGTTGGCAATACGATGAGACTGATACATACAACCATGCCAATTGACGACTTCTCTGCAGGGTTAGTTTCCTCGACAGCCTCGTCCAAAACCAAGTTCATGAAGGGATCAAATCCCCGAAGAACTCCTGTGACCTTTCTGGAGCCGTTGAGCTGAACAAAGACACGCTTGTCCATGTACCTAAAGTGTCGCAGCGCATCAATTAAAGATAAATGGTTGTTAGCCCCGACTTCAACTCTTATAGGTGCATCCAAGGTTTGCTCAAGCTGGACCGATGACTTTTAGCCAAAGACCGATGGCTCTGGTGCAGGCTTTGCATGATCGCAATCCAGATTCCAATCCAGCGGTTGTGTGATTCCGTGTTCCGCGAGTCATACTTCTTGAGCTCTGGTGTTGCTGCCTTGGCTGACATGTTGTATGGAGGGAAGAGTGTAGGTGATGCGCGAGGCGAGGATGCCGCGAAAATATTTCCATTATCACAAGATTCCTAGCCTAAACTACGTCAGAATAAGGGAATGGAATCACGTGATGAAGATGGTCAACTACCATTTTAAGAAAATACTGCCCTCGGTTGACCTGTACTTACTGATCTCAATTGGGGCGCGATAACGGTTACCATTGACTGGCAGAGTGGATCTATCGATCATGTCGATATGATATCGAGCATCAAAAAGAATGCAGGAAGAGAGGATCATATAGAGCTGTCCATAGCGCGCGTTGATCTTTCGACGGAGCTGGTACCTCACCAGCAGGCGGTACATTTCCCTCTTCCCCACAGCACCATGAACAAAGAGCAGAAAGTGAGGTGCAGGCCTTTTTTTTTCCTTGTCTCTGCGATATTATGCTCGAAAAAAAGAAGGGATCTGCACAATGTTTACTCGTCCCATGGTCGACCTCATCCCCTGCACTCTTCTGAATTCCCGACAAGCGCGCGATTTTTATTTTCTGTTTTGTTGGTTGCTGGCGACAAAGAAAATCCCGCACTGGTTTGGGTTGGTGGCACCGAGCGCCAATCTACACTTTGGTGCACCAGTAGGCTCATGCATTCAAAATGCGCGCGTTTTCATATTTGCGGCATTTCTCCTATTCACAGATGAACAATGCTTCGTTACCAACCATGTACAGTAGAGGCTCACAGGTTACCGTGGTGTTGTTTCCTACAAGCACAACTGTGAGGTAGGATCCAACTAACGCTCGGGGGTTGGGCGTGACGATGGATTATGAGGCATTTTACAGTGACTTTGTGCCCAGTACGCGTATCTGACCTGGCGTTGCTGTCGGCTTTTGTGAATAAACGACGGTCGTCTCTTTGGAAAAGATATCGCTACGCAGCTGTCTCTTTTCTCTCCTTTTCTCTTCCAAGTCGTCGCTCTCCCTATTCCTGAGGCAGGACGCGCTTTCGACCAGGTTCTCCCATTCCCCACATTAATATCCGAGTGTCCACTTCACTTCTTCAATATAGTCGCGCACGCTCATCCTATCCCTCACGCGCTATTTACTCACAACTACTGACCCCTCTCAGTCATGACTCCTCTCAATATACATCACAAGGGCCGCAAAAGAAAATACCGCGGCCCCAGAGACCCTCTTATGACGATAAGAGTGTACAATTGGAACGCGGACGCATCCGAACGCGACCTGACTACTACCCCTTACCCCTCCGCCACCGATGATGTCAACAGCGAGTCGCATTCGCCCAGAGCTATTAGAACGATGCAACCTCAATTACCATCAAAAGACCCAAGGAAGCAGGAGCCCTCTTTTGTCGTGGTTCGAAGACAGCTGAACCAACTTCAGGATCCCACCAAAAGCGCGTGGGTATCTGTTACCGTTCCAGAGACTATCAGCGCTGTCTTCTCTCCCACCCCTACTTCGCCTCCACCTACAGCCTCGCTAGAAATCATATACACAACAGAAACGACAGCGACAGCATCAGCGACGACTACCCCAAAAGCAGAAGGTCAAAATCCATTAACAAGCATAGCCGTCCAACTCATCCTCGGAGGCCTCGCTGCCGTCTGCCTCATCGCCGTGGTTTTGCGCTGTCTCCACGTCAACCACCAGCATCATACAATCACCGCAGCACGGCGGCGAAATCTGACATCAGCCCAGGCCCAGGCTGCCGTTCACGCGTCGGTTCTTGAAGGCAGAGGTCAAACACACCTAATTCCGACAAACGAAATGACCCTTGCTGCGCGGTTGAACATGTACCGTGCGCGCACAGATGTTAGAACGCCCTACTATCCATACCAGCAGGAGCCCCATGGCACAGCAGGTGGGGGACCTCTGGAGAGCGTGAACTCATTTGTAGCGCCGTCGTACGAGCAGGATGTGAGTCCGCCGCCCTTTATGATGGCCGCAGGCAAGCCGCCTGCGTATGCCGACGCAGTAAGATCATCTCTTGCACCGCCTACACGGCCATCCGAACAGCGCATACAACCTGTAGATCCTCCTATGCGCCCATCAGATCCATCTCAGGAGCAACGATAGTTTAGGATATCATTATGCGATTTTGTTTAATCACAATTATAGCTTAAGGGCATTTATTTTTCATAATTCAACAGTTTTAAAGGCGATACAATCTACACAAATAACATTTACAAAACAAAGAGATGAGACGCATAATTAACAAAATAAAAAATACAACTAGGCTGCAAGCTTGACACCGGTGCTGCCAAATCCGCCGGAGCCGCGATCAGTCGTATCCAGTTCCTAAGTACAAGAAAGCAGTTGAGCATACGATCGCCATTAGCAATATGAAACAGAGGAACTGAGTATTACCGATCCCATAAGAGCAGAAAACAAAAAAGAAGGACATACGTCGACTTCGACGGCTTCGCACAGATGGACCTTCTCGAGGACTAGCTGAGCAATACGGTCACCTTCCTCGATCTTGAACTCATTCTTTCCAAAGTTAAACAAGACGATACCAATTGGGCCCTGCACGACAAATCAATCAACGTTAAATATTCCACTCCCTACAATAGTATCACGGACCGACATTTCAATTGGTATAGCAATATAAAACGGCATGCCTACCCTGTAGTCATAGTCGACGACTCCGGCACCGACATCGATAAAGTGCCTGACTGCGAGACCACTACGAGGGGCCACACGTCCATAAGTGCCCTCCGGGACAGCGATGCTTATATCCGTCGGTACAACGCCCTGTGATTGGGGTGCGATTGTCATGGTCTTTGCACTACACCCACGAGATCAAAAAAGCTTTGGTTTCAGAAGGGAAAATGCCAGAAGTGCAAACTAATTGAGCGGAGAAGGCGTACTCAAAAAGATATATACCTATAAAGATCGAATCCGGCAGCATGCTTGCTCCCACGAGTTGGCATACGAGCCTTCTTGGATAACTTCTTGACAAGCAGTGGGCCGAGCATGGCGTCGCTGCTTGCGGATGATGACGATGACGATGATGATGGTGAGGCAGGTATTTTGGCTATAGTGAGGAGACTACTTGAGATTCCGTCAGAGGTTTGAATGCGCTTGGTGTCGAGATGGTCAAGCTGCTGATCTTCAGTATCGCGAGAGCGCTTCAAAGCGGTACTAGGGCTCATAATGGAAAGAGAGGGTGAGGAAGGGAAGGGAAGAAGCAGATCAACAGAAAAACGATGGGAAGGAACAGCTCCTCAGGGTCGTGTCGCGTTGTTTGTTTGTTTTGCCACCATTTTTCATTTCGTTATTTTTTTTTAGCCGTGACCGTCAACGCGTCTTTTTCAATTAGCTTTCGCCTGAGCACTTTCTTGTACGTACATGTGCACTGCGACAGGGGAAAGGAAGGGAGTCCTCTCACAGAAAAAATAGGAGGCCTAGGCGCGCGATTATGGCTATTGGTTTCCGATTACTGAATAACACTGAAGCACATATTTCTCGTGGAAGAGCGCTTGTCATTATGCTTGCGCCACTGGTTCCATCATCTTCTCGTCATGGAGGTGGTCTTCACTGTTTATCAAATGTCTCACTACACCATTATTATTTAGAGCTTGTGAATTCAGGTGTCGCACGCGTTTTTACACCTTTTAAGGCCCGAGAGAAGCGACACTGAATCCCAGCATTTATCTTGATACCTTCATGTCGCCGGATAAAGTTGTCATGTGTATTAAAAAAATAGAGTATCCTAATGGACTCATGCCTTGCAGTAATAACTTTTAAAAACGAATCAAGGTGGTAGTGCTCGGTGCTCTGCAATGGTGCTCTGCAATAGAGGCTCACCAAGTGAAGCGGAACTGCAGATAGATCCGCGTAGGAATGAGTGCTGTGCTGTCGTCATATTGCGTTACCATCCACCTGGACAGTTTTTGTGCAACATAAAATGAGCATCGCCGACTATTTTTCTATCCATGGAAGCATCGGCAAGTCCGCCGCGGGATCAACTCAAACAAAAGCTTCACGGTACGCATCCGAGCGCAGCACGAAGAAGAGAAAGAAAAAAAAGGAAAAAGAGAAGAGTCGCCCAGTATAAATAAGCTTTAGGACAGGTTAATCAATCCATACCGGCCTGCCACGGTGGACGGTCGGAAAGATAATGTCGTCGGGAAATAAAAAGCTGCACAGGACATGTCGCCAAAGAGCATTTGGCCTTAATGAAGAGCGGTGGGGGACATGTCGCCCTTCCAAACTATCAACCTTATCGTGAGACATGTCACCGCTTTGGTACCTGAGATCCAACATTTAAAAGCCCTCCGATTCTTCGAATTCGCTTTCTCTTCTCTTTCTTTTTCTTTTTCTTTTTCAGATCGACATCTGGCTCCACTCTCTTCATTCCTCTCTCTTCACCCCCACCCTTTACTGGATTCTCACCTCTAGACATCCTTTTCAATTGCTCCAACTGCTCCATTGTCCTACCAAAGTTACCAGAACGCACCTACCCAGATTTGTACCACGTACCATCATTGACCTGTCTAGTGTGCCCTCTGCATCCGGTCTTACTCCTTTGCCACCAAATTTTGTGTGATCTTACCCGGCATCTCGGCTTCAACCACTAGTATTTCCGTACCACCATCTCAGATCTTGACATACCAACTAAAATACATTCGCATATAAGCATAAATACATACACATACACATACCCTTTTCCCTCAAGCCATGTCAGATCCAGCAACAACCCTACACCGCAAAACAGAGGGCCAGCAAGTGGAGGATATGATCACATCGCATTGTCCCTCGCCCACAATGACCCATCGCGGCTCAGAGCAGACTATCTCAGCCAATGAGAAAGATATCAAGAAGGAGTACACTACATCCGAGGAAATTGCCGATGTCGAATATGGCTCTGCCACAATCGATCCAGAAGAAGTACCGGCCTTGGTCGATGGCCCCGCCTATGGCTGGGTCATTGTCTTCGCGGCGTGTTTTACCCAGATGATCTCCATGGGTAGCTGTAATGTCTATGGTGTTTACCAGGTAAGAAAATCATTTCTCCCCTGTCTCGCGTGGCTCAATGCTGGGCACACCTTCAGGATACACACTACAATCAGTGCCTCCATCGAGAGTCCCGTTCCACCGAATCCTTCCCCTGTTTTCCAACGGCTGCCCTTCTGTTTACGCATGGGATGGCATGGTGTGGCACGTACCCATCAGATTCATCTCCGACCCGCGCTTCACCCATTGGACCGACACCATAGAGGCGCAACAGCCGAATTCACCCTCTCCAAATCTCTCTCCATTTCGTCTCGCTCTCTTTTTTATTTTTTGAGTTATGACTCCTTTGCGCCCTTTTGTCGACCTTAAATCCGTTAAACAAGGAAACACCGTTCGAGTCATAATGCTCCGCTGCGTGGGAAACCTTGGTTGTTCTTTTTCCCCGCTAGTCTTACTAATCCGACTCAGCGCACCAATGCGACCCTTTTTTTTTTTTTGCGATGCACACCAAGTTTGGAAGAGCTCTCTTTTGAGCTGATCTTCACACCCTTACTGGGGCCACCATCTCTTTTTCACCCACCCCTACTTTACCACGCCCACTCATCCACCACTCCCTCCACGCGCACACTACAGCTGGGGAGCTAGCTATTCAGACCTCCGCAGCCCCTTCAAAATAACCTTAATTGCCCTTTGCTCCGATTGGAGTCTCGGTTCTGCATCCTTGTGCGCCCTCGCTTCAACTGCACCCTGCCTTGCATACTCATCCCCGGATTCTCTTTGTAGGACTACTATCTCACACATACCTTCAAAGGCACCGCATCAACGTTCCAGCTCGCATGGATTGGCTCCCTAGCTGTCATGGCACTCGATGTCGCAGGTCCATTCACAGGCTCCATCTGCGACCACTTCGGCCATAGGCAAGCATCCCTGGTCGGTGTCCTCATCATGGCCCTGTCCCTCGTCGCAGCCGCATTTTCAACCCATGTCTGGCAGCTGTATCTGACCCAGGGCCTGCTCTACGGGTTCGGTGCCTCTTTGACCTACTTTGCGGGTCTGTCTCTCCCTGCCCAATGGTTCACTCGAAGCCGCGGTCTGGTCACTGGCATCGCCATCAGTGGTGGAGGCATCGGTGGACTGTGGATGTCGCCCATTGTCAGCAAGCTGTTAAACAGCAAGGGTTTCCGCTTCACCATGCTCTCAGTCGCGATCGCTCACTTGGTTCTTCTGATCCCCGCATGTATGCTCTTCAAGACGCGTCTCGAGTCTGGACGCCAGCGCGCCAAGCGGATCCGCAAATTCGGCTACAGCAAGGGCGAGTCTCTGGAGCAAGAGAAGAGCCGCAAGTTCGTGGACTTTACCATCATGAAAGACCTTCGCTTCTGTCTGCTGTTCGTTGCCGGCATCTTTGTCGTCAGCGGATACTTTACCCCCTTCTATTTTATCAGCTGTAAGCTCCAGTCTTAGTGACATGATCATTTATTTTTTCCCTCTCTCGTAGAAATTGCCCGCATATTTACTTGTCCTGAAGACATGCTGACTTGCTATTTAACACACTTTCATGAATAGCATACGCGCAACAGCACGGTGTTGATACCTCCACCGCTGCCTTAATGGTCGGAATCATGAACGGTGCCTCTGCCGTTGGCCGTATCGTCATGGGCTTGGTCTCTGACAAGATCGGCTGTATCAACGCGCTCTTAATCTCCACATTCGCGGCCACACTCTCGCTTCTGCTGATCTGGATCTTTGCCAAGACAGTGGCGGTGATGTTCTTGTTCTCAGTCGTCTACGGTCTCTGCTGCGGTGCCTATCTTTCCTCAACTGTCTCTGTCTCTGCCGCCATCTGCGGATTGGGGCGCCTGGCCACAGTGACCGGTATCATTTACGCGGGCATGGCCGTGGGATCCCTGATCGGATCCCCAGTCTCCGGTGCCATTCTCGACTCGATTGGGCACAAGACCGACTACACGGGTGTCATCCTCTGGTCTGGTACGGTTATGGCGGTGGGAACTGCGATCTTATTTGTGCTGAGGTATGTCACCGACAAGAACATGCTCGCAAGGGTATAAGCAATGATGCCAAGGGCTCTGGTGAAGAGTAGGTACTATGTACTCGTGTAGATAATAATAATAATAATAAAAGTCATATTTATAAAGAGGATACGCTGGAGGTAGTGGATTACTTGGTTGAAGGGGGGTATTACGCAGTACTGATATCTTGGACAGTTATGTTTGCTTGACGCGTTGAATAAACCAGTTGCGCGGATCTTATTGCTTGCTCATTTGCTCCCACTGGTTGGCCTGCAAAGGAGTCATTTCCTGTGGACCCTGCTGCGTCGGCATGAAGATAACCCTGGTGTTTGAACCCTTGGCCATATTGGCCATCGTTTCCAAGTAACGGATCTGCATGGCCGCTGGTGTGTTCAAGATGTCAGCGGCAGCTCTCATCAGCTTCGCAGAGTCGACCTCGGCCTGTGCGCCGATGACCTTGGATTCCGCCATTCTCTTTGCCTGTGCGGCGGACGAGAGCGATTCCTGGAGCTCCTTCGAGAAGGTGATATCCTTGATCAGGACTGACTCGACCTTGACGCCCCATTCACGTGCGGGCGCGTCGATGACTTCTTGAATCTCCTCGCCAATGGCCTCACGGTTCTCGATCAGCTCCTGAAGTACGCGCATGCCCAGAATGTGACGAAGAGTCGTTTGCGTTCTATTGAAGACAAAAACAACAACAACCAAGGACATAGAAGATAAATACGCGTTTAGAACCACCATTCGGACCCCATGTTATGATCATTGTAACTGCGCGCGTTCGAACTATCGTTTGTTTTCCGTACCTCTCAATCAATGCAGATTTAATATCGCTGACTCCAAAGACAGACTGCGAAGGGTTGATGATATGCCAGTAGAGGACCGAGTCGATCTGGACATTGACGTTATCCTTGGTCATGATAACCTGTTGAGGAATATCCCCGATCTGGATCTTGATGTCGACCTTGATCATCTTCTCCGTCACCGGGTTGATCTTTGTCAATCCTGGGTCGACAATCTTGTAGAACTTTCCGAACCGAGTGATCAAACCAACATGGCCTTGCGTAACAGACTGCAATATCCAGGTGCCAAAAAAAAAAAAAAAAAAAAAAAAAAAAAAATTAGATGGACGGTTAGAAATGTTGGAGATGAGTAAATCACAAATGCATGTTTGTGTTTGTACTCGCACTTATGCCTGAGTGAAATTGGAAACATCAGAGCAATTGTTGCAATTTAAAAAGTTGATATATGTATACCTTGTAGGGATTGGGGCAGCAGATGCAGCAGGGAATGGAGCCGAGGGCACCCATGAAGCTACCGGCAGCGTTCATGAGACTGCCGTACACGCCATGGTTTTCATCATCAGGGGAGAACTCTAATTATTCATAGCATGAAGAAGATTAGAAAAATGGCAACCGTTGAGAGGTTTGGTTTTCGTGTGAGGCCTGAAAACCGTTGGATGAATGCAGTTCCGTTTTTTACGTACCGGTTGCAAAGGACTTTTGCATGCCGTGTTGACCACGGGGCTGCTGAGTGACAGGGAGGTTGAGGGGTTCCATGGTGATATCGTCAGAACGAGAGCGAGTCATGCGCAATTGGAGTGAGGTGTAAAAGGGAGTGTATTAAAGACGCTATTTGCCAATAGACAATTGTGGTCCTGTGAATATTGTGATGGGGAAAAGTATGAGGTAGGGGGACACTTTTTATATTCAAAGACCTCCATGTGAGCCCTGGTCCAGCTGGGACAATGTTTTTCAATTTTTGTATGTTATAATGATCGACTTTGTCTCCTGTTCCTCATGGCCCGGACTCAGCTCGTGCGACCCTCCATCGTTAATCATGCACTTTGAAAGTGCCTGTCGGCTTTCGGCGTGCCCTCGCGGAAAAAAAAGAAGAGTCCAGTAGAACTAGAAAACTAGAAAGCTAGATTTTCTTTCCACTTAGGTTCAGTTTTATCCTTCCATGCCAACCAACGGCCAATTCCTGGAAGCTTTCTACGTTTTACTTCTTAACATGCAGGAAGATGGTGCATATATTTCGTCCGACAGATAAGGCATGGCATTCAATGGACGATGACACTACCAGTCTGACCCTAACTAGGTCTCATGTTAAGGTATGTGCCCACCTCATACTCGAACCGATACTCGAGAGTTAGGGTTATGGCTCATGGTGCTAATTGGCTCTCAAAACGCTTCTGAAGAAAAGGTCTTTTTCGACTCTCGGACTGGCGTCACTAAGAATTCCAGAAGCAACAAGAAGGGAACATGAACACACAATTCCATCAGCATGGCAACAACGTCTAAATATGCATCACGGTAAAACGTTCTTTCGTCGACTTTGCCTTCTTTTAAGAAGTTCCAAATAGGAAAGATGGGCGCGATATGCAGGTTGAAGTATCTGATGTGCCTGCTTATGCCCTCATTTAACTTTTGGAATCCCATGCCTCAGGCAAGTGGCGGAGTCCTATGGGTACCACATATACGCACATGGGAGAAGGGCTTATAAATACGGCTAGAATGCTATAGCCTTCTCACAGGCTCAGGAGTTTATCCCACGAGTCTATATGCCTCGCGTCTCATGCTTAGGAGGCGTATAAAAAAATGCATTCATGGTCAGGCACCACGACGCTTAAAATTGATGACACATTCATTAAAGCTGTCGCATCTCCTCGGTGAAGCCCTGCCCATCAGGTATTCACAGATATCTTCCTCACCAGACCATGTTACCGAAAGGCTTCATTCTTGTCCTACTCTGGATATCCCACCCTCGACATCGCACTGTCAAAATGTTCCGCCGTGTGCTATGTATTCTGGGTATTGCAAGCCCAGGTACTAGATGACCAGTATTAAGGATATCTTACCCTCCTAATCTTACACCAATTAGGAGAAAACGGCGACATACGAGGGAAAGGGGGTGATGCAGAGTATCTACAGCAGCAACAAGAGGCCCTCCGTTTTTCACAAGGAGTCTTGCTTTCAGATCAAAACATCTAGTGGCCATGTAGCTGCAACGCGGTAGAAGCACAGGCCGAGAAGACAGGGTGTATGCTCATATTAACTGATAGCGCTTGCTGAGTACGAATGCTTCTATCCTGTGGATTTATATAACATTTTTAAGGCCTGAGGTCCTAGAGGCCCGGCCTAGAAGAGAGCGTGTAGTGGTGATGGCGGTAGTATGCAGCGCTGGCGGCCAAAGGGCCGAAAACCTTGCACGCATCCGCTCATTCTGAGCGTACGAAAGGATCTTGGTGATTGGATGTGAGTAATAGGGCGCACGGTTTTTTTTTTATCCCCTGGCAGATCCATCCGATCCATTGATGTATGTGCGGTATGGATGTATTCTGCGTGGGCAAAACAGGAAGTACCCTTCTTGCACCAGGCTTGGATGAATGAGATGCGGAATGAACCTTGAGCTAGACTATGTAGCATATTATTCGCTCGGGGCCAGCAGAATTGTTTAAAATCAGCTTTGATCTACCTTTCTGTCTCTTTATTTCTCTCGTACAAACAAATCTTCAGCAGCAAACCCCTTTTATCCGGCGCTAATAAACAGATTACCACATTTTCTGGCAGGCGCCTTCAAGACACGAGTCGTATCAACACAGAGAATGGTAGCTCAGGATGCCAACGCTATCTCTCAGGACAAGGATGTGCATGGAGAAGTCTTGGTCCCACCACAGTCAGCGACTCTTGTCGTACCGGTGACGATCCACCCAGCAGAGGTGGTCGAAGCCATGGAGGGGGTTGGATTTTCAGAGGACGATCTAAAGAACGATACCCAAGATCGCGATCACCATCATAACCATCATCACCAACATTTTGATGGCCATGACGATGTCGATAACGAGCAACCCTATGGATGGATTGTGGTTGCGGCCGCGTTCTTTGTACAGGCGATGGTCATCGGCACCGTCAATGGCTATGGTGTATACCAGGTACCGTACTTAGACTGCACCTCTTTTTCATCCTACTGTGCTGCTGCTGCTGCCACCACCCTCGTGTTGTTGTTCTCATTCTCATCGCATCATTCTGGATAACTGTCTCGACACAGGACCGTTACATCACTCACGAGTATAACACCTCAAGCACATTTCAGCTTTCATGGGTCGGCACCTTGAACGTCGTCGGCATGGACTTGACAGGGCCCTTGACTGGACAGTTTGCAGACCATTTTGGATACAGAATCAGTGCATTTGTCGGTGCTCTGATTATGGGTGCAGCCCTTATTGGAACCTCGTTCTCGACTCAGGTCTGGCAGTTGTACATTTTCCAGGGAATCCTCTATGGGCTCGGCGCTAGTCTCGCCTTCTTCCCCTCGCTCAGTTTACCATCGCAGTGGTTCAAGAGGTAATAGTAATGTCCCTCCGTAGGTCGGAGTACCAGCTTCAACTTTGGTGACTACAATGTTAAGATATTTAAATGTATCAAACTCATAGACGTCGTGGACTCGCAACGGGCGTTGTAGTCGCAGGTGGAGGCTTCGGAGGACTTGTAATCTCTCCGGTTACAACGACACTCTTCAGCTTGATCGGATACCGTTGGACTGTCAGGACAATTGCGTTTCTCCATCTGGGGATCGTGATCCCAGCGGCGTTTCTGTTCAAAGCCCGAGTCGAGTCCGGCAGGGATCGAACCAGGCGTTTGAAACACGAACAACAGGACCGTGAAATGACAATGACGGATGTGATAGGCGGAGAGAAGGTCGCTGTTGCGGGTGCCTTGAACAATGAGTCTCAGACGACATTGACGCCAAAAAAGAAGATGGTCGATTTCTCAGTGTTGAAGGAGAAGCGGTTCTTCCTTCTGGTTTGTCTCTCGTTCTTTATTGCGAATGGGTACTTTAACCCTTATTATTTCTTCCCTAGTAAGTACATTTGCTCTACCTCTTGTTAACCAGCATTAAGCTCTATCCACACTACCCCCACTTTCTAACGCTTCGTATCTCTTATTCCTTACGGTGATCGATTAAAAAAGCTTACGTGCAGAACCACGGTGCCTCTGTATCGACCGCCTCGCTTCTTGTCGGCATCTTGAACGGATCCAGTGCAATTGGTAGAGTAACAATGGGACTGGCGAGCGACTACATTGGCGACATCAACGTCCTCCTGATCTCAAGTCTCTGCGCATGTCTAAGTATTCTGGTAGTCTGGACGCTGGCTGGGACCTCGGTTCCTGTCATGGTTGTGTTCTGTATCCTCTACGGATTCTTTTCAGGAAGTTTCGTCGCCATTGTCCCCACGGTTGCCGCACATCTGTGTGGTATTAGCCGTCTGGCTAGTGTCACTGGCATCGTTTATGGAGGCATCGCCGTCGGTACGCTGATCGGATCGCCTGTGGGCGGTGCGCTGTTGGATCTGAGCAAGGGACTGGATTATCTTCCAGTACAGCTTTGGGCAGGATTGGTCATGGCTGTGGGCACGACCATGACGCTGGCTCTGAAGTTGATGATGAACCCCAGGCTCTTCGGACGCATTTAGGATAGGTCGTCAGTATAGAACATCACTTGAAGGAGCACAGTATTTATGTAGAACATATTATTTCCTAATACATACACCATTTGACAATCAAGGACAGGTGAGCGATGGGCATATGAGGGACTCTTTCTATCAATAGTGGGTTAAGCGTCAACACTCCACGTCGACTTCACCTTTGTCAAACTGCGCACCGAAATCGAAAAATTTATCGGCGTAATGAACAAACTATGCCAACACCTTCAGGAGAAGGAAATCTGGGCCTGAACGCGATCACCAAAGGTGGGCTTGGCACATTCAATCTAGAGAGCTGCGCTAATGACACAGGCAGCCAAGGCGAAGCAGACAATTATCCGACGTTCTGGAGTTTTGACCAACATCTTGCCGTTAAGGTTTTTCGACTGTCAAGATTAAATGGGAGCCTCCAAATTTGGAAATTTTTGACAACTGTACACCCTTCAGGGCTGTAACCTGGTGTCGACATCCCAGACATAAAAGCTGCCCTGGAAAGTGCACGAATCCCAGAAGATCAAGTACCAGAAGTTTAGGCATCAGCAGCAACAATCAGCACCGACAACAACAGCAATAGCAGCAACACCACTCCTTTTAAGCACTCAAATCTCATCATGCGCGTACTCGTCCTCGGCGGTTCTGGCAATGTTGGCAAATTGGTCCTACAGCAATTGTTGGCCAGAGGACACGAGGTGAGGGCGATCATCCGCACCCCCGAAAACCTACCCAGCATTCTTTCCAGCGATAGCAAGTTGTCCGTCATCAAGGCCAATCTGCTCGATATCAGTATCGACGACCTTGCAAGCCACGTCCAGGGTTATGATACCGTCATTTCCACCCTGGGACACAGTATGAACTATGGGCGCGTTCCTGGGCTCGGTAAGTTTAATTTAGCTTATTTTTTTGCGCATGTTTAATTGTTCCCCGTGCCAAATTCATTGACGCGTAATACCTGTGTTTAGGAATCTGGATCAACCCACACGACTTGGTCGTCAGGGCCACCCAGATGGTCTGTGACTCCATCAACAAGGCCCAGCCCACCAATCCCATCCGCTTCATCCTCCTCAATACCGTCGGCGTGATCAACCCCGACGGATCCGATACACACGTCCGCAGCGGATTTGAAAAGCGACTCGTCTCCGTCATGACGGCTGTGCTGCCTCCTTACGCCGACAGCGTTCGCTCGGCCAATTACATCAGCAAGGAAGTCGGTACTGGTAGCAAATATGTTGAGTGGACTGCAGTTCGTCCCGATGGCTTCATCGACGGAGAGATCTCGGAGTATAGGGTGTTGGATTCGATCCAACACGCGTTTTACGAGCCCGACAAGATCACAAAGGCAAATATTGCGCATTTCATGTGCGAGTTGGTCGAGAATCCGAAGACTTGGGAGCAGTGGAAGTTCAAGATGCCA
Source organism: Gamsiella multidivaricata (assembly GCF_025024155.1). Lineage (NCBI taxonomy): Eukaryota > Fungi > Mortierellomycota > Mortierellomycetes > Mortierellales > Mortierellaceae > Gamsiella > Gamsiella multidivaricata. The sequence continues at coordinate 23,290 of NW_026251734.1, forward strand.
GTCCTAATTGATACTCACCAACCATCCAAGGAATAAAGATCCGCTCAATCGCCCTCTCCTCCGGGGGCAGAATAACAGAACGGGAGTACAATAAAAAGGGTATTTGTTTACTGAGGGGCCTTATGAAAGCTCATTTCTGTCATTCTTCCAGTGGGCGCAATTATTGCCGCTTCATGTCAGCTTTTCACTGATAAAAAAATGAGAGAAATGACAAAGAGAAGGAGATTTAAATAAGTGAAGACGCAGCCGAAAAATGACTTTATACACCCATGCCGAGCGGGCGCTCTAGGAGATGCATAGAACGTGGCCTTGGTGAGTGAGCAGTACACGTCAACTTGTCCATCTCGCCCTTAGCCTCCCGATTATATGTCAGACGGGCACTATCTATGAAAGCGCAAACGGACATCTTAGTCGAATACCTTGTCAGATAGCAGCGGCATCTCATATTATATCCGTATGCTGTTACAAATACGCTACTAGCTACAGTACTATCATACACTCGTTTTTATTCTTCCGTTTTAGAGCGAGGGATCCCATCCCATTTTTCTCGAGCCATATCGCCCTTCGGTGTCCTCCATATCTATATTGAAAATATTGGGTAGCGCAATGTTTAAGTATTAACATAGTCTCTGATCAGCTCACCATTACCCGGATCTGTAGCATATCGACTCCCTTGCATTTGTTGGGTATGAAGGGTGCCAGAGTTATCGTTAAACAATAGCGAGGCTGGATGATGTATTTATCAGATAAAGACCAGGCTTTATACCAAATAGCGGAGAAGTGGTATTATCTAAAGTGAAGCAGTAAGCGATGTGTGATGGCGGTCGGTGGAATAGCACGTTCAAAGAGCCGCAATGCAAAAGATGGAAGCAACAAACATTGATGAGTGCCTGGATATGAAGGCGCAAGGGTAATGTGATTTCACTCATCGATCGTTCGCTCGATAGCATATTGTGTGCTCTTCTGATCTCACGCTGTAGCGCGCCTCGGTGTCCTGCGCTGAGAGATATGAACTCAGAAACGAAATCAAATGCTCATTGACCGAACGAGCCGGGTATGCTCAGTAAAGCGGTGCTTTCGACTTCAGGGTAACCGGTTTACTATACAGCTTTTATTTATTGACACCAGGACACCTGGCACGTGATATTTATGATTCTCACAAACGCCTTGCTCGAAAAATGCGTTCAGAGTTGCTTTTAATCCCCCCGCAAGATCGCAGCATCCATGAACGAGAATGACATCACAATACAGGACGATGGAGTAGAGACTACGGAGCATCACCAGCGCATGCGTCTTGCATTAGATTTGGTAAAGCAATGCCTACTTTTGCGATTAGAAAATAACCATCTTTTGAACACGTCTCACAAAGCTGTCCTATGCTTGGTATCATTGAACCTAGGCGCTGGAAGCCCATTCTGTCGGCGAAGTACCTGTAGGATGTGTCTTTGTCTATAAACACACAGGAAAAGTCATTGGCCAGGGGAGGAACAGGACAAACGAGAGTCTGAACGTAAGGAGCCTGAAACCAACAGTGTTTATCCAGCAGCTCTCGCAAGGAATATGAACAATGACCATGGGACATATGAATGTGTTGATTAATATAGGGGACGCGCCATGCAGAGTTTGAAGGGATCGACATGATCTTGTCCCAGGAAGAATACCGGACTCAGGCACAAGATCCATCCAAAGACTTTTGGAAGGACGTAATCCTTTACGTGACAATCGAACCCTGCGTTATGTGTGCGAGCGCTCTACGACAACTTGGTAAAGGAGATAGCATGCTGGTTTCTCATGCTTGATATCTACCTGGTCCCTAAAGACGCGTCCGAACTCGCTTTTATTTCGTTTGCATAACTATAGGTATTGGACAAGTCTACTTTGGCGCTGGCAACGATCGCTTCGGTGGTAATGGATCTGTCTTTCACATTCACACGGAGTAAGTCTTGAGCGTGTTAAATGAGGCGCTAAGTACATACTCCTTGAAAAAAAAAAAAAAAAAGCCATAACTAAACTGCCGTCCGTTAGCTGCAATCTCCCCCATTCAACTTATCCTTCTGAAGGTGGCTACTTCCGAGGCGAGGCCATAATAGTTCTTCGCAAATTTTATGTCGGAGAAAATTCTCACGGTAAGGGCTGGCTGTTTGCTGTACTTATTCTGTTACGACCTGTTTACTGATACCCTTTGTTCACGAACACCCATGTAGCCCCCGACCCCAAGAAGAAGAAACACCGCGTGCTCAAAGAGGACGTCTAGCCTTAAATATGGAATGAAAAAAAGAAAAGAAAAGAAAGGATTGCTTATTGCGCTGCATGCAGAATGCCTATCTCGAACAAATCTCGATCCCCATGTGCTGTGCTTCGCCCGCATGCAATGCACAAAAAAAGCGGGAAAATGCAAAAAATAAATTATTGCGCTACAGCCCTGAGTTGGAATTTGAGTAAACTTACCAAACTAATTCGCCACTGTCTTTGGCTTAGCTGTATTTTTCTTCGCAGACCGAAGGAGAAGTATTACTTGAAACGATTCATCACTATACTTTCCTTCGTTACTCTCTCTCAGTTTAAAAGATAATGCGACGGAGACAATGATGCGCCAAAGGGCTGGCTCAACAGGCAGGGTCCATTTATGCCCACGAATAAAAAGAGAATCTTGGTATAGAAAGGATACTTTAGCGCTCTGGTATTTTATATTACATTTAGACACATATAACATTCTAGCATGTCTTAAATTTTAATTACGGAAGGTTGAACTAAAGCAGCACTTGGTCGTTCCTTTCTTCATCAAATCTCCATCGAATTCCTTCATTCCACTCCTCTCAACAGCTTCACCCTCTTTCCTCTCTACGTCCTCCTCCTTCGCATTCTTCTCTGAATTCGCCGTTATACACACACTACAATATGTCCTGGCAAGCATATGTCGACTCCAACCTTGTTGGCACGGGCAAGGTGCACATGGCTGGCATCTATGGTCTCGATGGCAGCACTTGGGCTACCTCCCCTGGCTTTTCTGTAAGAATCCTTCTTCCGGGGTTGCATCCGTGGCATTCGATTTTTCTTAAACTCGTGCTTCATTTCGCTCATGTGGGAAACTATATTTTGCTGCATACCAATGTTCTACTTCCTCACACCTCAGCACCCTCCTTTTTCGATCACTTAGGTCGCACCCACTGAGCTTCAAAAGTTGATCGCAGCCTTTGAAGACTCCAACGACATCCAGGCTAATGGTCTCTTTCTCGATGGCAGGAAGTATTTTTATCTCCGGAGCGGGGATAACAGTATCTACGCGCGTCTTGTAAGTGGCACAGGCGATGGATCACTCTTTTTTAACCATCGGCAGGATCTCAACCTAGGGGGGGGGGACCACAGGACCAGTGCACAGTTCATGACAGCAGCGTGGATACCGTTATGGAATGATCACCACACCGATGGCATGTATGGAATGGTACTACCTCATGACCCCAACAGCCCGTTGATGAGCAATGACAAAAACTGGATCTTACCGTCCCACGGCAGCTCTTAGTTTTTTTGGGCCTTGTGCGTCTTGTAGCCCAGCAAAGAGCCCAGTTTGACCTGTGAAGAGGCTCTCGACATGTCTATTTCTATCCCACCGCTCGCTTCCCCACTTGGCTACCCCAGTCAGTAGACGACGACAGGAGGGCTCCATCCTTGGTTATCTTGAGAGGACACTCACGCTATTCTTATCTTCTTTGAGAAATAGGGAGCCGAAGGTGTGACCTGCGTCAAAACCACGCAGGCCATCCTGATCGGACAATATGAGAAAGACATGCAAGCTGGTGATTGCACTGTTGTTGTCGAGGCATTGGGCGACTATCTTCGGTCTACTGGATACGTACGTGAACCACGGTTTTTGGCTTGACAACTGATCTGCAAGAGGCCTGCTGCTCTTCAAAGGCAGCACGGATATGTAACTGAATCAATGAATGTACTAAAATCGCCCTTTTTTCCTTTTTTCTCCCTGCTCGATTGGTGTTCTAGTAAAGACGCGGCGACTATATGGACATCCCTATAAGTATCAATCGCCTTTTGTTCCTGACGCTGGGCGTCATTTTCATAGACGGGCGAAGCCTTACTGGGACCATGCTATTAGAAAAAATAAAATGCAAGAATAGCCGTCCAGTCAATGCAGTGGCTTTTGTATCTTAAAAAAAAAATGCCTTCAAGACAGGCTCCCTCTCTCTCCGACAGCATCACTCATTACCAGGACGGAAAGCAAAGAAGACGGCAGAGAGCAACAGGAGTTGAGCGAGGCAGCCCAACCGAAGCAATAGAACTAACAGCAGCATGCCGCCTAAATTGCCAAAACTGGTGCCATGGCATTCTCCGGCGGAATTCATTCAAATGCACCAATGGTTTTATCCTCAGCTGGCCGAGGATGGTACTCCAGATATCCGAGCTCAAGAATGTGCCCTGCGACGAGTATGGATCGGTCTTATTCAGAGATCTCAGCACTATTTCGAGGCATAGAAAAAAAAACTCCCCAGCAGGCTGATCCCAAACACCTATAATTTCCTCCTTTGATTGTTATTTTTGAAAGGTCAAAGCATGGGAGGCGCGCGGAAAGCTGCCGCACGCGATTGATTCGACCGCAGCGTTTGTATCGGCTCAAGTGCGAGATTGGACGCAAACATGTTCGGACCAGGACCTGCGGCTCATGTACTCGATGGTGTTCATTCGGTTCGTGAACGGATATGTGGATGCGTTCCAGTCGTCAAAGTCTGCGAAATCTATTGCGTATTTGGCTGTGGAGAAGGTCGGAATGCCAGTTTGGTTTGTGGAGCTCCGGCATACAGCCACGCATGATTACTTGCCGAGTCTGACGATCCTTAGGAGTGCTACGCAGCAGGTATTTTTTTTTTTTTTTTTTTTTTTTACCGAAAGAGATCATGGCTGACGCGAAGAATCAATTGAACGACTGATCTGGTGTTTTACATTGCAATCATAGGCATTAGCATGGATCAATGATAATTACTGGATACCGCAGTTGGTTTCTGTTCGGATGGACGAGATGTTGACACCAGAAATGCTGACGGCCTTATCGGAGGATGTACGCCAGATGATTGAGAACTACAAACAGGAGAAGGAGCGACAGATCGAAGGTCAGTTTGCTACTACAGGACGCCGAAAGGGTTTCAAACAGGCTGTGATGGGTCTTGATTCTGTTATCAGAGCAATAATTATCTTGTACTGTTGTTAACATGCAGCAAATACGATGCCCCAGCCAAAACAAGAGACCGTCGTGATCGGACGGCTCGTACGGGACCTCATCAAACGCTGTCGATCAGGAGAAGACCTACTGGCAACCTTAATCCCCATTATGCTGGAACCAGGAATGTTGATCCCAAAATCTAAAAAGATGAGATCATCCGCTCGAGATTTGAGCCTCGATAACTTGGGGCGGATGGTCAGCTTGTGCTGGATGCCGTTGATGACTAAGCTGCACACGGAGCTGAAGGCCACGATTAGTACCGAAAACGGAGAGCCACTCTCGTTTTGGGTCAGTCTCATGGACGGGATGCTGGAGAAACTGATCGAGGCGAACAATGCGGCACAGGCAGCGGCCTTGCCAGCAGCTACGGTCGCAGAAAAATCGGCCGCCAAAACGGGCAGCTATTTTATTACGATATGTATGGAGCCAGCGTTCGTCGTCGTTGATCCTGATCTCGCTGCATTTATGAACAATCATTTATTGATCCATGATTTTGTATATCCCATTTCTGAATTCTCAACTAGTGGCGTGGATGAAACACTTGATCAAGCTGCACTACTCTGAGCAGTTGAATCCAGTACGAAGCGGAAGGACAGTCTCGTCATCATCATCTTCGCCATCACTATCAGGACATAACTCGCCACCGTTCAGTTTACCCTCTTCAACGCCTCGACTCTCAATTGCGGCTATGGCTTCACAATTAGTTGCTGAGAACGCGGCTGCGAGCCAGGGACCATCCATGTTTGAAAATGACGATATTATCAATATCGTGGAGGATTGTCTTCAAAATATTCTGGTCCATGTCAGCCCCTTGATCCGCTCGGTTCTCAATACTGTCATCGAGTGTGATTCAGACATTAAGGAAAAAATTGGCCCTATCCTAAAGCAGATTGATCAACGGATCGTCGCTGGAAGTTCAGCTGCAACACCAATGGGAACTGTGTCATCAGCATCATCTTCGCCATCAATACCATCAGAATCGACGTCCGTAGGAGGAGTATGGCATGAAGGTCCTGCAGTCGAGCTTCAGAGCGAGGATACCAATATGGCGTCTGAAGCAGCGCCTGAGACGGACTCAGAAATGGGAGACGGCCAAGCAGCCGAACAAGGCGCGGATGATCAGGCATCGGCGCAAGCTGCCGCTGCTGAGCCATGGACGCTCTATGACGCCGACGAATGGCGGCCATGTCCCATGGGCTGTCTTCCTGGAGGTATCATACCTGATCTGTCATTGCCGTGGGACCTGGATAGTCCGCCAATAGCTCGTGTAATGATTTAGACCACTGCGAAAATAAAATAATTCTGCATAGAAAGCAAACGGCACTTGTCGAATTTAATTATTGAACAGTGAATACGTTTTATTATGCATGGCTGCCGATTCTCTGCATTTTGTCCGCAAAAACTTTTTACTACACAATTCAAAGGAAAGAAGAAGTAATTAGAACAAAGTCCTCTAAGCAGTTCTTGAATCATTCATGAATTGACAGCTCAACTTACAGTACGCTGGGCAGCACGCTTGCCCGTCTGGGCCTGGAAACCCGATTTGATAGTCGTGACAGACCTTGTGGACCCACATGCCTCGCACTGGAGGAAGAAGAGTCGATTCTCCTTGGTGAGGAGCGTATCGGGAGATTTGCAGGTTTTGCAGGTAACGTATTCAACAATATACCGACGCAAGACGGCCTCGATCTGCTTTTGTTGGAACCGTCCCTTGATGACCAAGCGCTGGGATCCATCGATCGATCCTGAAGTGCCCAGTTCCGCAAATAAGAACTGAATGACGTGCTCTGGCTGACGATGCATCCTCTTGCAGATATCCGCAACGTTGGCAAAGACCGTCTTCTTGTTGCCATCGCGCATCACCGAGGGTGGCACGATCGTGTAACGCTTCTTCTCTCCTGCAAGCTCAGGGTTGTTCTGACGAAGGATCTTGAAGACTCGAGACAAGAGCTCTGGGTAAGTGTAGTCACGATTGGTGCCGATCCAGCCTTCTTCTGCGTCGGCTCCTCCGACCTTGCTACCACTGCTTGCTCGAGTACTCTCGTCATCCTCTGCGGCGAAAATGTCGTCAGGATCACGGGCACCGTTGTCCTCGCCCTCTTGGTCCTGAGCATCCTCGAAGGCTGAGAAGTCGACCTTCTTGGACTTTTTCTTCCTCTTTTTCAGGTCGCCGAAACTGAATGAGTCACCGGCCTCTCCGGTAGGTGCCTCCTCGCCACCCTCCGCAGCAGAAGTATCGTCCTGGAAAACAAAGACGCATAGTTCTCGCATGTTAATGTACCTGCGCAGTGGACGCACCAATTAGACCAGGAATTTCAAAGTGGATAATGTCAATACCTCAGCCTTGACTTTCTTCTTTTTCTTTTTCTTTTCGCCAAACATCGCCATTGGATCGGTATCAGCCTCGTCTAGCGCAGAAGAAAAGTCAGAAGCAAGTGACCAGCCGTAGATGAGTCATCGTGTCGAAAATGCGAGTTGCAGTGAAATACGCCTTCGTTCATGACACCTGAAGAGTCCAGGATACAAGAAGATAGCACGTTGATTTTATCCAGGAGTCAGTCCTTGGGATTTACTCCTTTACCTTCAGCAGGTGCTGCGGCTTCCTTGCTTTCTGCGACGGCTTCTTCTGCGGGGGCATCCTCAGTCTTCTTGGATTTCTTCTTCTTCTTCTTCACTGTCAGGTCGAACTCGCTCAGCTATGCAACATAAGCAAAATGACAGACATGATAGGGAGATCATATTAGCGTTGAACTACTTTCAAAGAGGAAGATATACATAAAAGTTCCTCGAATATTCCTGCGGCAGCTGCGACGGGAAGAAAAGTTTCAGGAGTCGAGGCGATTTGATGTTGCCATGCGTAGAACTGTTGCATTCTTTCGAAATGAATGGTTGCCTTTATTCTTACATCGACCTCCTCCTCATTGATGTCCATGGCTTTGACTTTTTCTTCGAGTTCCGACATGGTTGCGTGTTCGTGTGGGATGTAAATTGTGGTCGTGCGAACCTAAAGCTGCGGGTTAGTCCTCCTTTTATAGGTTCCTCTGTATACCGGGCAAATTTGCCCGGTTAAAATAAAACGACAGCGTTTTTTCGTTTTATCGAAATTCTGTTAAGCCACCCCTCCCTGGTCTTTAAGCTCGATCGAAAGAGCACAGGTGGAAAAGAGCACCAAGTTGGGTTGGGATACTCGGTCTGGAGCTGTGGTTGGAGGAGTACTGGTCGTTTTCTGGCAGGATAATGGACCGGTGACGATGATGACAACGATTCACGGGATTGCAGGTGCGGAATGGGAGGTCCTTCGAGAATGGCGCCGACCACGAGAAACAAGTACAAACGGAGCAAAGGTGCGAGCAATTTTTGGCAACTGCTTCAGGAAGGAACTCAAGATCCTGAAGGTCATCGATGATTACAACTACAATATGGGTGGAGTTGATATTGCCGATCAACTTCGATTCTACTACAGCACGCAGCAGACAACGCGGCGGAACTGGATGCCAATTTTTTTCTGGCTCTTGGATACGACTATTATCAACACCTATCTCATAGTCCGAAAAAAAGGATCTTTTCTCACGCACAAAGAGTTTCGCAGCTCTCTTATCTGGGGGTTAATCGATCCGGTCCATATCTCAAGCAAGGCATGGCGCCACAATGCTGTGGAGAAGGAAGACGAGAACGAGGATGACACTGTCTGGAAACGACCTCGAGTGACAAAGAACTTTGAACTTCCCAATGACCGATTCACCGATGACAACCAATTTCCAGTGACCCGAAAGCATCGAGGAACCTGCATGCTGTGTTCTTGGAAATACCAAACCAAGCAGATCTACATGAGCCAGAAGAACCCCTTCCAAAGCAATATCTGGTGCCAGGTATGCAAGGCTCCCTTGTGTAGCAATGGCGCCAGACCTTGTTTCAAAGAATATCACACACAGTCCACAGACCTGGAGTAAAAAACTTCGAATAATTTACATGACGAAAATTTTAATTTTGCCGGGCAAATTTGTCCGTCACGTCGTACAGAGTAAGGGATGAGGGCAACATTAAAGACTATATCCAGTGCCCCATGTCGCCCTGAACCACCCGTGTTTCTGTTCCACGAAACAAACACATCCAATACCCAGTCAAGTACAAGCCCTCCTTTGAAAGTCCATTTTTTATTTTACAGACCTTCATGTGCAATGCCTGGTGTTTTTTTTCTTCTCGTTGTTGCATGGTTCTGCTGTTTTCTTCATACACGCCTATATGTCGGACGTTAATTCCTCGACCGACTTTTTCTTTATTTTCTTCTTTTCGCTCTCGACTGGTCATAAGCCTTGAATCTGCTTCAGCAGGAAAGCCTTCTCGTCGTTGAATTGCTCGTCCTCTAATAAAATATCAACAAAATATAGAGTTTAGTCATGTAGGCCGGTTAATAGTCAATCAAAAAATAAAATAAAAGTAAAAAAGCACATACCGTTGCGATCGTTGTGGAAGGTACTGAGGAATGAAATCAGTCTGTCCTGGTTTTTTGAAAGGATGTCCAACACAGGCTTGTTCTTGTTGGGGTTTGCCACAAAGACCTGTGAGATGAACACAAGCGAAGTGGTGTATCAGTAACGCTTATGTTGTTTAATGAGCCGACAGACAAGGACGAAACTAGCTGTACCTTGAACACATGGAATGCCTCGAACTGGATGTTGCGACTCCTGTCCTTTAGCAGATTCATCATCAGCTTCAGGTTGTCCGCACTGGCAATGTACCGTGTCATGATAGTGAAGTTGGCTCTGTCCAACAGAATTTCTCCCAAGAGCTATAGCGAAGTACACAAAATACAAGGGTTCGATGTCAGCATTCGGTTCTCCAATGAAGGTTGTCATCCTGTAGCGTCCGATATCACGCCGCATTTCGAGCTGTACCTTTAATGACTGGCGCTTCGTTACATAATTCGTCGATTGAAGTAGTTGCGTGTACTTTTCGAAAAAGACATCGTAATTGCGCTCCAGAAATTCGGCAACAAGCGTCTTGTGTCGTGTCAAAATTTCCTATTATATAAAAAAAAAAGAGCAATGGCTGTGTTAGTTTAAAACCTTTCTCCCAGCAAGTGGTTATCCTCGCAGTCGGGGCACGTCCGCATCGTACCTTGAATGTCGCAAATGCGTCGCTTGCAATGTCGAAGGTGTTCATCTCCACATAGTCAAAAAACTTGTATACTTGCTGCGAAGTGAGGATGATCTTTGTCAAGACTTCGTGTCTCAGGCACTCTCTGAGAATCATACCGCAATTGAGGGCGATCTCCTGATTTTCGTAACTAACATCATGGAAAAATAGCACGCAAAAGAGTAAGGAAATCAGCCACTTGTGGTATACATCCCGACGCAGTGCCCAAATTAGGGGTGTTTTTGGAGTGTGTGGAGAGAGAGGATGACGATTGACCACAAAGCCCTGTGCTTCGACAGCCCCTTTGTTTTTTTTTGTTTTTTTGGAGAACTTGCACGCGTCCCATTTTTGTCACGATCTCTACTCCCCCTTTTTTTATTATCTCATGCAGCCCAGCCAAGTCGAAAAAAGTGTTTGTCCTTGTTGTCATCCCAAGGTAAAATACCGAATGAATGTTTTGGGCCGCATAAAATGAAGGGAGAAGGCGAAGGCTCGATGGGCGGCAATAGTCAGGTCCTGAGCTCCAACGCTGGTACAGTTGTCGAAAAAGGGTGAAAGGGCCGAAATGTGAACGTATTGCCGCACAAGTAGAAAATCGATATTCCATGTCTCCTGTTCCTCGCCCTCAATTATCCAATTGCTCCCATCTTAATATTACAGCCTCGAGGGATTGGACAACAGAGCTGATGTACGTTGAAGTAGAGGTGATCCTCCTTTCCCCCCTTACCCTGCCCTGGGCAGCTGCACAGTTATCGACCGTTTTTCTGTTTCTACTGTCACCCCATGATCCGTTGCGCAAAAAGTACAGTTGCCTCGAGACTACCGTCTGCTGTCCATATACGATCGCCCTTTTTTTGGTGTCCAAAATAGAACCAATGACCCCAGAGAGTAAAAAAGATCCTGTCATTCAAACCCTCCTGAGCGATGACAGCATCAAATCAGCCCTTACCCGTGAATCAGCGTAAACAAGATCTGGTCGCGCGTGCACAGGTATTCGACCGTCGGTGATCGTGATCCAATATGACGACGGAGCAAATTGTTGAAGATCTGGGCAACATCCTTCTTAGCTTCGAATTCAAACTTGGCAATGTTGTCGACCAAGAGCTGGAGGAGGTTGTTGGAGTAGACCTCCTGTGCAAGCTGAGCGACTGTCTCTGGAACTGGATCGTTCTCTGGAGAGGATCAAATCCACAGTAGATGGGCAGAAGTTAGTAAAGTCCACTGATTGTTGTTCATAGTCATGTCACTCGACCGTTGCGAGATAGAGACTTGCCGCTGTCGCCGTAGAGCATCGTCTTGATGGCCACCAGTATCTTTGAGATATCTTCCGTTGCCTATTACATTCATAGCGGTTCATGGGATGTGATGGTTAGTGGCGCTTCCATAAGTATCGTCATTTGTTGCGCGAGAACAAACGTGGTGTCATGGGGTAATATCCTTTGCAACTTGCAAAATCAACTGGGCACCATGTGTAAGGATACACCCTTTGCAAAAAGCACCCTCAAGCAGTAAGTTGCGTCTGCGACTCTCCGGGCAATTGAGAACGACACCACGGAGATGGCACGGAGAAAAGATCGAATCCACACCATGTATCGTGATGGTCAAAATTGCCACCAGACAGAGGATAAAGATGATATTGGATGACGATGAGCCTCTCGTCTTCCCCTAACACCACCTAACACCTTTGGATGCCAAAATGTGTGGTGTATAGTTAAAAGCCCATTCTTACACAAGTATCTTTTTACCTTTCTTTTATCGGGGCCATCTAGCTTTTGAATCGACTCCTTGAGGTTGCGAGCCAATTCGTGGGGAGTTTTTGGTTTTGACTTGAAGAAGTTCATGTTGTGTGTTCTTTGTGTGCTGTCTATGTGGAAACGATAGTGAGAGAAAGAGGTGAAAATAGGATGGGAACCAGGCTATGAGCGGTTTCTTTGGGACGCAATAGGTGAGGTTGAGAGGAAACGCAGGAAGGAATAAGGAGAGGGTGGAATATGTGGAGTAGAGCGGGGTGGTGTACAAACTAGATGAGTGTGCGAAGAAGAAAAAAAAAAAAAAAAAGAAGCGAATGAGGGATTTATGAAGGCAGGAAAGGACGAGGCGACAAGGAGGGAACAGGAGAGCAGAGAAAAAGAGAAAGAGGGAGAGAGCGCGCGAAGACGTGGGTTTTAAGGATTCTGTGCTGAACCTGACCCAAGTGGACCTTGACTTGACTAGAGACACAATCAACTAACACACATCACACATCCGAATGAGCAAAAGCCTGATGTTGGTTGATCAGTCAGCTCTGTGCTTTCCTTCAATCAGCTTGCTGGGTTAACTCCGAAATAGACGAGACGCATTGCCTGGTACCGAAGCAACATCTCCCTCCTTCCCCCCGTTTGTCCTGACCTAGTACATTTTCTCCCCATGAACAGGCGTGCGTGTGAGTCCCGTCCATGCAGTCCGCCATCATCGATCATCGCCACTCGTACCTTATCGCGCTGTACCTTTTTTTCCCGGGCTATTCAGATGAGACCGGCATATTTACGTGCGAACATTTCGTCTCCCTCTTTTTTTTTGTTGCTCTAGACTCACAAGAGAGGAAATAAAACCGCATGAGGATCATATCTCAGCGGGAACGACGCTTTCTTTGTCTTTCCGTCGTGTTGCAAGGGCGCTGTGGGAATCTCTTTCAGAAAAGAAAAAGGTCTTTTGGACCTGGCCGAAATAAAATAAAAAAAAAAACCTTGATTTTCCATGTTGGCGAACAACGATGGGTGCCTGTTCCCATGGTTGCACAAAAAGTATAAAGCCCAAAAAAAAGGAACACTTGTGTTCTGAAAGGTAGAAAGTGAACGTGGTATTCATTTTTCGTCTTTACTTTGTATAACAATGTTTAGGGTGTTTTTATTTTTCATCTCAGTTACCCAAACGCGCTACCCTTTCTTCACATCTCACACCGCATATCGATATTGGCTCACAAATAGACAAATGGACGCGGTCCAAAATACAAGCAAGTTTACACGTTCTTCATTAATGAGGGTATTGCAGATAGTAAACGTATGAATGTATGTAAAAAAACGCGCTAAAAATTAGACAGGCAGCCTTTGGCCACTCATACGATCCACAATCTATTTCAATCGATTAGGGAAGAATAACGTCCGTTAATGGTTGAACATCAAAATAAAGAATGCAGCGGACGGAAATAACATTGTTACCAAAAAAAAAAAAAAAAAAAAAAAATATAGAAAAGAAAAGACTCGTACGACGCTTTATGGGTCCTGAGGAGCGGGAAGGTACTGTCTCCATCATAAAGCGTCATAAAAGATGTATGGAAGACGCATGATGAGAAATATGGGCCGATGATATAGCCGTCCAAATAGTCCGTCGCGTGTTTTCGATGACTGAGCAGCTAAAATAGACATGCGTACCTTGGAGATTCCTGGTGCACTCAGCACGTTTCCAATGACCGGCAGTCTCCTCAAGAAGCCGATAATCACCGGGAAAAAGTCGCTAGTATCATATAGAAAAAAAATGAGACCAATGTTCATGATCGAACCCCTGCAATATCAAAAACACACATTCATAAAGAAGCCCCTTACCCAAAAAGATTGATGAATCCCACAAACTCGACAATAACGCCTATGATGGGCCACTTGATAAAAACCAGAAGAATTCCTCCAAAAAAGCAGATCGTCCCGCGCATTTTTTGAGGACGGGCAAAGAAATATATTGTCTTTTGCGTTCCAATGACAAGTGTAAGTCCCGCCAGGAACAAGATCTAGTACGAATGAACCCAGGATAGATGACGCAAGGATTGGGTAAGTTCTTTGTTCCATAATTGCCCCATGTGGATTCCATAGTAGTCTTGTGCGGTGCACCAGTCGAAATGAAGGTCATGCTGGTCGAATACATCATTCTTGGATGTAAGGTCCTTGTGTCATGAGTGTCTTATCTGAACACCATGTCAGCCTTTTGGGATGCACCATAAGGAGTTGAGGGTCGTATGGGTTTGATGCAAGAGACAGGATCGGGCATGATCCTCAGTATCCTGCGCCGCGCGCAATTCTGGCTGGATGCCACTGTAGTTTCTACTGCTGTGCTGTGCGTCATGTCGTAGTCCTTATCCTGTCAGGATGAGTATCCATGTCATGCTCCTTGGCATTGATCCATATCCATTCATAGTCAGACAATCAGAGTCCGCACTGCGCATTGTACGCTTACGTTTCCAATAGCCAAAAGCCCTCCATCAAAGAACATCATGACGCCCATAAGCATGAAGAATAGTCCAAACGCGGTCAAGCCAACGCCGATCTCTATTGCGATGGAAGAAGACGGGTTGATGGGCACGAAGTGAGATGAGTATTTTATTCATCGCGTATCCAGTTTTGAAGGCGCTCCTTTGTAAACTTTGGCCCTGTCGTTCCGCTGTATGCTTACTCTGAGTATCTGAGAGCCACATGATTGATGTCCAGGAGTATGAGTTGATGAGAGTGCGTGATGATGATGAGAAAGAGGCGTGTGTGGAAAGAGGAGCTGATCAACCGCCTTCTATACTCGGAAATGAAACTTGGCCGTTGAAATTCAAAGTGACGTGTTTCGCTCTCAGCGAACGAGTTTATTAAAGCAAGGTGCAAGGATATCATAAGAGGTGTGGTAGGATCTCAGCTGCGGGGCAGCAGTTCTACCAGGCGGCTGACGGCAGCTGCGACGGGTGGGACGAGCCATTACTTTCATTGTCATGCGATGGGGGCTGCTGTTGTTGAGGTTGGAAATCGTACCGCTGCGATTGAGGCTGCTGGTGTCCCTGCTGTGCCATCTGGGCTCCCATGTACTGCAATTGAAGCTGTTGCTGCTGCTGTTGTTGTTGTTGATAGGGATTCATCGCTTCGCCAGCACCCTATCGCGTCATTAGAAAGGACGAAACGTCGCGCTGTGAGGATTCGCCACTAAACAGCCGCAGAATTATACTCTCTTTATCCCTGGATGTCGCACATACCATAGCAAACGATCCATTTTCGATGACCGCATAGGGATATCCGTATCCTTCGAATCCACCAGGGTTTATACTGCCAGGGACAGGCGCACCAGCACTGGATCCCATCGGCGGAAAGGATTCCTGACTGCGTCGATGTTCCACAGCAGCAGCGGTTGCAGCAGGATTTGGATGGCCCTTGGGTTCCTTCGCCATCTTGTATTCCTCGCGGGGTACAATGTCGATCAGGAAATCAAACATGTCTGTCTTGGTGATCGCTGCCGCGATATCGCTGCGCTGCAATGTCCTCCGCTTGTTCTCTTCAGCGTGGATCCTACGCAGAGTTGAAAAAAAAAGTTTGAGGCAGAGTTCATTTATACCTGATGTTCTCGGCTGTGTGGTACAGCACATATGTATGGGATCATAGAGTAGACTCTTACCATGCTCGTATGGTCAGCTCGGTAATAAATATCTCGCAGCCCTTGTCAAAGATCATGGGCGCTTCTGCTGAAATCATTTTTGCCTGTATCAGTTAGAGGCACTTGTATCAGTCAGGAACGGTAAAAGTGCAGTCGACAACATGCATCAGCAAGCATGTATGCAAGCGTGTCAGCAAATAAACAAACACAGTTAGTCCACAGCACATACCTTGACGTCCTCGTCTGTCTTCATGACCTTCTTAATGCGAGCGAGTGGCAGATGATGTAGCTTGTAGTCTTGGGGGACATTCTCGATCTCATGCATCTGGTTTATCCAAAAGGACTGCAACAGGTGCATGTGGGCCGGTTGCAGTGGTTGCTGATGTGCCAGCGCAGGGTCATGGCGGTGCTGCAGGGGTGGAGGTGGTGCAGCATGACCTATCGGTGGTACGATATTATATTGTTGCTGCTGATTTCGTTGTTGCTGATAGTACTGCGGAGCTGCTGCTGCTGGATCGTAGGATGATCCGCTCGAGGCCTGTCTTTGGTGCGACATAGATTCCTTTGATAGAAAAAAAAAAAAAGACAATCAGTGTCCTTTCTTGTGGTTGGATGGAGTGAGAGAAGAGAAAGACAGAAAGAGGAGTAAGGAAGGGGTGGTGGGCCAGAAAAAGTCGTGGGTACAGGACAGAAAGGGTCACACAACCCAAAACTCCCCCGTCCGAGACGGATTCAGAAAAATTGGCGGGAAAACAGAGTCGAGCTTCAAAAGCGGCAGTCCACTCGTGACACTTACACAAGCAACTACCAGAACAAGTTTCGGACTCTTGGACACTGAGGTCCTTTCTCATCGAGCGTTACCTAATCTCTGACTTTACCGAGGAACCTTAGATACTTTATTGTATGTGAATAGATGGGACAGATACGCTGGGTGAACTGCATATGGGGGGCAGGTTAGGTATGCGTGCGCGGTCCTCGTCCCTTAGTCAAATGGCAATCTCCTTGCGCCGTTCGAGGGCACGCCAGGAAGTGATCTGTCTCCCGATGCACCAGACGCAGCCGCTGCAGCAATCGCACTCGGAATCTTCATGCCACAGCATGTTGGGAATTCTTGACCAAAGGCATGCACGTGTGAATGACCCTCCACGCCTGCCTCTTCCTCGTCCTCGTCCAGGATACGAGTGTCGCTCTGTCCCTTGAACGGCAGCAACGAGCCAAAGAGGAAGTGCTGCATGATCGGCAACTTGCCAAAGACCTCGGCCTTGTACATCTTGATCATGCCCGAGTTGACCTTCTCCCAGGTCTTGACAGCGCTGATATCATCCAGCATAGGCGAGTGCCATCTCAACGAAGCCGTCTTGACCTAGTAGTGTCAAGATGACCGTATCATATTCAGCATAATAATCGCATAATCTTTTTCCGAAGCCAGAATTGAGGGAAGACAACGAAGGAGAAAACACATACCGAGTTGATGAATTTCACACACGACAGGTACATGTAGTCCTTTGCGAATTCTGAGACGATGTCGTTATCGTGGATCGATTTTGGTCGGATGTACTTGTGTCCTCTCAATTGTGCCGAACCAAACAAGAAAGGCAAGAAGTGATAGTCGTCCAGACCCCAGACACCATGCGATCCTGCTGGCTCCAACCAGTACGCGAATTGTAAATTCCTCATCACTTCAATATACCTATCATAAAAATGTTTGTTAGTCATGGATATCTAATGTTTCGCATAGATATCCCACGACAATCGCTCTCTGCATACTTGAAAAACACCTTGATCACAACGGCTTTGTAGTCCTCCTGCTTGATCAGCCCCAGTTTGTCGAAGCAGTACAGCCAAGCCAAGAAACTAGCCTCGTGCCCTGTTCCATAGTCGATTCTCTTTCGATTGCCCCAGCACTCCACAAAGTACTTTGTCACCTCAGGGACAGCCTCTTTGGGCGTGACCAGCTTCTCCATCCACTCTGGAGCAGACTATTGAGGGATGTGACACAAAAAAGAAAAAGCGTCAGGCATTACCAACTTGATACGGATAGTCCGTCATCCAGTTACTGTCGTCAAAGTTGTCACTCACCAAACAAACTTGATCATAAAACTTGCGGAATGCAGGGTTGCCGAATCGACTCTCATGTCCAGTCTCTGGGGGATATTCCTCTGTGACATCGTTGACAAGATCAAGCGTCTCCAGCATGCCCTTTACGACCTGGATATGTTGAAACCAAGAATAAAAACCCTGTCAGAATAGTAATGATGGAAATAAGCTACTCACAAGCAACATCAACTTCCAGATCAACAAACAGTACCTCACTCTCATAGCAGTCCGCAGTGCTGACAACACCAACCACGCTCTCGTTCAACGCCTCCAAGAACTCGAACAGGTTGGCATAGGTTGGTGAGGCATGGAAGAGCTCCAGATCCTCCTTGGTCAGAATCTCCTTTCGAGGAACAACAAACTCCCCTGGTTTCTGATCCTGATCCATGGGTTGAGCCACGGCGGGATTGCTGCTGGTGCTGCTAGTGATATTCTCAGCTTCGTGGTCCTGGTCCATTGGCTGAGCGACAGCTGTGGGATTCAACTCCATCTCAGCGTCCTGCTCAGGTTCCTCACCCGCGTTCGAGGACGTTGACGAGTACGTGGTTCCCATCTTTAGTGAGGCGTGAGAAAGTGTGGGTGAAGGCGGCTCTGCAATGATAGATGACGGTGGCGAGGGAACCGCCGACAAGGGCAAGTCTAATCCACGGGCATAATGTCCACTAATGCTGTAGGGCTTTGTGGAAAGATATGAGGGATTTGTGGACGAGGACGCGAGTGTGAGGTTCTGCAGGTTGGGGATATCAGGGGCGGGGATCTCGACTAGGGTTGGAGTAAGTTTGTGGAGCTCCTCCAGGTCGGCGTCGTGCTGTGTAGAGGACGTTGGAGTGAGGGCACCGGAGTCTTGGCTGTGTTCTTGGTCCAGTTCTGAGGTGGAGGTAGGAGGGATCTGATTGCTTTCCTTGGCGATGGTGTTGGTCCACTCCATGACCTGGGGTGCCTTGTCGCTAAAGTCGATCGAGTGTCTGCCTGAGGAGGGGATGGCAGGGTTCGTCGAGGGGGTTAGAAAGCTGGTGGCCGTCTCAAGGGAGTCACTCTCGGCAAAGGAGTGCTTGACATCGGACTCAGCCATGGCGCGTATGTGGTTTGGGGAAGGGGGAAGGGAGGGAAGGGAAGGGAACGAATGGGACGGGAAGAAGATGCATTCAATTCAACTCGACTGACATTCGAGAAAACTCAAAAAAGAGAAGTCCAAGCCCCAGGCGGTTGAAGACACAATCTTCGCTCCTCTTCATCAACATAATACAACACAATACAACACAGCACAACAACACCCATCCCACCCTCCTCCTCAGCAACAGCAGCAGCAGCAGCAGCAGCACTCTTTCCTTCATTTAGACTCGCTCCCTTCAGCCAACTCTTTTACGGCTCAATGTATCCAAATCAAGCAGGAAGGGTCGTGGACAAGGAGAACGACATCGCCGCTGATTCTGCCGCACGCGCTGCCACAGCGACCTTGGTCAAGCAAGCCTCTTTTGTCGGTAGTCGCACACCCTCAGCAAAGCAGCAGGGACTCAAGGTAAATCTCACTAAAACACCTTCGCTGCAGGGTAAGCCATCGGCCCTGGCGCTCAACTCTCCCACAGGTAAATGGCTGCGTCCATTCTTTCAAACGCTACGAACAGTATTGAGCCTTCTGTGTCAATAAATGTAAAACTAACTGGTACGGCCTGTCACTCATGGTCTTTAGCTCAAGGCGTACTGAGAACGAAGACAAACCATCAACAGCTGTCTTCAACACTCGACAACAACAGCAAAGACACGACTGCAAAGAAGAAGAGTACTCTGACGCGCACATTTAGCGCTGCTCTCGAAAGCAACAACACAAACAGCAATAGTGGCAACACAAGTTCTGCTCTTAGCACCCCTATCAATACGGAGTCCAGACGTCGCTCACTCACCAAGCGGGGATCTGCCAAGACCAGGTTGGTCGTTCACAAAGATGACGAGTCGGTCACTCAGGAAACAAATGACAACATCATTGTCAATTCCAACAGCCGAGACAATAGCGACAATGGCAGCAGAGTCAAACCAATGGTCGCCCTTGCCAAGGCGGCACCAATTGAATCTGCTACAACCCTTCTGTCGATCCAGAGGGCAGTCGAAAGCCATGATAAGGTTGTAGTTGGACAAGCTGAAGCCGAAACTAAGCGACGGGCATTACCAAACGACGATGAAAACTGGGATATCGAGTACTGCCCACCGCCTGTTGAAGGTAATTTTGGACGCTTGTCAAATGACATTAACTTTGCCACTAATCGTTTGTCATTGTTATTCACCACTTGTTCCTGGTTTTTTTTTTGTTTCCTACAGAGCAGCCATATGACCCTGAATTCGAGCTCGATCCATTGGCGCTATCAACGGTTCCCTCAGCACTGGCTTATCATGTTCACTCTATCGAAGACTTTGAGCTTGGGCTTCCATCAATGGAGCCCGCAAAGATCAGACGGCCCCCCTCGCCTGCACAGTCAGATGAGGAAAAAGACGAACAGGAGCAGAAGCAGGAGGATGATAAGGCTCCTATGCCAAAGTCAACAGTCACCCCAGACGGTCATCTTGATGTTACATGGAGCGATGATGAGGATACAGTCCACCCGAAAGGAGGCCGTCGCTTCGGAATCAAGGATTTGGAGGATGAAAGCAAAACTCGACCGCCGTTTGATGGCTTTTTCTTTGAGCTCGACGCGTCCGAAGATTCACTGAGTGAAGATGAGGACGATATTTTCGGAGGTCGCAAACATAATGTACCCGGGAGAAAGAAGGATGACTCCGACAAACCGACGAAAAAGTTCAACGATGCCATTGGACTGGGTGATTTGGAGGACGAAAAGAAGGTCGAGGCGCCGTTTTCGGACTTTGCGTTTGAACTTTGAGCTTTGAACAATGACTGGCGAAAACACTGCCGTCTGTACATATTCGCGCCTACGATTCTTTTTTTTTTTTGTTGGCACCTTCATACTCGCAGCTTACACTTTTCATAGCGCGCCTGCGACCATTAAGCCCCTCTCCCCCTTCTTCACGACTTGATCGCATTGAAACCCGATCTTAACATCCTCCCTGCTTTGCTTTGTTTTGCTTTGCTTTGCATATGTATCATTTGTACAGCTGTAATAATACTCACTCTTAGTTCATAGTCCACATCCAGACAAAGTGCTTTGAGTATGTGTATGTTATTATATTCGATTCGCGAAGGATAAACAATATAAGGCGCACTTTAGTGCTGAGTACGCTCCGCAATCTTGAGAATATCAGAATGGATGCCAAAGGCAGTGACAGCAGCACCGGCTCCGGATCCCTGAATGATCAAGGGACTAGGGAAACGCTCTGTAGTGAAGGCAATGATGTTGTCGCTTCCCTTCAACGAGGCAAAGGGATGGTTGGCAGGGTATCTATTGTAGTCAATAATGTAGAATCGACATTATTAGAAGTCAACATTCCGTGACCGGATCACTGCGAAAAATAAAATAAAATAAAATAAGTTACCTGGCAAGGGTGACGCTGCTCTTTCCGTTCACAGGATCGACAAGTCCGACATAACGAAGGACCTGTTGGTTCTGAACGGCTTCCTGGTTCAACTTTTCAAAATGAGCGTCGAATTCGGGCAACTTTGACATGAAATCCTGGGGCGAGGCATTGCGGAGCAATTCGGGGACGATGTTCTCGACCTGAACAGTTTCCTGGGTCAGGTCCAGACCTGCGACGCGGCCCAGAATAATGACCTTGCGGGCTACGTCCATGCCGTTCAAATCGTCACGGGGATCGGGTTCCTAGTTGACAAACAAACAATATGGAGTAGGAGTAAATAAAAAAGATGTCCATGTTGCCCATATCAAAATGGTGCGATTCTCTCGAGCATGCAGCAACGAAGGACTTACTGTGTATCCAAGCTCCTTGGCAACAGAGACGACTTCAGAGAATTTGACAGGCTTGGCTGAGGCATCAAGTGTGGAAAAATTGTTGAAGATGTAGGACAAGGTGCCGGAGAAAATACCCTCGATCTTGACGATTTTGTCGCCAGTGTTGACCAAATCGTTCAGAGTGTTGATGACAGGAAGACCAGCGCCAACGGTGGACTCATGGTAGACAAGAGGCGATCCAGGTTGGCTACTCAACTCCTTGATCTTCTTGTACAGTGCCAAATCACCCGAGAATGCCTTCTTGTTGGGAGTCACCACATGGAATCCAGCCTCCAGCCAGGTTGGGTAGTAGGCCGCTACAGTCTCGTTCGAGGTGCAGTCCAAGACAACGGTGGGGTGAGAAGCCTTAGAGGCAGCCAAGGAGGCAGTGAAGGCATCGAGGGTAAAGGGCTTCGTGGCTCCACTTGCAGCCAACTCATCCTTCCAGGAGGCGGTCAAGGGTTGGGTCGAAGTAAGCATTTGGCGAGAGTTGGCGACGGCAATGACGGCGATCTTCTTGGACTGGGTGGCGAGCACCTGGCGAATGAACTCTGAGCCGACAAGGCCGACACCGACAATAGCAACGTTAACAACCATGGTAATAAGAGTGATTTAGTGGAGGAGACGGAGGAGAGGTGGAGAGAAGTGGAGTGGACGAGAAAGTATGGAAGGAAGAACGTGAGATAAGGTGAGCGGGGAAAAAAAAGAAAAAAAGAAAGAACTATGAATCATAGAATCATACGTGACTTGTAATGGTGCGACTCCAAGGACCCCGTCCGGCGGAAGGGCTGCAGGCTACCCCAGACGCGTCTTCGAAACGCGAAAAAAAAATCGAGCCAAACTACGGCTGTGCGACCGATTGCCCAGCCGCATCCGTTGCCTTCTTTCTGAAGCAATTGATCCTATTTCACACACACATAGCGCGCAACACCTGTTAAGGTCAATAGTAGCTATGACTGACAGGATATGACAATGCACTAGCGTCTATTGAACTGCCTACTTGCACCAAAATATCCATTGACTTATCGCTGAATCATTCAAGGTATGATATGTGTGTGTATCAATTGGCGGCACTATGGAGCTCGTGGTAGGGTTGCCCTGAGGATTCTTTGCCACCAATTTTGCGGAAGATGCTAAATTTAAACAAGGTACGAAAGCTTAAACGATTTCATCTCTTTTGCAATTCTGCATCATTCCCATCATTCATCTCACACCAAACGACATCCCCCCTTTACTTCAAGATGCCACAGGAGCATGAGCACCATCATTTACTCGACATCAACTCTCGGCAGGATGACTCTCATCACAGCAGTAAGGACCACTCTGCATTCGTCGGACAGGCGGACACTGCACACAATCATCATGAACCCATCTCCACCAATAAATACTCCAAGCGTGCACAAGACCGGACCACACAACCATCGCTCTGGAACACAAAGGAATTTTATTTCTATTACCTGGTTTTTGCATTCTGTATACCCTACATGTTCCGGACTGCACATGAGGCCAGCTCAGGTACACCTTTCAGAAACAAGATCAATTGCTACTCTTTAAGCTACCAATCCTTAGAAGCAGTGGCTAACTGAAACTCTCCCCTCATTGAATCAACTTCACTTGCCACGGAGAAATGATTTTCGTTTGTAGAGGACAACCCGAACTATGAAAAATACAAAGACCTGCTCTCAGATGGCTTCTTTGGCTACAAGGTGGTATGTAGGACAAGGAATTTTTAGTGCGGAAGCACACGATAGAAGCAAGCAGCGCTTTCTAACGCTCGATCAAACGCTGCCCCTACTTCATGCAGGACAACAGCGATGGGCAGTACGCAGGGTTCCGCAACAACCTCCCAATATTAGTCGCCGTCGTCTGCATCTACATCCCACTCAGCCATCTCTTCCGATCCATCTTTGTTCCCTCGACAATGGCGCTCAAGAACCCTCAGCAGCCACTATACCGAACCTATTTCTTTTTGAGCTTCTCCCTCATATATCTGTACTTTATGTATGGCAACAGTATTATCAAGATCGGGGCGATCGTCACTACGAACTATGTTATTGCCAAGATTGGAAGGGGCGCTAGATGGATGCCTGTGGCGACATGGGGCTTCAATCTGGCGGTCCTGTTTTTGAACGAGGGATATGGCGGATATAACTTTGCAGACCTTCATGATTCTCTTGCTTGGTTGGTAAGTCAAGGGCTAATGGAATGCTATTTTTCAGTGCTCAGTTGGCTTACCTGGCTTATCGATAACTGATACATACGTTCCTATTTCCGTATCTTTTGTGGTAGGATGAGAACAAAGGCATGAATAGGCGGTGGGATGTCAACTTTAACTTCACAATGCTGCGCCTTGTCTCCTTCAACCTCGACTACTTTTGGTCGTTCAACGCGCCTCGCGAGATTCTGATGGAAGACCGCGATAGGGCGCCTAATAATGACAAAGACCGTGTGTCGATTCCTGCCTTGGCAGAGGATTACTGCTTCATCTACTATCTTGCCTATGCGTTGTATGCGCCACTCTACATTGCCGGCCCCATTATGACCTTTAACGACTTTATCTCACAGGTATGTGCCGAATCATTGGCTGACAAGCTTTTTCTACAGGCCTATCGACGTGCGGATCAAATTGACATCGGCCCTAACGATCTGCACTAATAGTTGCGGTACCCGAAGACGATCCCGATCAAGGCGCTAGGCATGTGGATAGGCCGCTTCATTTTTGCGCTCCTTATCATGGAGTTTACCAACCACTACATGTATATGGTTGCGATCAGCAAGCGCCAAGCCTGGGATGACGACCCCATCCTCCAGATCTGCATGATCGGCCTCTTTAATCTGGTGCTGATCTGGCTAAAGCTTTTAATTATCTGGAGGTTCTTCCGACTATGGGCTTTGCTGGATGGAATCGAGGCGCCTGAGAACATGATCCGATGTGTGATCAACAACTATTCCGCCTTGGGCTTCTGGAGAAGCTGGCACAAAAGCTTCAATCTGTGGATCATCCGCTACGTCTATGTGCCCCTAGGAGGAACGCGCTACGCGATGTATAACATCTGGGTCGTGTTTACGTTTGTTGCGATCTGGCATGATATCCAACTGAGACTTCTCGCATGGGGCTGGCTCATTTCGCTGTTCATCCTGCCAGAGATCATTGCTGGACGCGTTTTTACCAAACAAAAGGTGAGACATATGCATTAAAATATATGGCGACTGATATTTTGCGATGGCGGCTAACCATGGATCATTTATTCCCTGTGCGTACTCTTAGTGGGGATCCTGGCCATATTATCGCCACCTATGTGCGCTCGGAGCAGTGGGCAACATTCTGCTGATGATGATTGCCAATCTTGTCGGATTCTGTATAGGTCTGGAGGGTGTCAAGCACATGATCTTGGACTTGTTCGCATCTGTCCATGGCTGGATGACCATGCTAGGTTGCTGTGGGGCCATTTTTGTTTGCGCACAGATCCAGTTTGAGGTCCGTGAGGCTGAGAAGCGGCGAGGCATCTTTTTGAATTGTTAGAAAACTACGCACCCATATCTTTTCTAGAATTACAGAGCAGTACAAATTGTTTTTACATCTGTTGCTATGAGTTTGCTAGTTTGCTTTTTTTTTTTACTTCTTAACGAGTGCTGTGGGTGTAATGTATAGGTGAATGTATGTATATCGAGCGCATAGATCAACGATTTCCTTTTGTCGGGTCCCTTGGGCTCGCGTTCGGCTGCTGAAAAAAGAGCTCCATCGCTTACTTTCCCTTGCCCTTCTTGGTCAGCCACTGGAGCGTGATATCGATGTTGACCTGATTCTTGGCAGAGATGGAATAACAGGATACCTCGCGGCTGGCGATCTGTTTCAAGTTCCTATCGTATTTCGCCATCAAATTGAATAGAGAAAATGTCAAGAGCTGCGGCTATGCAAATGAAATACGATCAGCGCCGGCTTCCCCTAGTTTTCAACCTCCACTTACATGACTTCGATAATCTGCTCGACCGTGAGTGCGCCAGGCAAATCATTCTTATTTCCGAGGACAAGAACGGGGATATTGGCCAGCTGAGGCTTGTCCAGTAAGTTACGGAGCTCTGTCCTGGCTGCGTCCAGCTTATCATGGTCTGCAGAATCGATGACAAACCTAAAGGCCGTTCAACAATGGAAATGTTAGCGTCAGAGTATCCTTGCTGCTATCCGCAGCGCTTGTAAAAGTTCGTTGCCTCCTTGACTTGATGTTGTGTAACAGCAACGGGAAAACTAAAAAAACGCCAATCACACGCGAGAAAGTTTCTCGCTAAACACTTCCTCAATGTCATCATCTTGTCCCCCCTCCACACCTGCAAACGCAAGAGTCATTAGTGAGCTTACACTATGGCATTTACACCTCGGCAGTATCTCTCCCACATGCTCCGGAACCTACAGAAAAGAAAACAGCGTTTGGTCAAAAAGAGAATTGGTCCATGAATATCAGCTCAAGACATTTACGAGGCGAAAGACCTAAGGAATGCCTACCTGGGCTGTCCACCGATATCCCACAGCTTCATTGTCACATTTCCCTTGGTGACCTTGCGCATATTGAAGCCCACTGTGGGGATCATGTCTTCGGAATACTGTCCGGACTAGTTGTTATCGCAGAGCAGGACAGAGCAGAGAGAGTACAAAGCAGCTGTTAGGAAAGTGAGGTCGAAACTTTGCTTAGTTTAGCGTTGGAAATCTCCGCCATGAGAAACCTGAGTCGATTGAGCCGTTGATAGAAACAAAGTCCATGGGGAGACAAAGGAGCAGGCATAGTCACGAGCATGCAGTCTCCGACCCTTATCCTTCGGCTGTTCCCCCCTGTTGATGACTATTGTTCCGCATCATTCCCCCCCCCCCTCCCCTGAATGCTGCTGTTTTTTTGTCCACGAAGTGTATGACATCGACGGTTGAGGTTGTGTCTATTATCCATGGATGGCCATTGCGACGTTGAGCCCTATCCTTGTTTACTGTTGACGTCCTGGGAGAGCTCTTTTGGTTCCATTCTGCCAATTCTGCTCTCTGCGTCCTATGTAGTCCAAAAAACGGACACAAAGCTTCCTTTCAAGGCCAAACAACAAAGAACAATAGCTCATGATACTTACAGCAATGACATTGACCAAAGTTGTCTTGCCGCTGTTTTGCAATCCGACCAGTGTCAACTCCATCTCGGTCTGTGGGCGATGCAAAGTAGTGCGAAGAACTAGTTAGCGCTGCTTGAAGTGTGGCACACATATACATATATCGTAGCGAAGTCGAAAGTCGCGACGGAAGAGAAAATGGTGTGATAACAGTGGCGGGGGTTGGCGTACCTTGAAAAAGAGGCCACGAAGCCAGTCGAGGAGGGACTGAATGAAGGACGCCATGGCAAAAGAAATGCAGTCGATCCTTCCTTGGACAGCTGTAGTGTTAGTGTGAAAAGTGTGTTTTGAGAGTAAGTTGCCGCGGGTGGTGGTGGTGTGATGAATAAGAGGAAGAGAGGGAGGAGAGAAGGGATGATGGTCCGATGGAACTGATGTTCAGCTTGAAGGAAGGGAGGAAGGGCTGGGAAGTGGAGTGGAGGTGAGCACAAAGGAGAAAAAAAAAGTGACAAAGAAAAAGAAAAAGGAGGGAGTGGGTAGAATCCTTTCCCAAAATGTGCTTGACTTGACCTTGTGCAAGAAAACAAAGAAAAAAGAGCATATGCAATAAACCGCTCCCGTGGGACAAAGCAGTGAGGGCCATTTCAACTCCTCCCAACCCAATTGGTATAATGGTACAACAGTCATCGCATGGATAGCTGTATTCTGCCTGCAATGCTGCGTCCTTTGGACTCGACGTAGTAACGACGATGGACTCTTCACAGTATTCATCGAAGATAAGCTGTGCCGCGCTCCCAGTCTGTGTCAACATGATAGTTAATTCTATTCTGTGGCCTGCGAAGCACACAACAACATTTTACACCATCTCTGATCCACGCCCTCTTTGTGTATCGATTTGCGTAATGGCAAAGGAGTAGAAGAGGTATAGATCGTGTAGATCATACTGCATTGTAGAAAGATGCGAATAGATCATAGATGGATTCGACAATACCATAACAATGTTTACTACCGCATAGGTCCCCCATTGAAGGCCAAACGCGTCAAACGAGCCGCATTTGTTTCTTCAGCTTTCAGTTTAGAGACGCATTCGAATATGCGCAACTGAGATACTGATATCTCTTGCCCAAGCAGCCCATATGAAGATGGAGCCCTATCATAGACGCGTCGCGTATCATTTTTCAGAAACGCGCTTGATGTGACTTTCCATATTTATTTTGTTGTCTCAAAGCGCCGTTGCCACCAACTTGATACAGAGTGCTTCTTTACAGCACAGAACCAACAACTTCTTCACTCCCACACCAAAACTAGTCTACTACAAGAGGACGCTGAAAAAAGTCTTCCTGGACAAGGCTGACTACGGAACCAGACATTCACCGGCTTGGACGGCATCAGCATGGAGCATCAAGATGAACCACCAAGCACAGTTATTCGCCAACAAGAATATTTCGACGAGGAGAACCCTTTTTCATTCAGAAAGAAGAAACCCTCCAACAAGCGCCTTTTCACATCGCTAAACCACCGATTTCCAGTGCCTGAGAGTGATGATCGACTAGCACCATCTTCATTCAAGCAACCACAACATGAACCGTCATTGACGGAGATATCTGAAGGAGCACAGGAAATTGTCTCATCTGACAATGCTCCCCCGTCTTCGTCGCCAACAAACGCTGCCTCGCTACAGGAAGACTATTTTGCGAGCGCAGGACCTAACGTCCGTGAGAGCGAAGAGATGGATGCAACACCGGCTTGGGAACTTGTCTGGAAGGGCTCCTGGATATTACCGTCGTTTGAACCCGTCACTTCAGCAACATCCTTATCATCATCCTCTAGAAGAACACCTGGATTCCTAAAGAAAGCCAGCTTGGATAACCGACAGCAGATTGTATTCCAAGGACGAGATGGGACAAAGCTAAAGCCAAATGTCACTGAGCTTCCGGACATTACATTCGCCATGCCCAAGTCTCAACACGCGTCCGATATATCAGATTCAACGCCGTCGATTTTAGAGGAGAAGCAGATGATGAAGGAGAACACAGAGATGCATGTTATCGCCAAGATCAGCCTGAGCAACTTTCCATTCTCGCTACTAATGCCCGGGTGCCCAGAACCATGCCGTGTGTATGTGCAGACGTATCCGACATTGATATGTTTTACTCCGCAAGATTCAATTCATAAAGCACTAATCCTGTCGCTTTTACTCTTCCATTTGTAGATTCGTTTCTCCGGAGAGCAAGACCTCTGCCCAATTCCTGAGTGAAATATTTGATCGCGATGACATTGTAGGTGGCAAGGGATTGTGGTAGAAACTGATGTTGTCTTGTTCGGCCCAACGCTGACACCAGACCCATGGCTAATATATATTTCACTTATCAGATGGACATGGAAATGCGCTACTGTGAAAACGATGGGCAGGCTGTAGGACAGATCGGACTGCTACTGAGGCTTGCTTCCAAGTCAGGTTCAAACACGAAGAGGAAAGGCATGCTATCAAACCTTGCAAAGCAAGACGATAATCCTTTTTTGCAACCATCTACTCAGGAAGAAGCGTCTGGTGTCTCAAAGACCGCGACAGGTAAGCGCTTTTTGCTGGTAATATTTCGCTCTTTTGTCAATGCCTTGTTTGACCGCACTCACGCCAATGGATTGCTTGCATAGACACTTGCGACGATCATAGGCGAAAGATATACCAGGAAACATCAATGTTCTTGGTTTATGGGGTACTTGTGGATAATGATCAGGAACAGGACAGCCTGGAGAGTAATGGGCGCCTCCGCACCATGTGCTTTTACGCATACCCACTCGTGGATCATGAAAAGTTTTTGGAAGTGGTGCTGCTGAATGTCCGCTCGTTGGATCGCCTGAAGCAGGAGGCGGAAGACGTACAGTTGGACCATCACACGTTATCGGAAGATCCCGAGACATATATTCAGTATGAAGACCCAGTTAAGAACAGCATCATGAACGGATGCGACAACGAGCAGGAGACTGGATATGAATCCGACTGGGTCTCTGCTTTCGACATGGAGGTTGACAAAGGTACTGCTATCAAGCTGTGTATTCTATGTTTGATGCAACATATTCACCTGGTACGCCCTAGCTCGCAGACCATACTTATCCATACTTTATGAACTTTAGATGGATCCTCGCAACAGGACACCGAACTACTGATGGCTCTCGAGCGGAGCAAATCTTGGTCGCCATATACAGTTTTACCACCTCCCAATACTTCATTGCTTTCTGGAGCGCCCTCGAACCCTAAAGACATCCCGAGTGACAGGATTTTGTCGCGCTCGCAGACACTGGATAGAGTAGGCGTTACGAGCAAGGACAGCTCTGCCCGATCGTTGAATGCCCTTGCGCGGCATCGGAGCATGGACTCTGCCGCTGGGAGCAAGCTGCAATTGGCTACCATATCACGTACCCTCAGCAGCAGTACTACACCAAAAGCGCCTAGAAAAGGTATCCGCCACTTGAAGAGTCCCTCCCGGGCCCCACAGCAACCATTGGATCTCACGACAGAAGGTCTCAGGAGGAAGCTACTTGGGCCTGAATCTATACGTGCAGAATTGCCTTCGACGAATACCACGCTACCATCATCCTCGCCATCCTTATCCTCGTCAAGCACAAAGTCGATTGAGGCTCGCAATAAAGCAGTAAGTACCGTTGCACGTTTGATGCACGCGATGTTGACTCAGACACTAAATGGCGCAAACCATTTCCTCCTATCGTGAATAGACTGTCAAGGGTCTCACTATATCGACACTGTCCATTATCAACATCACGCCAGACCATGAAGACTTCAAAGAATGCGCTGCGAATCTTTACAGGAGTGTTACTTTTGCCATGGTAGGATGAAAGAGAGATGTGTAACGCGTCCATGTCATTTGGCACTAGTTTAATCCTAATTTGCTATTACAAACCCTGAATAGCGCAAGGACATTGGCACGCGACGGTATCATTTAGAAGAATTGGAACGATTGATGAACAGACACGCAGCTTTACTCTAGGTGAAATACGAAGCTGGGGACCTGCCGCCAGTACTATTAAGAATTTCCACATGTATATTATGCTGTAAAAAATATCCCATCCTCGTGATACTGGAATAAACCTTCCAGGAGTCCTCATGCCATGTAGTCTATTTGGCCTTGAACAGCTTGCTCGAACTTTTTGAGATGGTTCCACTGCGCGCCAGGGTCACAACCTCATCGAGCTCGCGCTGCTCGGCCTCGATCACGGCGCGATACTGTTCCAGCTCTGCGACCATCTCAGCCTTCTTCGCATTCAGCTTCTCCTCGCGCTCACGCAACTCGGCCTCCTTGTCCTTGACCTTTTGAACAAACATCTGGCGGATCTCTTCTTCCTTGCGCGCCATGTCCTCTTTGTTCTTTTGCTTGGTGCCCTCGATCTGGAAGTCAAATGTATCATCACACTCCAAGATTGAGACTGGACGGCCCTTGGCGCGAAGGGCATCTCCGCGGTGCCTATGATAATGAACACTGTGGGTGGTCTCAACCAGATCGTGCAGGCAGGTCGACATGAGCAGCTCTCTCAAGTAGACAAAGTCGGAATGTTCCGCGTTTTCAACTATGCAAACCAAGAGTGTTTCATAGCGGTCAGTGTCAGTGCTGTTGTCGATCTGGTAATGGACATAATAACAAACTCAATACGTTTCTTTCTGGATATGCAATAGTCCATGACGCAGGCTTCACGACCTCTTACCTTCAACCACGCCCCAGCGATATGTCCTGCAGCGCACCCTTCTGCCACCAACATCCGTCATACTATCGCTTCCAATGACAGAGAATGGAATGTGTTGCTATTCAGATCAAAGGAAAAAAACATAGGCATTTGAATTAGTACTCCTGCAAAATGCTCCCTTATGTGCATACATATAATAATAAAAAAACATCCTGCTCATTTCTGTGCTCTGCTTTTGCTCTTCATACAAGGAGATCTTCGGCGCCGTCAACTTCGTCCTGATAGGAGGAAGGAAATGTCTTGATACGGTGGTATTCCAAGTCACGCAACAAGATGGCCTTGAACGACACCTTTTCCTCGACCGTCATGGTATCCGCCTTAGCGATGACAGGGATCACATTGACCTTTGCTGAGAGAGACTTCAGAGCCTTAGCATCGAGTTCCTTCAGGCTAGGATTATATGAGGTGGTAGTGATGATGGTGAGCCCATCAAGGTACCATGGTTGTTTGTTAGAGTCTTCTGCACGCTCGAGCATTGTTATTTTTTGTTTATCTTGTCAAACGTATCTTGAGGAATGTAGCTAATAGCTTAATGAGATGACAAGGTTGTAGCTTACCCATGGCCATTCGGGGCGATAAAGTACAGTACGGCGTGGATTCGAGTATCGGGGATTGTCTGTCGGAATCCAGGGTGACGCTCAGCGGTCATATACTCCTCGAACTGGCGGTCGATATACTCCATGATGGGTTCGACACTGCATAGTCATGAATAGGACAATAGAGAGAAGACCAATGCATTAGGAGAAATATGATGAGATTAGCAGCCTGGCTGTCGAACATAAAAAGAAAAGAAAGAGATTGCTCTCATCACAAAGTGAACAAAAAAAGAAAAGCGAGCTGGCCCGCCTTTTTTTTTTTTTGTTTTTTGCTCATAAAAAAAACGCAGTTGAAGCAATGTAAATATAGGCATGGCCAGCAGGCATATATAGAGAGCTAGACAGCAAAGATAGAGAGATGCTTGCAGTATACCATCAATGCTCAGTTAAAAAAATGGTAAAATGCGGGTGGACCGACATACTTGTGCTCACGGTTCATTTGGTCTCCGAATCCTGGAGTGTCGACGATGCAGAGGTTCAAAAGGACCCCGTCCTCAATCAGCTCTAATGAATGCAACACGGAGTGCTTTACGTTAGTAATGGTCCCAAACGAGGAACGGAAGGTTTCTTGCGGCAGATCGCAAGTAATTTGATTCAGCAGTAACGACGAAGCAAGTACCGTAGTGCGAGGGCTGAATCTGTACCGTCTGTGTATGCTGTGGGTTTCTGGGCAGGATCTCCTCTTTAAGGTCCGAGTTGAAAAGGGTGTTCATGAAAGTAGTCTTTCCCAAACCACTCTCGCCTACATAATGATGAGGAGAGGGCCGAGTCGCCAGCCCGGAAGGAGCACATGTTAGCAAGGGGATGGAAAGGGAGGTGGTACAAAGCACCGTCAAAATAGATGCAGCAAACACGTTAGACCCGACTCTAAACTTCATGGAATTAGAATAAACCCCTATCCTTACCAACGACCATCAGATTCAGTCCGAAGGAGGCACGCTTCACCTTTGCGAAACGTTGATTCGGGAGAGATTCAAGCCCGAGGGGATGACTTAGCTCTAGGGGCCTTGGCTCGGCGTGCTTCCATGGACCAGGGTCGGGGAACTGGCCACTAATGAAACCCAAAATATACAAGAAAGAATAAAGGGTCAGCGGGAAGGGTGTGTTGTAGGAGGCAATTGAACGAGAGAGAGGAATCGCATGCTGGCCGAATGAATGGTACACAATTACTCCTTACTTGTGCTGGTGGGCAAATTCCTGTTGGGGAGAAGGATGCGAGATATGGCGAAAAGCAGTGGGAGCAAGTGTTAAAGACAAGTGTTAGCGAGGATTAGGCGACTACTGCACACAGTGCGCGAACAAAGCAAGGAAGCGATGGTCGACAGGACCGCTTCAACGATAAGTTGATAAGGGCGGTCCTGGGGGGCGCTTACAAGAGGCATGCGTGGCTAAGGGAGGGGAGTGGGTGTGGGTGTGGAGGCGATGGCAGCGATGGAGGATGGAGATCTTTTGGGAATGGCGAAAAAGGGAGTGGGCAGCAAAAAAAGGTTGGAGGGCGAATAGCCAATAAAGCTAATTTCTAGTCACGGGTGTTGATTGGCGGGATTCGACTGTGAAGAGCAAACATCCCATTCCTTCAGCGCGTCCACAGGCAATTGAGTGCCAGTTACACCATAACGCGTACTCTCATAACGCCCAGCGACCGCTCGTCTATCGAAAGAGACCTTGGATCATTCAAAGCTGTAAATGCCGATCCTTGGCAGGGCACTCATCTGTCATCGCCGCCTTATACCCTCAGCCGCTCCTTTCTCATCATGTTTCCCTCTCCGCAAATATAACTCCTTACATTGCTCCCAGCGTTAAACCCCCGCGTTTCCAGTGCGAATTATAGCTACCATTGGCCGTAGGCCTCAATAACCCTTTTCATCATGAGTCTCCCTCGCGTAATATACTATGTGTATTGGAACTGCAGATTCGGGTCGGGTCTCTTGAACAGAAAGCAGGACGTTTACTATCCGAGGACCGAAGGCAGGCCATAAAAGGCTTTCTAAAAGGCGCAATCAAGGCCGGAGAGCAAGTACGATGTGAAATAGGAAAGGGTGAAGGCACGTGTCTTGCTCAGACCTTCTCCTGGTGCGTCCTGATAATAGTTGTCGTGTATCGTGTGTTTGGGTGCAACTGCTACTTATAGCGAGCTCAAAGAGGTGCAGTAGCCGCTCCTTAATACACGTAACTGAGGCGGCCCCCTCTCTACGTTCAGAGTCCAGTCTTATGGCGGCTCTTTTGCTCTCGTTAATGGATTCATTGAGGACAACAACGTGATGCTTTCTACAGAGTCAGTCATGAAGTGGTGAGAGGAAAGAGGAGAGAGGACACATTGCTGGATCTGCGGTACAGATCAACATGCTAATTTTGGAGTTTACGACAGTGACCGCCTAGACGCGTTTGATCCATACTTGAATGGGACGGAGAGGAGGGCTGTGGGTGGGGTGGCACGCGTAATAAGTCGGCAACCGTGCTGGCGCCCCGTTATTGGACGTAATGAATCTAGAGATGCCAGTTGACCATGACCATCGGCAAATGCACATCATGTTTGATCATGGATCCAGCAAAAATGTCGCTCTTGCTGTTGATGTGCGTCCTCGCCAATATAAAAGACGCTGATCTTCAATCTCCAATCTCTCGCTTTGCTTTCTTTCTTACTTTTCATTTTTCATTTTTTATTTCTGATATTCCCGTTTCTCTTTTGTTTCTTCCCCTTTTGCTTAATCCCCTTTACGCTCCTCCTCTTTCACTCTTCTGCCAGACACCACTGTATTTTATCTCGCTTCTCTTGTAATCCATCCCTCGCTCAAGGACTCTACAATGTCGGACTCTATCCTGTCCCAGATCCTGGTCACCCTCGCAGATCTGCAGTCCAGTCAGAAGCAGCTCTCTCAAAAGGTATGTCGAGATGATGTCGACCACCTCAAGAGTGAACTCCCTCGATAGCCAATAGGCGCGGATCGATGCAGAGAAATCATTACTGCTTTACCCCTCACTGAAGTTGGCAACGAATGCATTAATTTACCTACGTTGTATTTGTCATGTCTTTAGGTCGATAAAATTCAGGCAGATACTACCCTTCCGCACCATCGCCATCATCACCATAGGTGTCATCACCATGGGTGTCATCCCCACAAGGACATGCGCCGTTATAGCTACTCTGGCACGTATTCTGACCTATATTCATGTGTGAAACCCTGTGGCGACTCTGGAGGAGAGATATGGCAAGGTCACGGTACAGATGCCACACAAATAGCGCGGAGTTGATCCTTGTCAACTTTCTTAGATCTAGGGCTTCTGGGCCCTTTGTTCGATCTCCTTGAGAATGCAAAGAGATAACCACTATGACGACAATGCCGATCTTGAAAAACGAAATTGAAGTTATTAGCTGACCATGTTTCTGATCCTTTTCAAATTGAATGTTGTTGCTTGCTGCTGCTGCGCCTTGATACTATAGGCCATTCAGCAGATTCTGACGGCGATACCGTGGTATCCCCCGTTTTAGAACTCAAACATACTGAGCATGGCGATGTCTATATGGAGAAACCGGCTCCAACAAGTAAATGCATAATCCGTACTTCTTATTCTTCATTGCTATGAGATGCGCAATCATCGCGTTCTGACAGGCCACTACAATGACCTCTGTACCTCTTATTCTTTTATCTAGCCTATGCCCATGACAAGGATGTGCACCCTTCAAAGCTGAATTGGGGTGAGACTGATCCTTGTGTCCGTGGACCCGTTATCATTGGTCGCGATGCTTTGTCCATTAATATCAGGTATGTTTGTACCACCATGCTGCTGCATTTTAGGCTGTGTTGTGCTGTGCTGTGCTGTGCTATGCTGCACTTCACTAACCCTCTGGATGAATTTCACCGATCCTTTCTAGAAATGCGATAGGTGCATATGGTGGGCCATACTCCATTTACCGCGGCCTAGCGGTTGCCATGGGCGACCTGTCACACAATGTATGGGATCGTTGGGCATGCAGCGTAAATCCTCTTCTCGTTGGAGCTCATTTCTAATCTGCTGTGTTCTGGTTGACATTTGAATACTCGGATCTAGCACCGGCCCAACTTTGAGAATACGCAGCCTCCGATTGAAATCAAGCAGCAACCCCAATGGTCAGATCCCTCGAAGATTGTCGCCCTTGACCCTTTCGGGCACCTCACCAATGAGTACTTCAAAAAGGAGATCGATGAGGGTCTCGACATCCGCCCCACAATTGCCATCACGCGAGCCCACATGCTTGTTCCAGAGATCCAGGAGGAAATTAGAACGGGAGGAATTGCCGTCGATGGCAAAGTGGTCGTGAACGAGACTGGCGAACTGAATGTCCACAAGGGCGCCATCGATCCTGTCTGGTACCTTCCTGGCGTTGCCGCTCGTTTGAAGGTCGACGAGGACTTCTTGCGTCGATCGCTGTTGTAAGAGCAAAGTCGATGATGAAGTTGCCCTTTCCTGCTACTGCATACCAGATATTTGGTCACTACTGACGTTCACTCGTTACTGTTTTCCTTGTGCTTTTGCATACCCCCACCAGTGAGAACTCAGGAGGAATGTACCCAGAGCTGATTACAAGGCCCGATCTCAAGGTCTTCCTGCCTCCGATCGGCGGCGCCTCCGTATACATCTTTGGTAACCATGAGCTCCTGTCGGACCCTGACGTGCGATTGACGGTCAGAGTGCACGACGAATGCAATGGCTCGGATGTCTTTGGTTCCGACATCTGCACCTGTCGCCCGTACCTCATTTTCGGCATGAAAGAGGCTATCAAAGAGGCGCAGAATGGCGGCGTCGGATTGATCATCTATTGTAAGCTGCAGCATGAACTCATTCTCTTTTGACTCTGTCTTCACAGCTCTTATCCAATACTTGATGTACGCTTTGTATTATTACCGCATAGTCCGCAAGGAGGGCCGTGCCTTGGGTGAGGTCACCAAGTATCTTGTATACAATGCTCGCAAGAGAGAGGGCGATTCGGCTGCCAAATACTTTGCACGTACCGAGAATGTCGCCGGCGTCAAGGTACAAACCTAAGCAGATGGACATTTGAATACGTTCATCCTTATTATAGATCGTCGCTAATATATAAAAAATGTGTCTCTTTGAGCAGGATATGCGCTTCCAGGCACTTATGCCTGATATTCTTCACTGGCTTGGAGTGACCAAGATTGATCGCTTCACGTCCATGTCAAATATGAAGCATGACGCCCTTGTTGATGCTGGCATCAAGGTAAAAAGGAATTTGCTTGCTTTTTTTTTTTTTTTTTTTTTTTGACGGCTTTGTTCTGACAATACTCACCTCCAATTCTTCAATAGGTTCTGGAGCGAGTTCCCATCCCTGACGAACTGGTCCCTCCAGATTCCAAGGTCGAGATGGAGGCCAAGGTTGCTGCCGGCTACTACACGAACGGCCATGTGCCCTGTCCGACTGAGCTGTCTCGCACTGTCGGACGTGGATGGGATGAATTTCACCACTAAGACGATGCGAAAGATAGACTAGCATAGAGAGATCTAGACCAAAAATGAACCATTCCAGCCTTGTCCTCGTCAATGCGCCATGGTTGTTTGGCCAGGAGCAGCCAGTCCCTTTGGTGTGAAGTAAAAGGAGGAATTGACTAGAGCAATTGGGCAAGCAAGATTTGACACAACTCCTCTGAAAAGAGCGTCCGAGCCGCACGTGTGGCCGTGGTTCGTGTATAGCAGAGCCGCCTGTGTCCACAGTATTACAGCGGTTTCGACAGTTTATTTTCTTGTGGGCATCCCTACAATCCAGAGTTGGCCTTTGCGTTCTATACGTGATATAAAGATATGTAACGTC
The DNA here is from genome assembly GCF_025024155.1 of Gamsiella multidivaricata. Classification (NCBI taxonomy): domain Eukaryota; kingdom Fungi; phylum Mortierellomycota; class Mortierellomycetes; order Mortierellales; family Mortierellaceae; genus Gamsiella; species Gamsiella multidivaricata. Next base: position 61,267 of record NW_026251734.1, read on the forward strand.
TGCTATCGAATCATGGACCTGATCTGCTTCCTGTTGAGGGAACCTGAGGGGTGGTAAAGACCTGTGTCCTTTCATAGCGACGGATCCAACTTCCAGAACTTCGAAAAGGTGAAGTTGAAAGGTATGAAGGAAGCGGGCCTAAAATAGTTGACCCTAGTGGCGCGAGCGAAATACAGGGAAGCGCTCTGTATGAATCACTATCTAGCATCTCCGCTTATGATTAATACCGATGTTTCGAGAAAGCTATAGTCGAAGGTGTGTGGATAAGGACCTTCCGGAAAGCGAGCTTCGCTTTGAAGATAAATTTGTTGTGTAAAATAAAGTTGAAAGATGAAACCATGAAATCACGTACATACAGGCTATCTAATGGCTTGTGGTCCTCATTCGCCTTCATTGCCATCGTTGTCATCGTTGTCTTCTCTACAAATCCCAACAGCTCCACTTTCCCGTCTTGCTCTGGCCTCTTCAAGGAAAAGGCAACAGGTAATAAGGGAAACAGGTTCGATCCATGGAAAAAGTCTCTCTTCTGCCGCCTTGGTCAGGTCGCAACCAAGGGGCTTTTTCTTCCTCCGCGAGCCATCAAACGCAAGCACCTCGCTCAAAAAGCCCAAAGAGCACTGGAGCCCGTGTTTGTCTCCAATCCACAAGTGGTCGGTCATCGTCGCCGTCGTTGCAGTCGTACATTCAACTGCAAGTCGGCAATGCCTTCTGTCGAACAACATCAAGTCCTAGAGGATCACTCTGGTCTGGCAGCCGTCCTGCACAGTTTCTGCTTGCATGCTGCGTACTGTCCTGCCTCTTGAGCCACCTGCCTTTGTCATCCTTCTGTGCAGCTCAGATCCGTCGCAACCATGATCCCGATGAACGTCTCACAGGACAGTTCTTGCATATCACAGATATCCACCCCGATGAATATTATATCGCCAGCGGCTCGATCTCATCGTCGTGCCACAGGAACACAACCGATGATGACAAGTGGCAAACGATGCGACCTGGTCGCACTGACGGCTTTGGTGGCGTCTACGGGTCCCCTTATTCGATCTGCGACAGCCCCTTCACACTCACCAATGCGACCTTTGACTGGATCGACAAGAATCTCATCGGCAAGATTGACTTTGTGGTGTGGACTGGAGATAATGCAAGGTGCGTTAAATTATCACTTGATCCACGCTTTTCACCTGTATGCCAGCTAGTCAGACCCGTTGTTCGTAAAACTGACGATGACGACTGTAGATCTCCCGATGGAGTCAACTGGGCTGTAATCGACGGGCATGGAGCGGGGATCGCTGTTATGATATGAATATCACTGTCCTTCTTGAAGCTCATGATATAAAGTCACTCTTTGCCGTTTTTTTTAGACATGACTCTGACAACGAATATCCCCGCACACAAAAGGAGATTGAGGTCCTGAACAGACAAATCGCCAACATGTTCCTCAAGACATTTACACCTGACGAAGACGACCCGTTCCAGCAACGGGTCCCAGTTATCCCCTCGATCGGCAACAACGATGTGTATCCCCACAACATTATGGAGGCAGGACCTAACAGGATTCTTCAGCACTTTTCTGACATTTGGTCCGAGTTCATTCCAGAGAGCCAGTACCATACGTTCCAGCATGGCGGATACTATACAGTCGAGGTTATTCCCGACAAGATCTCCGTCATGGCCCTTAACACTCTTTACTTTTTCAACCAAAACGCGGCCGTGGACGGGTGCGACGAGGAGGATGAGCCAGGAACGGACCAGATGGACTGGCTAGAGGTGGAACTCGAGTCGATGAGGAAGAGAGGGATGACAGCATACCTGACAGGACATGTGCCTCCAGCTCGCAAATCGTACTCGCCCAGTTGCTTTGTTCGGTACACGGATATCGCGCTGAGGTTCCAGGACGTGATTGTCGGACATCTGTATGGTCACGCCAACATTGACCATTTCTTTATCCTCTCGCAAGCGACACTGAAGGATGACGAAGACCGAAAGAAGGCACTGGAAGAGGCACGCCTCTTAGGCGAGAGTGACTCGGAGATCGCGTTGTCGAAGGTCATGCAGGACGATGCTCCCGATTTTGAGTACGATCAGTTCCATACGTTCGGGCTAAGCTCGTACCTGCTTGAGCTCTGGGAGCAGTATGAGGACATTCCAAAGCGGATCAAGCTGAGTGATTATGCTATCGTTCTGGTTTCTCCCTCTGTAATCCCGACATACAACCCCACCCTTCGAGTGTATGCATACCAGCTGGCGACCGAGAGAGGTAGCGACATGTCTACATCTGTAAACCCCGTTAAAGAGCTGGGCGGATGGATTGTCGCTGATGATACGCAGGAAAAGATGCGATATGATGGCGAGGAGTTGGAGGACCTTGTTCTGGACCAGGACGACGACCCGGAAGGTCTCAAGGAAAAGAAGAAACCCAAGAAACCCAAGAAACCCAAGAAACCCAAGAAACCCAAGAAACCCAAGAAGCCTAAGCGACCAGCAAATCCTCCAGCAGCACCACCAACCACGTTCGGATTTCCACTTAATTATACACAGTACTGGGTTAATCTGACGCAAGCCAATATGGAGCTGAAACAGCCCGAGTACGTGATCGAGTACAGGACTCACGAGGAATGGGGGCTCAAGGATCTGAGTGTTTCAGAATGGCTGGGTCTGGCAAGGCGGATTATCCATGATGAACGCGTGAAGAAGCAGTACCTGGCCTGGATGGTGGTCTTGACTGGAGCAGAGAATGATTCTTACTGAGATCAGCTGGAGCATGGCATGTTGTATATACTACTAGGCGAACTTCCCGCGGCTAACGTCTCGGGTCCGACATGACACAAAAAAAGAAGAGCAAAGCGTGGTTTCCTCCACACAACTCTGATCCACAGCCTTCTTCCCACCACCTGAAAGAGCGAAAAAATGGTCCATGAGATGTCTGAGGGACACACGAAAGATATGATGGCCCGTGGCACACTCCCCAAAACGAATCCTCCAACAGAGCCGTCTTCTCGTAATTGTGGTAATTTGTGAGAGTGTGTCCACTCGACCCTTTTTTTTTTTTTTTTTTGCGCGCACGGAACATGAATCGCCTTTTCTCTTTCGTTCATCTCATTCTGCTCTCGCGTCGCACCTTATCTCGACTCATCAATCCTTCTTTTCCGCCCTCTCCCGCATTTTCCACCCATTTTCCACGCACTTTCTGCTTTTTTTTTATTTTATTTTTTATCTGTTTTCTTTGTTTTTTGCGCATCCTTCTTTGAGCTTCATTTCCTGGAAGCCCGCGTAGCTTTTAAATCGAGGTGATGGGCGAAGTACGTTTAACAAAAAATTGGGGACGTTTTTTATGTAATAGGATATAGCGGACGATTGTTTGGCTTCAGGGGTCGATGCGCTAGAAGAGCGTTTTTTGTGTCGCTCTTTTTAGATTTATGGGACACATGTATACTATGCTACAGGGGGTGGGGACGTCCCTGTGGGTCCTAGTTATCAAAAAAAAAAAAAAAAAGGCTACAAGGGGTGGGGAAAAAGTAAAGATTGGCGAAGCCATTGTACATGTACATGTACATGTATGCATACATTGTTCGCAATGATCTGTAGTCCATGTCTTGATCCCTAACAATTGCTGGGATGTCGTGAGCCAGGATACTCCATCTTCATGTACTGCACAAGGATCCAACGATCGATGAAGCAACGCCAATAATAGGTCGGCCGCTCAATCATTTTTAATAACTAAACAGGAACGCGCGACATTTGATAACTGAACACTTTGTCTACCCTGTGCTCTGGTTTTCGGTGCATTGCCGAAGAGCGCTGTACATCCTTTGGATGAAAAGATAACATGCTTTCGCGGTGATGATGCGCATGCGTGCTTATTTTTCTTCGGGAAGAGACAAGGTATTGCCCTAAGAACGGGCATACGTATGCGAAATGATTCCTGCTTCCTGCGCTTCAGCTGCATCTGCCGCTTTTGCCGTTGCTCCTGCGGTCGATGTTGGTGGTCCTGAAAGCGATTCTACCAAAGAAGGATTCAAACGCATGGCCTCCAGAAGTATCGCGCGTGCCTTTTCCTGCGCTTTGCCTCGCAGGCCCAGGTCTAGGCTCGTGCTTTCCTCAAAGAGCAGACAAATCTCGAGCACCGGTGGGGTCAAAATGTTGAGATGACAAATGTTTTGCAGAATCGCGTCGTAGTTCTCTGGGGTAAAACAGGGCAGCCAATACGAATGGTCGTTCGTGTAAAGCTTTTTTTTTTTTTTTTTTTGTAGATACGCAAGCAGCATCAAAATTAGTCGATGCAAAGACAGGACAACAAACAACAATAACAATGCTGACGGCAACATCAATAAACCATAATGAAAAGCACATTACCCAATACAGCAGCTCATCAAAACAACTCTCCACTGGATCCTTCAATTCCACAGTGACTTCAGGCAGTGCATCGTCCCAAGGTTCCGACTTTTGGTGCAGCTGATGCTCCTGTTCAGATCCGTGGTCATCCTGTTGATGATCTCCGTCCTGAATCGCCACTCTTTGGTCTAAATCGGTTCTCGAGTTTTCGACACTCTTGCGCCAGGACGGCTCAACTCCTCCTACAGTCCCGTCTGTGTTCCTGGTCACTTCCCCGATATGGCTGTGGAAATGAAGAGACGGGTCGATGTCTTGGATATTTTCTAGATGCGAGTCGACGGAAAGCCCCGTACCACACATTCATATATTCAAGTAAATAAAAAATAAAGAATTCAGCAAATTGCCGAACCCAATCTTTGTTACACCACATCCTTTTCATCGTTCCTCCCCCCTAACCCTAACCTTCTTCATCCATGGTCATATCATCGTCGTCCGTAAAATGTTCATCGTCGTTGTAGTCGTCGTCGTGGTCATGGCGTCCCTGTGCTCGATTTTGGAACTTCTCCGCATCATTCCCGTACTCTGAATGATCCGAGTCAGAGTCCTCATGCTGGGACTGACTTTCGCTACAGCTGTCTATGTCCGAGTCCCACATTCCGCTCTTGAGCATGTCGTCAAAGATCAATTGGAAGGTCGGGGAACGCGACTTTATAGGCGATAGAACGACAGATTGAGGGCAAGAAAGGCACAGGAGAGAGTTTTAGGTACGTGTCGCATACACACAATCCTCCCAGAGAGTCGTACGCCAATACAATTTGACTACCCCATTTTGATGATCCACTTGTGTGTGTGTTTGTTTTTTTTCAGAAGTGAGGATGGAGATAGGACGAAGATAGGAGGAGGGTGAGGGCAGATTGGTGGCAAATGGATTGAATAGAAAGAGTTATAGTAAAATTGCATTCGCGCACGACTCTCTGGGAGGATTGTATGTATGCGCAACGCGCAGCTTGATAGATGCCCAAATATAGTGAACTCCAGGGGGGATAGAGAATTGGGCTGAGGCAAGTACACAACATACCAGTGTAAAACAATTAGGGATTTTGTCCGTAATTGTTTTACACTGATATGTTGTGTAAAACTGTGCATGCTTGGCACAAGAAAAAACACCAGCGCCGTAATCTCTTCCCTTTTTTTTTTTTTTTTTTACGCCCAAGGGTTCTCAGTTGGAAATGGACGTCAAAGAATTTAGACACGGTGTGGGCTAAAGAGAGAAAGAGAAAGAAAGAAAGAAAGAAAGAAAGAAAGAAAGAAAAAAGAGAGAGAGAGAGGGAGAGGGATGTACATAAAACGAGCAAAGTAACACTTACCGCGAGCATCTGTACATGGACGTAGAACTTTTGCTTGCCAACGCGAAGAACACAATTGGCGTTGGACTTTTGGTGGAACAATTCAGCTCCGATGGGCAACAGCTTGTTTGCAATCAAGCTGGCGATATAAGTGGGTGGCGGCATGCTTGAAAAACATCTTGGCTCCTGGGTCTGGTCTTGGGACAACCATGGCTGCGACTCGTGTTGATCAGATTTATTTTTATGCTCTTCAGCCATGGCTGCCCCCATACCCATCGGCGAGAGAAAGGAGGAGATGGTTGTTCTTCAGCTGGATTCGAATGGGAATCAAGTGCGAAGGTGAGAGTGAGGTTTTTGGGGGTGCGGGAGACCTAGGACTCTAAAATAGAAATATAAAATAAGAAGTGTTCTGACGGTTGTATCTGGCACGTTTCTTCTCGAGTACTGCAGTAGAGTAGCATGTGAGAGGAGCGATAGAAGTGAAGTGGGTTCTAATGCCATGGGCGCACACAAAGAGGGTTGACAGACAATCACTCTCTGCTTTGTGGAAAGATGGTTAAGTGGGTTGACGGTAGTGAACGAAGAGAGTTAAGGAACAAAGAAAAGAAACGAGGAAACACCTCCACTTTATTGACGAGGATGCGCACACGGTCGACGACACGACGACACGTCGACGGTAAAAAAAAATGTATTTCAGCCCGCAGATCAGACAATCCTGCAATTGCAGTGTTTTTCCTTGTTTGTCGTCGTTCTTGCAGTCATAGTAGCTTGTGGACGCATCCTGTATCTTTGTTTAGTCAGAGTGCATGTGTTTATGTGCTCCCGAAGCTGCATGTTGTAGAACCAGGGGCAATCAGAAAAAAGTGGATTTCAAAAGCCGGTGAAAAGAGCGAGGAAACGAGGAATATGCTGCACCTGAACAAAGAGTCCGCTTTCATTGAAGCGAGCCTTGACGCAGCGTCGTTCTTGGAAAAAAAAATCTGGGAGCCATGGTCTCTTCCTTTCTTCCTTTACGAAACGCATACGCATTTTTGGACGATCATTCACACTAAAGCCGCATGTAACCCAGCCTCGACATGTTTTACTCTGTCCCGTTCCCATGCGGTAATGCTCTCTTTCTATTCACTCGGAACCCATTCTCCTTCTCTATTGTTACGATTTTTTATGGCGCCCTTCGGAAACGGTCGTTGGGTTCAGTGTCACACCACGAACACCGGCCATGGTATCAGTATCCTGGACAATTGTTTTCTCTTGCCCGTCTTCTCTTCGTGGGCCTTAAAAGGAAGTACAAATCAGTCAGCCCCTTACAAGTACCCAAAGAACCCTTATGCGATTTTTTGAAAGATGAAACAGCTGAAGTACAGTCTACTGTGCTGGTTTATCGCCTTCCCCTTCGTACTCTCTGCGCATATCTGTTTATCCTGCTGAAGCATTCTAGTCAGACTCGTCATACGTGATTACCATTTGGGGGCCGTGCGGATGCCATGTTTGTTTTATTATTAGCTAGTAAGCGTGGTATGCTTGTGAAGGCATGTAGTGGGTGTGGGAATGTATGGTACACTGGAAATGCAAAGTAAAAGACTACTGTTGTTGATTGGATCGGTACAATACCAAAAAAAAATAAAGCTTTCAGCAGAGGTCGCTCTCTACTCCATAGGGGTGGGTCCCAGGTTCTTGCGCAACTTGTGGTGCTGAATCAGCAAGCTGGACAGGAACGCAAGGGCCATGAAGGGGATGCAGACCTGGAAGGCCGATGTCAACGACAACATGTATGCCTCCAAAATCTGGGCCTCCAATTCGGGACCAAAGGTCGGCGCCAGGTAAGAGTCGGAAATGACTCTTTTAATATCAGGGTTTATGGCGATCAGAGGGCCAAGATGTTTCTTAATGCCATTGTTGAAAACAGTGCCAGAAATGGCGACTCCCAAGACCGAACCGACTGTGCGGAAAAACGTGGCGTTCGCGGTGGCAACAGCGATATCACGCGTGGCGACAGAGGACTGAATGGCCAACATCACTGTCTGCATCGAGAGTCCCAGACCAGCACCATTGATGAACAGATAGCCGATAAACGCGCCGCGAGAGGTGTCCTTGTGCAAAAGCGTCAGCAGACCCGTGCCTGTAGTCGAGAGTGCAAGTCCGACCCAAATGAAGGGGCGGTACTGGCCCCACTTGGAGACCATGAATCCTGAGAAGATGGAGGCGATCAAGAGGCCGACAATTAAAGGCAACATCTCCAAACCGGATGAGGTCGCTGATTCCTGGCGAACGATCTGGAAGTACAGGGGCATGAAGAACATGATGCCGAAGAAACCCATGCCGATAAAGAAGGAAGTCAAGAAGACGGCGGTGTTGGTTCGGCTCTTGAACAGGCGGAAGGGGATGATGGGTTCAAGGGCCTGCTTCCACTCGACCAAGCAGAAGATCAGCAGGACAACGGCGCCCGCACAGAAGAGTCCAATAACGATAGGCGAGTCCCATTCGTAGGTGCTTCCACCCCAGTTCAGAGGCAGGAGGACAAGAACAATGCCAATGACCAAAGTCAGTGATCCGAGCATGTCGACACGCTTGAGCTTCTCCTTGAAAGAGCCTTTGGTATGTGGCAGATGGAGCAACTTGATGACGGCAGCGATAGTGATGGCACCGATGGGGAGGTTAATGTAGAAAGCCCAGCGCCAGGAAGCATGGTCGGTGAAGACACCTCCGAGAAGGGGGCCAATGACGGAAGACAGACCAAAGACTGCTCCGATGATGCCCTGGTATTTGCCTCGATCTCTGAGCGAGACCAAGTCCGTAATGATGATCATGACCATCGACATGATGCCTCCAGCACCGATTCCTGCAATACCGCGGGCGACAATGATCCAGATCATACTCTGGGCAGCACCGCAAAGAGCAGAACCGAGCAAGAAGACTGAAATGGCGAACAGGAATGTTGTCTTTCTACCGAAAATATCACTTCCCCTGCCATACCTGATTTACACGAAGGTTTGTGGGGAAATAAAGAATTTCAAATGAAACCGTTAGAGTTGTCCAATGAACGGAGAGTGACACTATATGGCGTACTATTAATACAAACGTAATGAGATGCACTTACAAGGGCTGGAAGGTGGTCGAGGTCAAAAGATAACTGGTTCCGATCCAGGGAATCTGGTTCAATCCGTTAAACTCATTGGCGATCTTTGTGGTGCAGACCGAGACAATGGTCTGATCCAGCGACGACAAGAAAATTCCGAGCATCAATCCGATAAAGACGACCATGAGCTCTTTGAAAGGCAGGGAGACGACCCCATGATCAGGCTCAGGCGGACCAGGGTCGAGGTTGCCGTAGATAGAGCCTTTTGTTGAAGTGGCAGCGGTGTCAGTCTCTTTTGAGTTATTAACATCATCGACCATCACTTCCTCCATTTGGTTTTGCTGTAGTTGATGTTCGATATATTCCTGCTTATCGTTCGAGATAGGGAGGGAGGTTTTTGATGCCGAGGGCTTAGGGTTGGATGACGGGATGCTGCTGGAGTGGTATTTCTCGGAATCAAGCACCACGGTGGCGTTGTCTGAGTGGACCGAGGGTGCCTGTGTCTCGGAACCCATTTTATGTCCTTATGTATGCAGTGGTGATGAAGAGTACGAGAAGTCTAACGGAAAGGGCAAGTACGTGGATCGAAAAGGATGTGAGCTGGGGGGATTGAAAAGGAGGAGGGGAGGGAAGGACGAAGAGAAAAGGTGCGAGAAGGGGGGAAGGGGGATTTGAGGTGCCATTTATGCGAGCGGCAGTTGCCAAAGTGTTCGGGAATACCTTTACGCAGTTGTGTCTTGTATCTTGTCCAATCCGCCGACTTCCTATTTTTTGTTGCCCCAGCAGCTAAACCTGATTGTGTGTGGAGGGAGAGAACGAAATGTTTAATTTAATAAGAGCCTCAACGCCAACTCTTATATGAATTTAACTCAAACAATAACAAACAGGTTTGTCCTGGCAGACCTCTCTTAACTCTATACCAGGAATCAAAGCTCATTTGGATATATTCCGCCTTTTTTTTTTTTTATTGACCACGAAACAGTGCATGGCGATCCTCATCTCAAGCTTGGCCATCGATTTCGGATGGACGGGTATTCGGGGTTCGCAGCACAGTACAGCATCCGCACCGCATATGCCACTTTGTTGGACGCCTTGGCGCTTCTTGAAAGATCGGTCTCGGCAAAAGTGTCTTTAGTAGACTGGCCATTCCTCTCCAAGGCTACAACTCCGACGGGGTTAAAAATCCCTAATAGGAATAAGCGTTTTTAGATGGATCAGAGCATATTTTTTTTTTTGATAACTAGGACTCACGGTTTAGATGGATCAGAGCATAAAAGTTATTGGTCTTGGGCTGCGGCTATTTGCAGCAGACGTGCTGTGTTAAATGTTTTCCCGCAGATGTATACAATGTACTTACGTACCCGACACAGGTTCTCAAAAGCGGCATAGTTGGTGTCTTTTTCAGCCGCGGATCAAAAAACTCGACTCAAATACCCCTAATCGAGGGAATATGCGCGAGCGCGTACAAGTGGAGATATTTGAAAAGTGGCGACCTCTAAAACACGTCCAGTCTATGGTTTCGACATAACTCAGTGTTTCTGATATGGTGGCAGCGAAGACAGGAACGAGGAAGTCGTCTTTAGAAACAGCCACATGATGCCGCTGTGGATATATAGGTTGTTGTAGACGACGTGAGAAAAACGTTCGGTCGTTCGGTCATCTGGCCATTTCATGGCCCGCAGTAGTAGAAAGAGTCGATCAGCCCTGCCCTCGATTTGAAAGACGACCCCACCTGCAATGGTCTTAGTGGTCCTATGGTCCTCTGCTCACGTTTTTTTTTTTCTGATCCCGAATTTTTATCCTGCATCCTTCTCCGTGTCCTTCTGACAGCGCTTCCTCCCAAATGGCTCCCAAAGTAGCTTTCAGAACGGGATCCATCCGCTCAGATGAAAGGGGAAAAAATAAACCATGAGAGGCGACTTTCTGAGAATAGGCCACGTTCAAACAGAGGCCAGAAGGAGCTTGGGTCGAGCTACTATTTATTTCCACATGTGCCTCTGTAGGTCCTATGGCTCCATAATACTCTGCTCTGCGTCTCGCCTGATAAAAAAAATATAGTTGCCCCTCAGAACAATTGCCAGGCTATATTCTTCTGTTCGGTATTGATGTTTGACAGGCTTTCTGCTATCAGCCCATTCGCCCTCCCAGAGCAGTTGTGTATCCCTCCGCGTCTATGCAACACCACCATGGGCGCCTTCATCGATGCTCACTCTTATTTTTCATTTGACCTTTTACTCCCACACCGTCTCCTTTTCGCTCAAACAGAGAGGAGTCTTTTCTTACATCAAACATATTCTCCCTTATTCCTTAGCCTGATCCTTAAAAAAATCCATCCAATGGATCGAGAGTAGTGCTCGCCCGCCTGCGCAAGTGAACGTGCCTCTGCTTGACGTGCCATGCTACTGCGTGTCCGCATTGGCCTTCCTGCCACTCCGCTTTTTTTGCTCCCTTTACTCCTTTCCTCTACAACTCACTCGTCCACGCCTGCTGGTCCGTCAAGAAATTCGTCTTTTTTCTCGGCCGCATTAAACCATTGGGCAGCGCTCCGCTTTTGATCCTTCCTTATTTCGAGGGCTTCCTTCAGTCCATCCTACTCCGTTCCTTGACGATCATTCCTGTTCAAAAATAACGCCTCCACAGTCAACACTTTTTCTGGGCGACACGGATCATCGGCAGACATTGCTCAGGCCTCCCATCGTCTGCACCTCTTTATATATCCTCGTTTGCTCTTACATAATGGTTAGTCTCGACCGGCCCATACCCATGGAGACACCCTCATCCCGCAAGAAGGCGACTCATTCCCACTCGCACGCTCACGTCTACTCACAGATGTATCCAAAGAACACGCCCTCGTTTTGTTTGTCACCCACTAGTGCCAGCGTCCATCCTTCGTCGTCCTCCAGACCAAAGCCCGTAGTCCGCACCGTCTCATCTGCCTCCAATCTTCATTTGAAGACCGGGAATTTGCGACCAGCTGAAGACGAACTGCAGCTTCAGCCTCCCTCTCAATCTATCTCTACTTCCGGCATACCGTCGCCAGCATTCCCGACTTTGTCTTCTTCTTCATCCTTTCCCGTTTCGACCTTGTTACCATCTTCTCCCCCTCCCTCTTCCTCGCCCCTACCTTCATCCACAAATACCCAGCCAGATCCTCAACAACACCATCAGCAACGAAAACAATATCAACGAACACAGCAATCTACCGAGGAACGCCCAATGAACCGAACTGACCAGGGTCGCCATGTTCAAGAAAAGATCGCCGTATTTTCGCGTTTGATGATCGATAACAAGACCGACAGCAAGAGTTCTGTGGTGGTACCTCTGCTGGCCATCACCACTCCTCCCGCATCCCTCTCTGTCCCTGGACCAAGCCTTGTTCCTGCCACTGTGCCTGTTCACATATCTCCCCAAGGTTCCCACCCATCTTCTTTCTCGCCCCCATCCTCTGGTTCGTCTGCTTCATCATCTACATCACCCTCTTTCACTCTGACAGAGTGCTCTTCTTCGGCTATGCTATATACTGCACCCAAAACCGCAGCAGCATCAATGACGAGCACTTCAGCAGCGACAGCTACAACTACAGGCCAACCCCCACTTTTAATCTCGCAGCCCATCATGCCAATGTCTGTCATCCCTGCAGCGATCATGGGAATCAAATCTACACCTTCCTACGTGTCTTTGGGGGTAATTAATGGCGCTGTTGCAGGGCCCTCGACGACAATGTCAACAAGTCTTCTCCCGCTGGTCGGGTGCGACTACCTTAACTACAGCAGCCTCAATGATACTCTGACAACTGGTGCGGTCGTGGCGGAGACGAAGCCCAGGCCATTGTCTTCGATGGAATACGCAGAGTGTAAGTTCACGCGGTAGCTGGTTCCTTCGATCCCGGCTGATGGGAATTAGAGGATATTGGAATAATAAGCAGGAGCCCCGTTTATCCATGAGACGATTTTTGATTTGAAGGAGGTCTCTGGTTGAGCGGATGAGAACAGCAGTACTGGGAAGCCATGGATGCCTAGCAGGATGTTGCATCGCACCTATTCTATATCACTCACACATGCACGTTACTCCCGCCCTTTCACTTTTTCTTTTGTATTCGTAGCATGGCTGCCAACAGCAACCCCGTCCACAGATGCTCCAGAGTGTAACCTAGCGCGTCAAAATGCAGCTTATTGTTCTTCACTGCCGGAGAATAACGACCCCCACTGCGTGAAAGACACAGATCGGGTTGACAGCATCAAGACAGTAACAACACTCCCCTCGAATCAGCAATCCATCCACCCTCTGGAACTGCACCCTGACCAATCCACGAACCCTATCTTATTGGAGCTTGGACAAAGCAAAGAAGTGCAAGCGCAGGCACAACCACAACAGCAGCAGCCAGTCCTTCGCAAAAAATCGTCGTTTGCAGCAAAGTTGCGAAATGTCTTTATCAGCAAACAGGGAACCTCAAAGGATGCGATCGAAACGAGGGAGGATATCTTATCGGTATCGTTCAAGGATGATGGCAAGACTGGCACCTTGTATGTCGGTGGGTTAAGCGCGTCTTTGGCGAACCAGCATCGGGGATCGGTTTCATCCAACAGCTCAACGGACACTACCTCAGGCCCAAACGGCTTTAGGCGTGGCTCGGGCCAGACGACCACTCCATCTACCTCTCCAGAGACCTCCCCACTTAACTCACCGACCGTAAAGACCTGCCCCACCTTGATAGTGCCAGGACAGCAGCAGCCTTCGATCAGTAGTCTCTCGGCGCTGGACGCCGAATCCGAGACTGATGCCGAAGATAGAGAACCTACCGGTTTTTCGAAGGAGGAAACCACGCTGGGGACCAATGGCATATACTCTACGCCCACCAGAGCCGTCAAGAAACGACTTTCTTTCGCCTCGATTTCCTCCTTCTTTGCATCCCGCAACCTTCAAGAACGTCGGGCTAAGCAATCGAGATCATCATCTGTGCCTCATGTAGAGAGCCGTTTGGTCGTCGCCGGACGCCAGATCACTGAATTTCAACGAAGACACTCTTTGAATGACCTGCGCGACAGCGGCACAAAAGCCAAGGATAATCGATCTATGAACCACTCCACCACTCCACCCTGGGATCGCGACCGCGCCACGTCGCAGGTGTCACCAGCACCGTCGCATTCTACACCGACAATTCCTGCACCGACGAAGAAACTGTCCCTGAATAACGTGTTCAACAAGCAGATCAAAAGAAGGAACAAAACCACCCATGTCCCGGCACCTGCTCCCTCGGCTGCAAAACCACTCAAGTCTGCACTCGCCCACCGTCCCCCAGTCTCGGCTTCGCCCAGACTTCATCACGTGCACACAGCCTCCCGTAGACGATCTGCATCGATCCGCTCGCAGAGTAGCTCACAGCATCGTCGCCATTATCATAATCATCAGCAGCAGCGACATTCCGCACACCATTCATCTGCAACAGAAGATCCCTTCATACGCCTGGCACAGGCTAATCACGCTTTGGCCACTCTCAACAAGAAAGGTTCGAGAGGTTCAGAGAGTCAGATCAAGGACTCATATCTGTTCGAGACCCAAGACCCGCCATATGAAGCACCCGGCAGCCTCCTCAAAGATACTCCTCAGCGTATCACGCACCTTACTTCTAGGGACACTGCGCCCTTCGGCTCCTGCACGCCTTCCACTCCTCCAACGCCCAGAGTCCTACCAGTGTCCACCAGCAAGGTCGCGCCTTCAGCATCAGCGGACAGATGTCAGTCCCCACCCCAAAACTCTCTCGCGACGCTTTCTCGCCCCTCTTCGTGCTGCTCGTTGGAGTCGGCATATGAGGGCGCGAATACCTCGTCCTCCGCCTCGGATGACAGCTCGTTCTCTTCCTCTTTCTCCGCGCACTACGAAGCCAGCGGCGCCTCGAGGTCTCGTCAGCAAGGCGTTCGTCGCACATCGACTGGCCAGGCCATCAATACCTTGCTCCCTACCTCGGCTGCCCGCGTTTCTGTCGACAACATCGCAATGGAGACCCAGGTGAAGAGATCCACGGCGGGTGGCGTTCGCAAAGACGATCTAGGCAATTTTTTAACACCCGAGTCATACTCAACCATGTCCAACTCGTCCACTGCAGCATCTTCAACCTCGTCCCCGTCCACAAAGGTTTCGATGCATTTAGAGGAGCACCGACTGGCGGGAGTGGGCGGTACGGCTTACCATCACCTACGTTGCCAGCAGCAGCTCTTGGCCCGAGAGCCTTATGATCCCCATCCTATGCACGAGTACTATGCCGAACACGAGAAGGAACATGACCACCTGGCCCAGGATCACCACTTGCGTCACCATTATCTCGACGAGCTTGAGCCTCAGCATCAACACTACCACCATGGAGAGCGAGGATACTACTACACAGATCCGTCTTTCTATCAAGCACGTCCTCGCAGGCAAATACAGTTTTCGACCGAGGAACCGACGGTCTATCCGACGTGGACGCCCGAACAGTATGACCGGACGGCCGATACGAGCATCACGGCCTCATGTCTTACGCCGGCGATCGCGCAGAAGATCAAATTGGAACTGAACCACTTCAAGAGCCAGGAGATGAAGGTGCATCAGGATAGTCGGATTTATACCCATTTTTTTGTCTAAGCATTCATACATAGAGATACTTCTAATCACATAGAAAGAAAGAAAAAACTGATGGCGGAAGAATAATATAAGCATCGACGGAGAGAAAGATGGAGAGGTCGGCCCTCTATCCGGTCTCTTGTTTGAGCTGTCTTTTGTTTGTCAAAACAAAACAAAAACAAAAAATCATAGCGATCTTCCAAGTACGTTTTTATTATCTCTAAAAAAAAAACTTGCTCAGTTCACAACTACTGAAGAGGAAACCCAGTCGACGGCCGCTTCCACACTTTGATATGCCCCCTCCGGTCGCTCGTCATGACCGCATCCTCGCGGAACGTGATACTCGACAGCGGCTCATGATGGATCGCCGCCACCATAAACGGCTGCAACATCGCGACGCGGGAACGCGGCTCAGGTGGCCGCACCAACGGCTCCTGTGCTGCTGCTGCATCCATTTGTTGTTGTTGCTGTTGCTGTTGTTGTTGTTGTTGTTGATGATGCTTGTTTGATTGGAACATGGATGAGAGTCCCATACTGTGATGCCCATGTTCGCCACCATTCTTGACATCGCTGGTATTGTACCGTGGAATATTAATACTAGGAAGACCGCCGCGTGCTTGCTGAGCCGCCGACTTCTTGTGTGCCTTTTCGTCCGCCGTATGCATACTACTACTACTGCTCGTCGTCGCTGTTCCCTGCTGAGAACCGTCGCCGCCTTCTGAGATCAGTGTCGACAGCATGGACGATGTGTCGCCGAACAAGGCGCTCTCGGAGCTGCTGGTGGTCAGTTGTGCGTCCTGATGCAGGATACTGTTCTTTCGAGTTGATGAAGCTACGGACGGTGTTGCTGAAGAGCCTTTACTTGGCTCCGAAATCACTGCTGCTGTAGTTGTGTCTTCGCTTAGGGTATCTTTTGGTAGAACCAGTTGCTGCGAAAGGGCCGATTTGTTGTGTCCAGAGAACAGGCTATGTCCGCCAGGGCCTCGGAGACTGGTAATGCTTCCTTTGCTACGATGACCGGGTTTGAACCCACTTGCTCCATGTACAGTGCCGCTGCTTCCTCTCCGCTGCTAAGATGGAAAAAAAAAATGAAAAAATTGTCAAAAATTCACTACGATTGCAATTAAAATACAGAATATCTTCTTTACGTACCATTTTAGGCTTATGCAGTGCACCGACACTAAAGTCCCATAACAGGAGTTTTGCGTCTTCGCCAACACTTCCGAATCGATAATTCCGCTCGTCGCATCTCCAAGAATCAAAAGCTACTCCAGTGACATACGACTGGTGTCCCTGACAGCGAGCCACGATCCGCATATCCTTAAAGGACCATATCGTCACCAAGTCGTCCTGGCCGCCTGTCTATCGTTATTGTAATAAACAATAACAACAACAACAACAACAACAACAACAATAACAAATAAAAATAAAAAAACTGGTTAATGGGCAACTCATGTGAGGTGGAAAATTAAACTGCATAATCCACACTCTGAGGGGACCCTCCTTACCAGGATGTATTTACCGTCCGGACTCCAGCAGACACAGTTGAGGGCACCAAAGTACGACTGGAAAGTCTCAATGAGTCGCTCATGCCGGAAATCAATGATCCTTAGCCCACCATCCATGGCCACGACTGCGACGTGTTGAAGGTCCGGCGAGAACGAGAACGCGGTTATGGATTTCTTACAGATGCTCCAGTGAGAGATCGGATTGTGTCTTCCATGCTTCGGTTTCGTGGCATGAAAACTAAGTCGACGTAAGTACTAGTGTATTAGCCAAGCGGAAAAATACAGTCTGGAAGTACCAACGCGCATCGTGTAAATGCACCATACCTGTTTTCATGAGGCGGCGTTGGGGCTGTGAAGGTATTGTCGTCTCTATCCTTGTCCATTACAACTATAGTCCCGTCTTGAAACGAGGCCATAAACTGACTTTCAGACCCTGGCATCCATTTGATCATTGTCACTGCGCTATCCTTGATAATAGCCTATGTTGAAATTCGGAGGTGCTTCAGATTAGAGAAATGTCTGTGCATTTCATTTCATGAACACATCATGTCCAAACAAGGGCATGATGGGATTTTACCTGCTTGTTCAGTCTAGAGTACTTGTTACTGAGGGGGTTAAACCAGATAATGTCGCCTGTGGAGAACCCGATGATGACATCCAAATGGTCACAGCTACGGGTCAGCACGTTGACATCGTGGGTGGTTGGGAACGCCTTTGTAAACGATATATGTGACAATGGCTCCTATTCATCATTGTTACGAGGAGATATTTAGTCGTAGCAGAAGGCGATGCTTTGCGGAGTAAATTAATGGTGCCTTTCCAGTAAAAAGAAAAGAAAAGAAAAGAAATATATACAAGGCCCCCAGATCCTTACATTTGGCTTCTGTCCAAGGTCACTCCAGCTGAACGTCCTGCCTGTGTTCCAGAACAAATATACGTCCTCATTCACTCTATTCGCAAGTATCTTTGAGAGGTTCTCGTTGGTTGTGATTTTGGCCACGAATGTTGAGTTGGTCTTTGTGATGTTGCTTTTAGGCTTTTTGCGCTTTCCGCTGAAGAACGATGTAAACCCTGCAGACGAGGCAGAGGAGGGTCCCACTGCAGCATAGTTCGCCACCTGGTTGGCTCCTTCCTCCTGCAATTGCGTCGGTATTTGTGGAAAACTCGCTGCGTGACTAAGGGGTTTAGTTGTAAAAGAAGCGTTGGGCAGACCATTGTAGTGGATATCTGGTAGGCGATTGGAAGAAGTCGAGTCCTTGAGCGGAGGTGGGCCTGGTGTCATCACCTGTGGTGGTCCTGGAGACATCATCCCGTTTTTGGGGCTCTTGTATCCTGAACTATCGTCATTCAAGCCTGGTAAGTCTACGAGATTCCCATGAAAGTTTCCTGCCAAGCTATTGCCATCGTGGTTATCGTCTTCCTCCCTAGGCCGTTCTTCTGAAACCTTGAGGTCCTTGAGCTGCTCATCCAAACGGTCGAGATTTATGGCTGACAAGAGGACTCCCTCGTAGTTTGCTCCGTTTCCTGAGCCATTGAGATAGTCCTTGTATTTCACAGACACCGAGGAGACGAAGGTGGGTATGACGGGGTGGGGTAAAACCTGGTCCAGAAAGATATCCTGCTGCAGCTCATAACGCCCCTCGGCTGCAACGAACTCGAGGCACTCCTGCATAGGCGGTATTGCGGATGCTGCCATTGAGGGTGGAATGGAGAGAAAGTCGAATGCTGACTGCCCAGGAACTGAATGAGGGCTGAAGTATGTCTTCGAATGAGAATGGAACAAAAGGAAAGGCGGTGTGGTAAGTGCGAAGTCTGGGGATGTGGCATGGTTCTTTGAACCTTATTTTGAGGCGCATCGCGTAGTCAGTGGTAAGAAGTTAAGAACCCTTGCCTTGTTTTCGCCCCATGGCTTTCGCGCAAGCATCCAAACGTTGACTCCTCACATTTGCAATTGCATTAATGAAAACAATAGTTTATTATGACGGTATATGTGGAGTTTTTTTTTTATTTTTTTACAGCTTCGCCTTTGGAGTCTGAACAATCACGCGAAGGTCCTTGCGAAGAATCTTTCCAGCTGCAGATTTGGGAACTACCTCAATAAAGCGGACGCCGCCACGCAACTTCTTGTGTGCCGCAACCTTGGATGCAACGTACTCCTCGACTTCCTTCTCCGTCAACGCCTGTCCTGGTCCAGGGGCCCTGACCACAAAAGCCAAGGGCACTTCTGTTGCCTGCTCCTTGTTATCCACTCCAATGACGGCAGCATCCAGAATCAATGGATGATCAATCAACAGGGCCTCGAGTTCTGCGGGTGCAACCTGGAATCCCTTGTACTTGATCAGCTCCTTCAAACGGTCCACGATGTAAAAGTTTTCTTCATCATCGACGATAGCGATGTCTCCAGTGTGCAACCATCCCTCGGAATCAATAGTATCCTCTGTCGCCTTCACATTGTTCCGGTAACCCTTCATGATGTTGGGTCCACGAACCCAGATCTCTCCAGGCTCGCCCTTGGCAGCATCCTTTCCGGTCTCGGGGTCGACCACGCGAACCTCCTGGTTGGGCATCACACCTCCAATCGAGCCATGGACGGGCTTGCCATATACTCCGACGTGAGAGGCGGGTGACATTTCGGACATGCCATAGCCTTGGCGGAACTGGATAAAGGGGAACTTTTTGATAAGGGCTTGGCTCAGCTCGCGTGAACAAGGGGCAGCGCCGGACATGACGAAGCGGATGCTAGAGATATCATACTGGTCCACAATGGGGGCCTTGACCAGCATCAGGATTTGAGGAGGAACCAAGTTGAGCGACTTGACTAGATAAGGTTCAGATAACAATCGAGGGTTAGTCTCTCATCATATCTTGTTCCTGAAATATGGCACTAAACCAGGACTTACTCTTGTGGTCCTGAATAGTCTTAAGGAAATCGACGGGGTTGAACTTTTGCAGAACGACGGTTTGAACACCCTATTTGGTAATCATGAAAGCAGAGGTCAGTTAATATTATTTTTTTCAACTCCCAACAACGATTGATCGGCTTCCAGAGTGTCCGGTTGTCCGGTAGCAGGCCAAAGTTGCCGCCTTTTGTCACTTACGTTGTAGACACCATACATGAGATGGAGCTGGATACCGTAGCTAAGGACATGAAAAACACACACGTGTCAGACAGGGCATCCAATGGAATCAAGCGCGATAGGCGACAAGCAGGTCAACAGCAACACTTACATATGGAACAGGGGCAGCACGGCCATCGCAACATTGTCATGCATGTGAACGTCTCCCTCCAGCGGTGTTACCTGGCAGGTGTTCGAGATAAAGTTAACGTGTGTCAACTCGACGCCCTTGCTCTTTCCTGTCGTTCCGCTGGAGTAGCAAATCAGGGCCGTTGTCTCGAGGGCAGGCTGACCGTTCAAGTTCACGACCTGGGCCAACTGATTCTCGGGAGTCGACTCTGGGGGGAAGGTTGAGCTGTAGGGCTTGAATCCATCGACCTCCTTGTCGCCATACAAAAAGATTCTGTTCGTGGGAAGGCCAGCCTTCTTGGCTCCCTCAATGGCGACAGGAAGCAGCTCTGGGTGTGTGACAATGACGGATGCTCCCGAGTCCTCGAGCTGATAGGCAAGTTCGTCGGGAGTGTAGGCAGAGTTGACGGTTGTGGTGATACCACCGAGGAGGATGGGGCCGAACATGGTGATGGAGTAGTCAACCTGGTTGAAGGAGAACAGTGCCACGACATCTCCTCGCTTGAAGCCCAGGGATTGAAGACCGGTGGCCCAGCGACGGGTGTCCCGCTTCCATTCGCCAAAGGTGATAGTTCTCTTGGTCAAGGCATCGATGAGGATGGTGTGCGAGTCCGGAGTGTTGTTTGGATTTGAAGTCGCGAAGGAGTAGGCGTTGATCTGGGGGATGACCTGGTCAGGGAGGGCGGAGCGGTAGATGGTCATTATGGGATTCAGGCGGTCTATCGACAATGGGATTGAGGGGAGAGGGCTCTTTTTCAGAAGAAGGAAGAAAGTCAAAGTGGCGGCAAATAAAAGTCGATGTGGAGAGGGGAAGGAGAGGCAGAGGAGGCGGAGAGACGAGCGAGGGCGAGCGACGCTTTTATACGGGCCATCCGCCAAAGAAGGAATTCATGTGCTGGGTGTGCCCCGGGCAGCTGGAAGGAAGCTCCAGGCTAAGGGCCAATCACGGCATGGACCTCGTGTACCCCACACGGAGGTACCGGACCGTGGGCTCCGCTCCTTTTGTTGGGATGGGATGGGATGGAGTAGATTCAATCCCCAGAAGTACCTCCGTTCGGGCAAAGCAAGCTTGACGAGCCAGCACCATGCCCGAAGGAAACCGAAAAAAAACGCTGACAGTTGTATGCGGGGCTGGGGCCAATCACATTCGAAATCGAAATTTCTGTGGAACCCTTCTCCACAACCCGCAATCCCTCAAAGACACAGGGGAATTCACCAGGGCTGTGTGTGCGTGTGTATATCTTTGTCATCGTTGTTCTCGAACACCCATCAGAGCGAAGCATGAACAAACATCATGCCCACTAGTCCAATCACCATTGAAGACGAGCCAGCGCCATAAAAAATACAGCACAACCGTGCGTGCCTGAAAGACCAGGTCGCCTTTGTTCTGAGCCATCTAGGACTCCATCGTGGAATCCTTCACATGTGCCTAATGTGCCTAAGTGACTCCTTCAAAGGAATTCTCTACAATCATCTCTAACGTCCATTCTTCCACGCTTCAACTCCAACCCGACATCCTCATACTGCAGTTGAAGAGCTTTCAGACCGCGTCGGATTGATAAGAGGGCTCCTCGCTTCAAATGGCACGTATCGCAAGCACTGAAGTCAAAAAGTCAGAGCATATAGCTGTTCGTGGATACCTCCGCTTTAATTCTTTGGCGAGAGCCGCATGGATGGCACGGTAAGGTTTATTTTGTGCGATTGACCAGACAACTCTTGTTTGAACTCACGCGTTTACACTTTACTTGGTCAATTTGCCGAACACATTGCCTTGAGCTCTGGAGGGATTTTGAATGCCTAAAACATGAAAAAAATAGAACAGTTAATGCCTGTGCTCCTCCAAGAGCACAAACAAACAAAAAAAGATGTCGAAAAGTCCTTTGGCCTACCTTAACAGCGCTAGGCAGCGACAGGAACTGCATCATAAGCCCTGCCTGCATGTGCCAGTCGATGTGGCAGTGGAACGCCCACATGCCTGGATTGTCGTTGATAAAGCGGAGGACTGTATATCCATATGTTTGCAGAGTCACAGTATCGCGACGGAGAGGATTCGTCGCATTCAATGGAGACCTGCCGGGCATGTATCTACCTTGACCCGAACCAACAACGTAAAATTGATGCCCATGCTATGCAATCAAACACGTAAGATGCAGCAAAAATAAAAATGAGCATTGTAGGAACCATTGTCAAAGTTAATATGGAATCATGTTTAAAGACTTACCAAATGGAAGGGATGCGATCCTTCATCGTAGTCTGTGAGCGTTGCAACGAGACAGAGAAAACCGATTAGCTTTTTTTTTTTTTTTTTGCGGCAGTATACATCCAACATAATCAAGAGTATCTAGGACTTACTGTTGACTACAAGTTCGACAGTCTGGGTCTGGTTCAAGGTGATGACTAACTGGGATGAAGCAAACGTTGTTTTTCCTTTGTTTGCCTGGAAAAGAGTTGCAGCCTTCTTTAGCGGCACCCACGATGTCTCGTTCACATATCCGAGACTGACGTGCTTCTTGGTGATTGTTTGAAAAGACATATCCAGAATGATCTGCACATCCGCAGGAGGAGCATCTCGGGCAAAAAATGGCTTCAACATCTCCGATGTCAAGTCCAGGCACCGTCCAGGCCAGGGCTTGGATCCCCAGTCCTGTGTATCCGCCTGCTGCGAATTAGACGCACCTTCGTAGTGGACGATGGCTGTGGTATTGGGATTCAGGGCACCGTTGTCAACATTGAAGCAGTTGGTGTTCATGGCTGCGCGAATCCAATAGTTTCCGATAGCTTGATTCGCTTGTACAATAACTGAGTACCGCTGAGCGACATGGATAGGGACTCTCTGTACATCGACCGGTTGCATGTCCACGCCATCGGCTTCAATGACCGTGAGAGTATGGTTGTCGATCGAGAACTGGAAATCCGCAAAGGCGCCCGAGTTGATGAGGCGGATTCTATATTTTAGTCCAGCTTTGAAGTTGAACACAGCGCGAGGTGCGTTAGAGTTGCACGCCGCTTTGGTTGGAAACTGTGCATTTGCGTCACCGGAGCAGTTGAATGAGTTGCGACCGTTGATCAGTCCATTGTCAGGAACAGGCTCCGTGCCTTCACTCTCGGAGGTAAGATACCAGGCGGCGAGTGGTCCGGATGGATTGTGGTAGTAGTCAGAAATCATCATGATTATATCCTCATCGTACTGATCGAGATGAGGTTCATTTGGGCTGTGAATAATCAATGGACCTAATAATTCACAAGATGGATTTGTTAAGTAATGATTTGGTTGAGACGATGAACATCGCGATACGAAAAATGGAGATAACCTACCGACAATGCCATCGACATATTGAGACCCGGCATGGGCGTGCCACCAGTAGGTTCCCCATTGATTAGGGACAGTGAAGTTGTATGTGAAACTATGTCCTGGTGGGATTGGACATTGGGTCACGCCTGTGCTGCCATCCATCCAGTTGGTACCTTGATTGCGAGGCGCATATGTACTTGTGTTAGTCTAGATCCAATAATAACTTTATAGCTTCGCGGATCAAAGAGCAGTAACGTACCATTCTGGAACATGCCGTGCCAGTGAACCGCAGTTCCATTGTTGAGTTTATTGGTGACCTTGACAACAATTCGGTCCCCAGTATTGGCCTCGACCAAAGGACCAGGAAACATTCCTGCGAGGGTTGATGGATACAAATCAGAGTAAAGAGGGGCGTTAGTCTTTCGCCCGTACCTTGATTTAGGTGAATAAGACAAGTTGTCATAGATCATGCTTACCATTGACAAGCAGCATAGGACGCTCCAGTCCATCTGGCGCAATAGTCTGCTGTGAAATAGTCCACTCATAGTAGCGAGTAGTGGGCGTTGGTGTGATGGTGAAGTTCTTGCTGAGGATGAATTGGGAGGGGTAGTTCCATGGCTGAGTAGAAGGAGCCGGGGGAGATTGTCTGCGTCGTAATTCAGGGCCATGTCCGTGCGCCAATGATGGGATGGCGGCAACGAAAAGGATGCTGTGAGCGAACAAAGACCACTTCATGTTTGCTGTGCTTGCTAGTCTACGCTCACGTGTGTGACGAGGGAGGTTGTTCTGCGTGCCTTGTTGGCAGAGGGAAGGGATCGTGTCAAGGTTTGGGAGAAAGAGACGGGGAAGGTATATATACACAAGCAGGCGTACTGTGCAACCCGAGTACGATATAATCGATTGTCGAGCAGGGGAAGAAGATGGAGCAAAGAGGCTGACGAGGAGGAGAAGAAGGGGGAGGAGGAGGAGGAGGAGAGGAAAGCAGAAGATTATATAGTCTCTACCGCTCGGCGTTTTCACACACTAGCGCAGAGCGGACTCTTTGTAGAATTTGCTCTCAAGCAAGGGACTAAAAACGTAAATACCTCCTGTCAGCCTCTGTTAAAGTCCACAATGCGACGTGGACATTCAACTCTTCCAACTTTCCATGGTAGGCAACAGATCCTCCATCGACTTGAGAGCCGAGTTGGAAGAAGGAGATGAGAAAACAGAAGCGCAGGAACTGTCCTTAATAAGCCTGTCACCTTATCATGCCTGCAAACAAGGCAGCCATTCAGGTGTGGATTCAAAGACTACATATAAAACCACATCCAATGATTGGACAAGTGACACTAAATGGTTCAATGAGCAACCATTGGGCAGGGCGGCAGCCAACAACTCAAGCACAATCAAGAATAATTCGTTCACAAGAGCTCGATCGAAGTTGAACAACCTCAATGGTCCAGAGCCATTCCATCCCCAATTCCGTGCTCCCATCTTCTGTTGTTTTCGGCGCATAGGTTTTCCAGGTTGATTTCCATCCGTTGTCCGAGTCAATTGCCAGGTTTTGGCGCGTGAATGCGACGCTATGAGCAACACTGTAGGGTAATTAGGACGTAGAGCTCCTACTTTCTGCCAACTTTTGTTTTTCATCTCGATTACGAATACAATTATCCATCTCACTCTCGAGCCCTTGCCGATTTCTTTTACCGAGGAGGAAAGAGAGATGCAGTGGGATAGAGACCGATGCTTGCGGTCGTTTGCGCATCCCGGTTACTAACAATCGCTCACAAAATCAACCGGAGCAGACGTATTTATCCAAGCGTGTGTATGTGAATGACGTTTGAAAAGCACCCACTTCCAATATATTACGAAAACAACACGCATCCAACGTTAGTCTGTAAGCAGGCAGATGCATGGACGGACCTTGGTCATTGGCCATTGCTGTTCCGAGCAGGGGCTTTCCTTGCCGGAGTTTGAATCGCGATATGAGAGCGTCCATGATCGGCTTGACCAATGAGATAGCACACATGGCCGCTCTGAGTTGTCCAGTTGGATTCTACGAAATGTTCTCATGTTACCTGCGCGCCTTTTCAGGTCGGGTGCTCTCATGTAACCTGCGCGCCTTTTCAGGTCGAGTGCTCTCAAAATGTACGCGTTTGTACGGGGTAACACCCCTGCATCCACACTTCGTCCCATCGAATATTTCCTTCGATTGCATTTCGGCAAATAAGAAGGCGGCTCTTCGGCAGGCGGTGTTGGTTGAGCATGCTGTCAGGGGTGGATGTCCCCGAGATTGGCTGAGATTGCAGGAGAGGACAAGCCAATCCGGCAAGAGTTGATCGCGTGCGTTTCCTTTCTGGGTCTAGTTGAGAACAAAACTCTTAGCGCAGATGATGCTCTCATCCCATTCAGTCCTAGCAGCAGGCCCTGGACAACTGTCAGACCATAATCAATCGGCCCAATATGAGCTAGAAGACCTGGATTACACCTCCCATGGGAGGGGAGCTGTGCCACATTGGAGATATGACGAATTCGGAGGTGAACGAGATGGCAAATGTCCGGCGAAGGAAAGGGAGGGTGCGTGGGGAATGAGACATGCCCTTTTTTTTTTTTTTTTCCTCGAGTGATATAAAAGGACGTCAATTCCCTGCCCTATTATCTCTCCGTCCATCGTCCACACCGGTCTCACTCCACAGCCATTATACCCCGCCTCCAACGCCATGTTGTTCAAGAAGCTCCTTTCCATCTCAATGGCCGTCCTGGCCACGGCATCCACCGTCCAAGCTGCCCCCACAAGCAAGGTCACCGCCGCTGTCGCGGGCCAGGCCTTTGATCATGTCTTTATGATCTTCCTCGAGAATACCGTATGTGTTCTTCCACTGTGTCATATCCTTCATCTTTGTCGGCAAAGGTGAGGGCGATCCCACCGCTAACATCCCCCTCCCTCTTTTTTTTTGTTGTCGTTGACCCACAGGACTATGCTCTGGCCTACTCGGACCCCAGCTTCCAATCCCTCCTGTCCAGCGGTATCCTCCTTAACAACTACCATGCTCTGACTCACCCTTCGGAGCCCAACTACATTGCCTCCATTGCTGGAAGCTATTATGGCGTCAACAACGATGGTACCTACAACTTCGATTCCTCTTACACCTCGATTGTCAACCTGCTCGAGGCTAAGGGCCTGACCTGGAAGACCTATCAAGAGAGCATGCCTTCGGTCTGCTACACCGACTCCTCGTACAAGAGCCTCTACTACCGCAAGCACAACCCCTTCATCAGCCACCAGTATATCTCCACGAACGCCGCCCGCTGCAAGAATGTCGTCCCCTCCACCCAGCTGACTACGGATCTGAACAACAATGCCTTGCCGAACTACTCGTTCTTCACCCCGAACATCAAGAACGATGGCCATGACACGACCGTTGGCTATGCCGGCAAGTGGCTGGTCAATTTCTTGAGCCCCTTGCTCAAGAACCCTGCCTTCATAAGCAACACTCTCGTGGTCGTTACCTTTGACGAGGCCGAGGACTACACGGACGAGACCAACCATGTTTTGGCTTTGTTGTTGGGTGATTCCGTCAGTAGCCTGAAGAACACTGTTGATAGCACTTATTATACCCATTATTCTCTCCTCTCGACACTCGAGTCCAACTGGGGACTCGGTAACCTCGGCAGGGGTGACGTCAACAAGCAGCTGTCGAACGTTTTCAGCTTTGTCGCTGCCAAGACCGGTTACCAAAATGTCAATGTCACCAACCCTCCTCCTTTAAACTAAAAAAAAAAAGTACTCCTGTTCCGCTCGGGTATAAAGGCGCGCGCCCCGACGACGCGTCGATCAAGCTAACGTAGCATCACTGAACGTCTAAATAAAAACAAACCGTGTAGTTTTCGCTGTTAGATCCCCTGCATTTCAGTAATCGCATCAGATTTGAAAATCTGTTAGATAATTATTCCTCTCTCACACCTATTACTAAAAAAGGTTGTTAAACGGGCATATTGTACGGTTCTCTATTTCTCTATTAGCTATTGTAAGCTTGAGACAGATCTAAACCTCGATGTCAGAGCCATAAGAAGTTCGGCTCAAGCATTCGCGTGTGAAAGGTCGGCATGTTACGCGTTATTCAAAGCGATAGAGAAGTACATTTTAGAGATCAATGGCAAAACAAACTTGTTTTGCTTTGACAAGCGGTCTATCGCCTTGCATTCGCTATGGTGTCAATATCCTTTCTATTACTTCATGTTTTCATTCAATTTGCCATTGGAAACTTCAAGGAAAGATCGTAGCCACTTAGTGAAGTGTAGTCATCGTCAAGAGTGATACTCTATCCTTCATACTGTCGAGGAATACCTTACTGATTTGGATTCTCGTGCGATTTTAAAAGTAAGAAAACAATTGACGCATGTTATGAACAGTGCTAAGATCGTATGCTATGAGTCTGCGCTCACAGCACTCGTGGTGTTACTTTGCTTCAAATATAAGGAGTTCTTGGAGCAGCATTGCCGAAGCGTAGATGGTAATATTCGTACGAAAGAACGAATCATGAACTCACAGGTTCAAGTTGGAGATATGAGCATATACCATAGTGTTCCGAGTATAAAAAGACGTTGTCTCTTCACAAGGCTGCTTGACTACCCGCCCAAGTCGTCACCAAGAACTCTACATGCGACAAACATTACGAAGGCATATGCAGGCGGGTCACACACGTCATTGCAGTCTCGATGGCGAGTTTTCTCCGAGTATGGTAGAGAAGTAGCAGCAATTTACTAAAATAAAGGCGGCAAAGGAGAGAAAGTGTATTGTCTGATGCAGTATGGGCTTATTGGGAAATAGAGACGGCAATGCAGAACATGACATGGTAATTCTTACGTTGCAATGGGCAGAAAATTCAAGTAGTCCGAAACGTGGAAGTACCGGCAAGTCAGCAAGAGGAAGCGCGGTGTAGAGTGATGCATAACAACGGAAGTTCAAGAGGCGAGCACGGCATCGTGCCAAGGTGGAGAATCTTTTCAGCACCTTGACATATGACACTGAAGAGTATTCAGGACGTCGTTTTGTAGATTATGAGCAATATGCGCCACGTCGGAACCCTTGTGTAGCGCTTGTTTGCGCTATGTCTTCCTTATTTTGGGTCTTGGGATGTCCTTCGATGGCATAGCAAAAGGAGCCAAAATTCAAGCAGATCATATTAGAACGATGACCAGAGAGAAGTGTATGCATGAACCTCGGCTCCTATTCCACAAGCTGAAGAGGTATTCTTTTAACGAAAAACGCGTCGCGTGCAATTCACCTTATGAACTGTCTATTGTGGCACCTTTATTATTATAATTCAGCCCTTGATTTACATTTTAGGCTGTGGGACCTCACCTTCTTGAGTAGCCCAGGCCCTCAAGATATGGTGCGCAATAGCGGTGGCAGGCGGCAACCTAAGGGTATCATCCCCTGAGGGTTTACCCCAGAGCGCGCCTCTCGAACCCTTGAGCGCATCCAGAATCTGAGGCCTTGTGAACCACCTTGCGTCCTCAAGTTCTTTATCCTCCTTGGTCACATCGGGGTCCTCGTTCAAAGCCTCGGCGTGGCAGCCTATCATAAGAGAGTTAGGGAACGGCCATGGCTGCGAGGAGTGGTACATGACATGTCCAAGACGGATACCGGACTCTTCCTTGACCTCGCGTCTAGCAGCTTCCTCAAGGGATTCTCCGGGCTCGACAAAACCGGCGAGACATGAGTACATGCCCTTTGGCCAAATTGCCTGGCGACCGAGCAGGACGCGCTCGCCATCGGACGAAATGGCGCACACAATTACAACGGGATCTATCAGAACGGTAATTGGTTTGTTTGTTAACAAAAAGCCATTCGCGTGTGTGGATTCATGCACGCGCAACCATCAAAAAACGATCTGTGAGCTTACCTGTCCGAGGGTACGTAAAGTTCTGCACACCTTTGTGGGCCAAGCAATCTGATGGCACTTCTTGTCCGTCTTGCGCGATAGTCGTGGGACAAGCTCGCTTGTGGCCACCCTCGAGCGACATATTCTTTCGTCCGCATCCTGCACAGAACTGATTCCTCTTGTTCCAGTCTACAACAGATCTCGCCTGTGCAAGCAATGCGCTTTCGGGGAACGATAGACCAAAAGCAGCTGGACGCATCTCGGCCATGTAATGGCCATGCTTCTCCGTATACGAGCCCATGAACGACTCGATAGAATCCCTCAGCTCCTGAGTAGATCGTGGCCCCTTAGCAGACAAATCTAGGGCCCAGTATCCAGCCCCACGACGACCTCGGACCAACACTTCACCCTCCTGTTGAGGCTGCTCAGATTCGGTCTCGTCAGCTCCCAAAAACACAAGGGCCAGTCCCTCGGGCAAGCTACTCAAGGGATCCGATCCGACCAGATGCTTAATATCCTCATAGCTCGCAAAAGCTAAGTGCTTGGTGGTGGACTTGAACATGACTCCGTGATCTGCGAGGAGAATAAATCTTGTCGAAGAGGCCTTTAAAGACTCCTTGAGATACTCCTCGTCTGTCCTCAGGAAGCTCAATCTGATAACCACGCGGAGGCAATACAGATCAGCACAGGTACTTTACAAACATTTTGCCACCAAAAATGATCGAAAATGCAGAGTGTTACCTGTTATGAGTGGCGCCTGTAAAGTGCAAGGGCTTTGTCTCGTGCACAGTGCGCTTCTTCCACCAATCAGCAATCCCAGACTGCTGTCCTCCGGCTCCAATACCGGCTCCGGCTGACATGGGGTCGGATGCAAACGGCGATCCGACACTATGTTGGACCGTCTTCTTGTTGGGCGCCAATCGATCGAACACGGCTACGGCGTCGGTGGCCCCCCAAAATTCTGCTAGTTCTGCAGCGGTCTTCCCGTCCTTGTTGACAGCAGTGGAATCGACCTTGGCATCGGCGAGAAGGTACTCAACCACGCCGGCGTGTCCATAACGCGCCGCGAACATGAGCTATGAATGTGCAACGTAATTTTTTTTTTCGGGGAATGAATATCCGGTTGAATGCACAGTGGAATCATGAACTGCACGGCAAGCATTGCCGCGCCTTTGATACAGACTTCAAACTGCTTCCAGTAGAGAGTACAGCATGTAGGGAAGTAATAGGAGGACTGAAGCATGTCATTGTCTGATAGAAATTGCAAAAAATATTGACATACAGGTGTCCAGCCGCGATCGTTCTTGGCCTCAAGATGGATACGTCCGAGAGACTTCATCCCTTCCAGGTCGCCTGCGGCTGCAGCTTCGAAGACATCAATTGAGAGTTGGTTTGACATGATGTACCGGTTAATATGTCGTCCGGTTGAATAATTTCTGATATGGGTGGTAGTATGGGGATACTCGGGAAAGGTATGCGGCTGCTTATTAATGACTGTGAAACAGGTGCCTAGAATCCTGTTTCGGCTGGTGTTCAATGGCTGCTGCTGCTGCTGCTGGTGCTGCTGCTGTGTGACTGAAGAGCAAAAGGAACGGGAGGCGCGAGAGTAAGAGGAAGAAGAGGAAAAGAAAGTGAAGCGAGGTTCGAAGTGATGGAGCCTCCGGATGGATGTGAATTGGGAGCGGATCTGCGCCGAGGCGAAAGACATTTGTCATTCAACAAAGTTGCAGCAGCGGGCTTATGTCCGGAATACGATCGAGGCCGTCCCCCTTACAGACCTACACCGCACAAAGGACAGTCCAGCGCCCTTATTCCCTGACATAGCCTTTCGTCTGCTCATTACCACACTCGTCCCCACCGCAATCGCACTTTCGCGGCTGGTGTCCATCACAGAAGACAATTCCTCTCGCTTACAATTGTACGTTCTTTTTATTTGATATCGGTTTTGTTATGTACACGGAGTGCTTCTTCGATCATCTTCGGCTCACTGCAAGAGAAATGCAAGAGGTGGGGCGCATTACATGTCGCTTAATCGATGAAGTACTCAAGAGGAGTGTCCTTCTCCCAGACAGCGCACTCGGGGGTGGTCAAAAGGGAGTAAAACTCGATAACACTGTCGTTTCCCTTGTGGGCACTGTTCAATCAATTGTCATGGAAACAAAAGCAGAGGCCATAGTGTGAGAAAAAATGGGGGAAACAGCACTCGAATTTTCATACTGGGTGAAATACATTCACGTCTTCATCTCCGCTTGTTTGTATCCTGGGATGTATAACTGAGGAGAAACTTACCGAACATGAACATACTTCTCGCTGCCGAGATGGATTTTGGCAAAGTAGTTACTAATGACGATATGTAGCCAATGAATAAAAAGTCAGCACACAGTGTTCGTTCGCAATCTCTGGCCCACAATGTCGAGCGATGTATGGTCCCTTACCGGCCAAAAGCAACATCCTCGGTAGCATAAAGAACAGGAGTGTACTCGGTAATGTGCTTCACTATCGAGCGGCGAGAGGAATAAAAAAAAGGTCGTCTCAGTACGACGATGAAGCTGCTTGTCAGCAAATTCGCGAGTTGCCCCAATACTGCGCCTGAAACCCTTACACTTGTCCATCTCGTGAAGACCATGGCGGTCATCCTCGCGGTTGATACGGTGGATCTCCTTCAGGACATCATCCTTAATAGTGCGGAAGACTATTATACCAAGCAGAAAGTGTGAGAAAATTTAGTGTTTGCGAATACACACTAGGTCTCCGAGGAGTCGAGCTGAAAGAGCGATGCAATCACGACTTACTCTGGATGCACTCCTCATCAGCAGGACGAGGGGCGGTCATGGCGTTGTGCTTGGCATCAGACATGGTGAAAGTATGTATTGGTCGCGAGTGGAGGAAATGGGTGTGGAGGAGAGGCTAAGGAAGAAAAGAAAGCAAGAGGCAAAGGCTGGGTTGGGGCGCGTAGAAATAGCGGACGTTTCTCTGGAGTACTGGGTTGAGCCATAGACGAGGTTTATTCCTCGAGCAATTGCTGGGCCAGGAGAGCCCACATACCGCTGACGATATAAATAAGGAACAAACTAGTTAAGAACTCCAGGGCTTCTCGCTTTTCCATGCAGTGTACCATCTCTTTCTCCAGCCGCGCCAAAGCAATCTTTTTGCTTTTTTGGACACATGATTTTTTATTCTTAGGGCATGGAGATACCGGCGAGGTATTGCATAAGCAACAAAATCATACTGGTCAAGGGGGTCAGTTGATTGGCTATCAAAAACGCGTCGTGCTCCAGTTCAGGCACCAAGGTCGCGTCGCGTTTTTCATTTATGCACCAGTCAACAAAATAAGCCACATGTGAGCGAGGAGGGGCCAACGCGCCTTGTGGTTCGTGAAACAACTTTCAATGCTCCTTTTCGCAACTGTCTTATCTCGACATCGACTTGCACGCCGAACAGACCCAGGACCGACATCATGAATTCGCTAAAGCAATGGGTAACAAACTCATCAGAAGCCATCAACATCCGTCTTGGTAAATGCAGTCTGTGAAAAAACGCTCACTAAAACGCTTTTGAAAGGAACAATGACTCATCGACTGTTGACTATAACGATTAACAGGCCAAGTATATTCTCATTCACTCTACAGTCAAGGCAGGGCCTGGCAACGGCGACGATGAGGACGAGCAGGATATCATTGAGTTCAACCCTGTGTACACCTACCCAATGTTTGGAGAACAAGAGCAGATTTTCGGATATAAAGACCTGGTCATCAACGTAAGGAGGCACACTTGCATAAACAGTATCCGACACAAGAGCATACTCTCAATACTCATTAAATGGTGTCAACCTCTTTTTATAACTGAGCAGCTCGAGTTTGCATCAGGATCACTCGCGTCCTGCTTCAGTATGGGTTACAAGGACAAGAAACCGACCGCCGATAAGATTTATGCCACCATGAAAGACTTTTTGCCCAGTGGTAAGATGTCATGCTCTGGCAGAGCTCCTTTATACTATGGAGGATGTTAATTATCCAAAGCTAACTTATTTCCTCTTGGAAAACAATAGACATTATCGACAATCACGACATGTTCATTCAGACCGCACAAAGAGACTACAAAGAATTCAGACCCATGGGCACAAAGGTGGCAGAGTATACGACCAACCATGAAGGGGCCGAGAACAGCGTTTTTGAATTCTACAAGGTCAGGAAGCACAGATGTTTACAAGGATACTGATCCTATGGAAAACGAAAACATTGTGCTGATCACGTCCGGCTCTGTTGTTACATACCAGGCTACGTTCGACACACCACGATTTCTCGAATACCATAAGAGACTTCAGTGCTTTGCGATCTTTTTCATCGAGGGTGCTTCATTAATTGAGGATACGGATGAAAAGTGGCAGATTCGGCTTTTATTCGAGCGAGTTTCCGAGAACGGACAGGACACATACAACTTTGTGGGGTACTGCAACATGTACCCTTATTACTACTACCCGGACCAAATTCGAATGAGGATCAGGTACAATCTCGTCAAATGGATTTGTTGGGGCGGATGATGACCGATCTAAATAGTCAGGGCCAGGAAGCTAACGCTGCAGTCTTGCGATAATAGTCAATTCTTGATTTTGCCACCATACCAACAGCAGGGGCATGGAAGCAGGATGTATCAGTCACTCTACAACGATTTCTGCAGCCGCAAGGAAATTCGAGAAATGACAGGTAGAGAACCCTTTGGCTAGATGACGCATTTGGCGGCGCTCGTTGAGGAAATACGATACTGATGATAATGTCTCAACATGAGCAATAGTTGAGGATCCGAATGACGATTTCAGCGATCTGAGAGATAAGAACGATATGAAGCACTTGACTGCCAAGGGCGTCTTCAAGGATCTGCAGGCGCCGATCAAAAATGATAGGATAGAGCAGGTCGCGAAAGAGTACAAGCTGACCAAGGTTCGTTGCTTACGGCTTTCATATTACATGTATTGGTTGTGTGGCCTTTACAGAAACCCATCAACTCACACCAAAATATGACAACTCATATTCCAATAGAGGCAAGTAGCGCGCTGCTTT
This sequence comes from Gamsiella multidivaricata, assembly GCF_025024155.1. Taxonomy (NCBI): domain Eukaryota; kingdom Fungi; phylum Mortierellomycota; class Mortierellomycetes; order Mortierellales; family Mortierellaceae; genus Gamsiella; species Gamsiella multidivaricata. The sequence goes on from NW_026251734.1 coordinate 95,587, forward strand.
GAACTGGCATTATTGAAGAACTTGGACAAGCGGAATAAGGCGCAGTACAAGGCTTTCCGGCTTCAGGTCAAGGGACGCCTCTACAAGCACAATGCTGAGGCTTTGGCGACCCTTGACAAGGAAGACAGGATCGAGAAATTGCACGAGACGTTTCTGGGCGTCGAAGAGGACTATCACCGAATTCTTGCGCTCTTGTGAAGACACCTGTTGTCTTTCCTCACCATCATTTACATACAAGTACAAATAATAAATGCCAATCGCCTGCAAGGATTCTGAAACGAATAAAGTTATGGGGGCATAAAAACGAATGAGATTTCATCGTTTTTGGTTTCATTCGCATGCTTGCATCAACAAGCAAGCACTCATTCTTTTTTTTTTTTTTTTCCCAACGAAAATGACTTTATTCAGTTTTGGGTTTAAGGCTTCGCCCAACAGCATCCAAGCATCCTCAGTCCCCAAAAATGCAGCGCGCGTTCTCTTTGCGGGGTGGGCGTCCTTTGTTATTGGCAAGTGAGTGAATGTCTTTACGTAAAGCTCCCTTCAGACAACAGGACATAATCTACAAGCTCTAACGTTATCTCGTGCACTTTTGATCTTGCTGACTGCAGAAAACAAAGATGGGCTGATTGAGATCTGCGGAGAATACGGACCCGAAGAAGCGCTGCTCATCCACGCTTTAACCTCTGCAAATGCAGTACATTTAGATGCTCCACAAACACTAGGATTGTCCCTCAAGTTCTTTGGATGGGAGGCTCTCCAAGGGTTCTTGACTCCAGCGGGATATGTTGTCGGGCTTCGTCACGGCGCAGATGCTTTGTCACCAACATCAAGCAGCGGCGATGTGCAGGTGTACTACCGAAACGCGAAAGATGCGGCTGCATGCGGACGATCTGTAGACCATTTAACGGTTGTCGTTGATGCCCTAACAGGCCGGCTACATTATTGGACATCCACGGAATCTAGGCCTCAACCGGTCCCAATAACAGGGCGATTATCTTCAGTCAAGTTTCAGAAGGTGTGGGCTGGAGAGGCGCACATGGTTGCCTTGGCCACGGACGGAACACTATATAGTTGGGGATCCGGAAGATATGGACAACTCGGACATGGTGATCTGGTGTCAGAATCAGTGCCGAAAGCGATTGAGTCCTTGGAAGGCATGCACATTATCGATGCTGCCTGTGGAGCCTCTTTCAGTGTGGCACTTTCGGGTAAGTACCCTTTTTTTATATGCGGTCCCATTCCAAATAACAAATCTTCCTGCTGCGTGCCCATATCAATCATGCGAACTTAACGTCGCTTCTTTTCATTACCCATGAATGTACAAAGAGTCCGGTGATGTGTATAGTTTTGGGCTGAATGACCATGGACAGCTTGGGATAGGCAGGCGAGAAGGGTCCTCGGATGTGGAGAAAAGGAATGCGCGTAACACTTCATATCCACAACTTGTGGATTTCTTTGCGAAGGATTCGGTCGAGCCAATTGATGTCACTGTTGTAAGTGTCGCGTGCGGCTCTGCCCACATGATTGTACTAGATGGTAAGAAAAAGAAAAAAAAAAGAAGTCTTATTGAACATTGTCAAGCAAAAGAGCAGTAGATGAGGAGATCTTCGAATTATAATCCCTTATGATTGAATCCGTTTTATACACATGTAGATCAGCGCAGCTTCTGGAGCTGCGGGTGGGGGAAATATGGTCAATTAGGACAGACGATGTCTTCCGAATCAAGGGACACGATGGTGCAGATGGTCCGATCGACGGGTTCGGTGGTACGAGCGGATCAATATTCTTTGAGAAAGAGAGCCGATCAGAGGGCAGGACCGTGGACGAATGCTATCTGCGGGTTATGGAGCACGTTTCTCTGGAGCGCGGATGAAATCGAAGATGGGAGTGGCGGGGCATCGCCATAGTAAATCCAAGATGCACGATGCTATAAGGGGATGTAAGAAGTGGAAGTGGTACTCGGATATGGTTATCACGTCATATATATCAGTCTTGCGTCTTCGACGACTACGACGTCTTTTAGAAAAGAAGGACAAGTTCTTTGTAGTCCTACAACCCATAGTTGATATGTAATACGAGAGCATGTTTTCATATTCGCTTAGATAATACTCTTGTGCGCTCAGCACGACATACCCCAAGCTCTTTGCCTAGATAGTGCTGACAAATACGGGAGTATACATTAGACGTTCATCCTCTTTGGAACAGTAACACAAGACACGCATTAGGACTTACTCTGATGGCAAGCCGTTTTTCAAGCGTTGAGTGCTTTGATGCCAGTCCGGTTTGAATGTTGAACGAGCCCAGGTCAAAGCAAAGAACTACATTGTTCCCAGCTGCCTTCCTCCTGCCTTGCGCAAGGTACCCCTGATGGAGTAATCCAAACATGCAATCTGCGCTTTTTTTTTTGCGTCCCATGTCTTTTTTCTAAACCATTTGTGTCCATAAAAACAGGGCAAATAGTCCAGAACATTGATTTCGCTGCTAATGTTGTTGATGCTCAGAGAGTTGCTGCTGCTGCTGCCGTAGCTACTGGTTGTGCGTTCCAGGCGAGCCTTTGCCTTCTCTGCGGTCATATCGCCGTCAATGTGGACCTTGCAAGGCCTAAAATTCTCAAACAGCTTCGATCCCAGGATGTGATCTACTTCGAGCGCACAGCCTTCACTAAAGTTCTTGGTCATCAAGGAAATTCACCTCAAACTGTGCGTTCGCCAGAGATTTTGGACCCACGAAGCTTGGCGGGGGCCCACGCTTTTTTCGATTCCTGGTACAGGGAGTAACACCCATCTAAAAAGTACTTGTACTTTATGAGTATCTTTTCGACTTTTCTTTCTGCAACAAGATGAGGTCCTCGCCAGAAAGTGGTAAAGCTAATATGATTTTTCAACTCAGCACATTTACCATCAGTCTGCACTCATCCTGATCCTCACCTCTGCAATAAAAAGTGGATTACCAATACGGGGAAGTATCACGTCAATGTTAAAGTTCGTTATCCTTTTCGTTAACAAGATGAATACATATGTCGAACGTCTTGTATGGCGGCGCGAAAAGCCTTGTAGCGGAGGAGGGCGAAGCGAGGGAGCTGTTTAACAGAAACTCGGTTAGAGCGGATGGCTAGGTGCTTTGTTCTTTGCGTAATGAAGTGTTCCGCTACAGAAAGATAAGATTGTTTACCAAGAACACGACAGTTAGTAGTGTCAGGCGAAGTTCAGATTTGAACGACTTTTAGCCGCTGATTGTGAACAGCCACGGGGAGGATGGAAAATAGGAGGATATGCAGAGTAGGCGAAAGCAGCGACAGTCGATAGAGAGCAGAGCAGACGGAATGATTTTGTAGTGTGCTGTGCTACGCGTCATCCTTAAGCATCGGTGCCTGATTTGCAGATGGCATCGCGCGATGGTCACAGCGAACCTTAAGCGCACTCAAAATTCTATCTTCAAGAGGATAGGCAGCGCGACAAGTATTTAAAGGAAAAACGAACGCGGTGTATTTGGGTTGTAGAATGGAGCCTGGAGCACAGCATGGATAAAAATGGTCCCTTACTATCTTTTAGATGTTTGCCCGGCCATGGATCCCGGGATCCTCTTGTCTAGCATACAACGTTACACGAACCTTCTTTCAATCCTGTCCATCCTAAGATATAAATTTGTAGTTCCTCCTGCTTTTCTGTTAGCTCATGAACCTGCTTGCCAAGCAGATAACTCTCGTCCTACATCCCACCAGTCCCTGCTACGTATAGTTCCGCCGCTCCATCATATCCGCCGTCCTTAATGTTGTGTACATCCAGTCTAAAACAGAGAAAGGACCTTACCTACAAGAGAGCTGGCTGCAAGGGAGCAGTCTCAATGTCGGTGTAAATTTCCTTGATGAACTGCTTTACGACTGGGGTGCTCAGAGTGGTTGAAGTCATTGTTGGCTCCGTACCAATGTCGACCAACCACTTTGCGAAAGGTCGGTTGAGCGGATCTTCCCTTGTTCGCATGTTCTCCCAAAATGACAATGTCTGTACGTGCGGCTGGTCTTTCGAGAGCTCTTGAGGCAGGCGTCCTCGATCTAGTCAGGGGCTCCTCGAGGCATTACTGGTAAGACTTGACGAGAATCACCCCAAAAATACGATAACCTTGCCATCATATTGGACGACAGACTTCTGCATGATGTCGCGAAATGTGGCATCTACCGCTCCAAAGATATACTAGTGGTGCATTGGTGCCTCGTTCCAGAAGATAGCCTCTGCTTCATGTTTGTCTCTAATAGGTATCAGCCATCTGCCGCTTTGTCAGAGACGTATCAACAACTGGATCCTTCTCCCCCCTTCAAAACGTCGGCCTTTGCCGATTTTTTGGGGAAGCATGGACAGCAGGGCTCCTCTTCTCCTCCGGGACCTCAGTCTTCCTGCGCTTGGTTCGAGCTGCGCGAGCAACTGGAAAGGAGATTTTCGACTGGCCATTCACAAGGATTGCACTTGATGGAGCGCGCCGCTGGGTTCGTAAGGTGCAAACAAAAGAAAAGGAAGAATGAGATGAACACACCTTAGACTACCCATTATGGTTATTACGATACGAAATGAGCGAGCGACATAGTGACATGAAATATCTTTTCAGGCGTACGTAGTAGGTCTGCGGTCGTGGTTTTTCTTGTACTATTCGCACTTGGGCATGTTGTAGGGGTTTCAGAGACAGATAGAGATAGAGATAGAGAAATGTTTTTATTTTTTGTTTTTCCTGGCTCTCGAGTCCATCGAGTCTATGAGGGAGAGAGGGGTCTGCGGAGCATCCTCTATCCAACTTTCAACTTGTGCGTGGATAAAGAGTCTTTGCGTTTTTATATACTTCATAGAACAATATAGAAGTCGAGTGTACATGCGTGGCTCCCTTGAAAGCTATACGTGTTTTTTTTATTGAAGGCTATATATTCATGGCGGTAACTTGGAATGGTTGGGCTTGAGGTGCTGATGACAAGCACTTTCACCAACGCTCTTCTGCTTCCCGCTTTCTTTTCGGAGTGCATGTGCAACAAAAAGCACGCAGCAGCCTTTTCATATATTTTTCTAGTTGTCGGCCCCATCCAATCACATTGCTCATCGCGGGACAGGACACACGTACTTCTCTTCTGCTTCTTCTGCCACCCATCCTTTCCTCTTCAACTCCCCCCCTCCTCCTTCCTTCCTTCCATTCCCTCCATTGTTCCTTCCCTTCTTACCACCTTCCTTGCCACTCGCTCTCTTTTTCACTCGTAGCCTCAGTTCCTTCGTCGCTTGGACCTGCTGCTCCTTCTTCGTCTTCTTCCTCTTCACTCTCATTTCGCCTTTGTTCTTGGTCTCCATACCACTTCGCTCTCGCTTTTCTGTTCTTTCCTGACATATATATATATACCTTCACACAATGGAAGAAACCGAGTCCAGTGTCCCTCAGCAGGCCATTCTCCTCACCATCCGTCCATCCTCGGGCTCAACCTTCACCACTGCCATCTCAACCGACTCAACCGTCCTCCAGCTCAAGGAGAAACTCGCCACCACAGACCTGCCCGCTGCCTCCATCCGACTTGTCTACTCCGGCAGAGTCCTCAAGGATGAGGATCAGCTTTCTGTCTATTGTAAGTTGCACCTTTGCTCATGTTTTGCTCAGTATCTCATGTTGTCAGCACCAAGAGCATTTGGAGTTCTACATGACACATGGCACATGGCATTCTAATGCTAGTAGTCCCCCTTTGTGTAATGATGGCTGCAGAAACAAAAAAAAAAAAACCCCCTCCGTTTACGCAAGTGTTTTTTTCACTTCAGCTGTGCTTATACATATCTTTAACCCTCTGGCATTGGTACCTCCCCCTCATAGCCATAAAGGAAGGTCACACCATCCACATGGTCAAGAGTGCAACAAACCGAGCCAACGAGCAAGCCGTCCAGACTGTTAGACCCAACAGCAGCAACAATGCACCAGGACCAGAAGGATTCGATGAACACGTATGTTGCTGGATGAAAGACCATTGTTGTCGATCCAAATCCCTTTCCCCACTTCAATCGGTTCTTTCTTTCTTTCTTTGCGGATCATCCACTTTCAAGGAGCGGACAGCAGACAAGCAGCAAAGAGAAACAGCACATGGGGTGGACATGGCACCAGTCATCATACCGGATTATCTCAGCAGCATGACAAGGGATAACCATGTGCGCCTAATGGCGCGATATACATGTCATCCAGTGGTGGCAATACGCAAGTGCATCTGACGGTGTGGACAATCACAGGAGCTCAGCTGAACGATCACAAACCGCTCGCTATCGACACACTCGCACATACAGATATCCTCTCATCGGATTATTCTTTTCAGGTTGGGATCAACAGGATGTTAAATGGACTGTCAATCGGCACACTCACTACCACAGATTGTATTCCTACTATTGGCTGGTTTACTGACACTCTTCTTTTCCTGCTCATGTGGTGTCATTTATATCATGTAGGGCTTCATGTCGACTCTTCTTGAGAACCCGGCTATCAGAGTAAGCGGAGCTAACTGCCATGGACACTTGCTTACATGCATAGGAAAAATGGCATGAAAAAGCAGGGCTTTTTTTAAATCGACAATCCCTCTTACATATCTACTTCTTGTGATAGGACATGATGGCGAATCCAGAAGTTGTCCGGAGGATGATGATGGCGAACCCACAGACACGTGAGGTCATGGAAAACAATCCTGAGGTTGCCCAGATGCTCAATGATCCTTCTTTCCTTCGCCAGGTAAAAGGGCAGCGCCTTCCATTTCATTCTTACCATTCTCAGAGGATTTTCATAATTATTAAAATGCTCACTCCCATTTCTGCATTCATTACCTATGGATAGTCGTTGGACATGGCCAGAAATCCAAAGTTGATGAAGCAGGCATTGAGGAACAACGATCGGGCGCTTTCGAACTTGGAGATGATCCCCGGAGGGTTTAACCATCTACGTCGGATGTATCACAGTGTCCAGGAGCCCATGGAGGCCTCGAGAAGTGCGCCCGAGCCCTCAACGGATGACTTGAATGAACGGTTTGCAGCCCGACTTAACGCAGACACCCGTCCACATGCTGGAGAACTCAATACCACGGCCCTCCCTAATCCATGGGCACCGCAGAGACCTCAGAGCAATGCCTCCCGATGTAAGTCATCACTTTAGTGCGGGTCAGAAAATAGAGCTCTTCATCCAAAGAATCTTCGTGATATTAATCTGGAATGGTGTATCAATTGTAGCTCCATCAATGCTCATGGGAATGCCTGGCATGGGAGGAAATTCCCCAGGCGGGATAGGTGGATTCAGTCCTTTTGCCAATCCGTTTGCAGGACTGGAGGGACCCGGTGCTGGAGCAACAGGACAGTCTGGCAGCAACGCCAACCCTTTTGGGGCGATGATGGGTCAAAGGACGGGTGGGGGGTTCGGGAGCGGGTCCCAAGCGAACCCGTTTGGGTTCCCGGGCATGGGCGAAGGTTTCTCACCGATGGGCAATAACCCGGAGACGTTCCAACAGATGATGCAATTCAACCAGATGATGAGGCAGATGCAACAGCAGCAACAGCAGCAGCAACAAGATTCGGCGCAATCTCCTATGCCTGGCTTCCCATCCTACCATTCAATGTGAGTCTCAATACAGCTTTTTTATTTTATTTTATATTTTTTCCTTCAATGAATTGCTGGCATATGTTTTCTAATGTTCTCTCTATATCTTTTTTTTTTATGCTCTTAGGTTCCGCGGAGCACCTTCAATTGTCCATCCAACCCATACCACCAGCACCCCATCTACTAATACTACCACTAATTCGACAACCAACGCCGCTACCACCACCACCAATACGACGACCAATGCCATTGCACCGGCTTCGATAGCTGCACCAACGACAACGGTGGCATCGATCCAACCGCCAGAAGAGCGGTTCGAGACGCAGCTGGCATCACTGCGTGACATGGGCTTCTCAGATAACAACAGGAATGTGCGAGCACTGCTTGCCTCAGGAGGAGACGTTAATTCAGCCATAGAGTTCTTATTGAGAATGTAACATATCCACCACCAGGGCAATGAAAACAACATGAAAACAACTAACAACAAGCGAAACAGCAACAGCAACAGTAACAGAAAAACAAAGGACCACCCCGAATTTTGTGAAAAAGAATCATTATGTCCCCAGGAAACTCCACCATCGTAATAAATGTTGTTAATAAAAAGAACCTCAGGAACAACATTATTCTGTGCCTCTTTCCTCTGTATCTCCTCTTTGCTCATGAGTTTGTCAATTTGATGTAGAATATCAAATTGCCTGTAATACTTTGCTTTGCTACGGTACACTGTCCACAACAAGCTCGTACAGGATCTGTAGAAGATCTTCAATACGTTCCTCGCCTCCCTTGTCGAGCATGGTTGCGAACCGTGGTGTGATGGCCACAGATCCGAGTCGAAGCACCGTCCTCTTGAGGGCGTCCCACACGAGGCCATGGAATGGGTGTTCTGAGAAGTAGATGCTGCCGTAGTGAGGGCTCGAGCAAGTCTCGTAGACCATCAACAGACACTCCTGGATCGATTCTTCGTCATCGTTGCTGTCGTCCTGTACGGGGTCCATGTCTGACTGTTCCTGCTGCTGCTGCTGCTGCTGCTGAAGATTAGGCACTGCCAACTCGTTGCCAATATCAGTCTTGGGTCCACGATCCACACCTTGCTTCTGCGTCTCATGAGGTTCTTCAGAGCGTATGTCCACCTTTTGTTCCTCAGCTTTTGTGTCCAGCCGTTGCCTTTTCTCCTGAGATTCTTCAAGAGTTTCGTCTCGATCATGCTTAGCTTTCTGCCCTGCATCCTCCGGAAGTCCTCTACTCTCGCTTCGGGGGCTCGTCGATCTCATCAGGTTATACCACTTTAGCTCTCTTGTCCCAAGTGCTTGCAGGATCCAGTGCTCTGACAGGCGCTTCACGAACGTCACCATGAACCGTTCCGCACAAACCATCAACCGTAACACCAAATCAAACGGCAGATCCTCTGGTAGGAGTAGTCGCACCGTCATCCGCGATTCTCTCAAGACCTCCAATAGCATCTCGAAATCGTCCGGGTCCACATCCTGAATCCGGATATGCTGCTCCGAGGCTTCTTTGAAATCTCCAACGAGCAGCGTGTGAAAGAATGAAGACGCACGGGATAAGGCCAATCGATCAGGGAAGATCAGCACACGCTCCTCGACCATGAAGCTGACCGGGATGGGTCCTGTAGAGGACCCAAGCTCAGGCCCGTCATTACCGCGCAGAGTTACAGTGTGTCTCCCCCATTCCGTGGTTGTGATACTGTCATACGTTCGTAACAGCTCCTGGTGCTGCTGACGCCAATGATCGACATGCTTCCAACTCAGGGACTGGATCGCCAATCCGGCACTAAACCGTCGTAGCATCGCTTCTTCCTTTTGTGCGCTCATGTTCGCCTCGTTCTGTTCTGAACCCTCCATCCCCGCGGCTTGTTGATCGGCATCAACAAGATCGTATTCCATCTCAAGTGTCAGCATCCTGCAGACAACTCCGAAAACAGACTCCGAGTTCAATAACGCTGTCTTATCGATCCTCGAACCCCACGCCATCGAAGAATTCGGACCCGGCGGTTCAAGTGTGTAGAGAAACACAAGTGCACAGTACTCCCGCATCCAGAATACTGTATCCGCCGTGTCGTTCGCATCCTGAAGGGAACGGTGTCCTCCGACATATTGATAGATGCGCTCGAATTGATCCCGTAGAGGCGTCATGACTGTCCGGAAGTGTTGTATGAGCTGCTGATGGAAATTGTGTTGACGGGGCGTTGGTAAAATTCGGTCCGCAGGTTTATTTACTCGATCTGAGTCCACTGCGATCTTAAGCTCGCCGATAGCCGGGCCCTCCGCTGTTAGAGACGTCCCATTGGATGCTGAGGCTGGGAGATAGAACAAGAAGAAGAAAATAAATAAAACCTCAATTCTGAATGCCCATATTACATAAGAGATCGTAAGATGGTTATAACGCCGCGCGTACCTTCAAAGCTCATCTTCGCGTTGTAAAAGTGCAGAGGCAGATCAGCCTCCAGGACGGCCGCAAAGAACTCTGTAAAGGTGTTGTTCGAAACCAGCGACTTGGCCAGATCTACCGCCGACATCACCCTCATCAGACCTTCAAACAACGTCTTCTCTAACACCTCGCGTTCGCCGTCCACAAAGCTGGATATATCGCCATTACTGGCGCCACCACCCACGTTGCCGACTAGCGACCGCTCGACCATCATCCGGGTCAGCATCCAGATCGCCCCGGGCATTGTGATCAAGCGCTGCTGACACTCCTGGAACTGAGAAAGTTGTGCCAACACCAGAGCTGCTTCCACCAACAACGGGTCGTGTCTCTCGAAAAGTAGATGTCGAATTCTCCTGCCTCGTCCTCTATTCGTCTTGCCAGAGTTCAGCATAAGATCCATCGACCATTCCGTTTCTGGTGGAGCAAGGATGACAAGCAGCAGCGGAACGATTGAGGGTGTCGACAGGTTCGAATGGGATCCGGAAGCGACGGCAGAAGGCATCAACGAATTCCAAAGGCCGACCTCACTCAGAGAGACATTTAGCTCAATTGCTTGCACCAGGCCGAGGCGATCATACCAAAAGTTGTGAAGTGCGGCAAAGCACTTTTGTGCCACCATCAGGCTCAACGTATCGCTGGCACTGTATTTATTCGACTCCAGACTCTTCAAGCTGGCGCCGAGAATAGCCACCAAGAAGGGCATCGATGGCCACCGCTCTCGCATGTTGATCCGTACGCTGGACTCGGTTCCGAAATACACCACCGAATCCAGTAATAGCAAGATCCGTTCCTTCACCCACTTTGCATTTGAGCTCCTGCGGCCAGTTACGTCCATGGTTGAATTGAGAAGAAGGATAGGTATCATCCTGAGTTGGTGCAATCGCGGTCCCAGGAGATCCGATAGTAGAGAATGTCCCCTGATATGGTGCTTCCAGAACAACCTGAAGACCTTTAGCGCCTTTACTCCCATGTCATCGTCCAACGTCTTTTCTGAATATTGATGCTCGCTCGTCGATCCCGCGTCGAATTGCTGTTCCAGAGGGATCATGATCGAGTCCACGAGCGCTGTATATCCTAGTGTCCAGTGGTCCATTGTTACATCCTCCAGTGCTGGTAATGGCGAGTCGCGGTTCAAGATCCATTGCAGAAGGTTGAGTGCGAGATGGCGTATCTTTCGCGCGGTTGTCTCGGCCAAGTGCTGTATCGCAAAGAGTCCTTGAATGTCTGACAGTAAGAGCACTAGGACATCCAACAATCGACTGTTCAGCACTAGACTGTCACCTTCTCGGGAGCCACCAGAGCATGCGACCATGATCCTCAGCATTGCCTCCAAGACACCCGGCCGTTCCTGGATAATCCGAATAGAGTACGAGGCCGGTCGTTTGCGCACAAGCAGGGGATCATCATCGTGCGTGAATGGCGGTGAAGCTGCTTGATCCAGGTTCGAGCCCTGGTCTGTCAATGGCAAAGTCGATTCCAATATCCCTTCCAAGAATTCAATCGTCCGGCGCATGATCACGACCCCGATAGGTGGATTCCCAACAAAGAGCGTGGCGTGATATTTCTTTGGCGTGACTATATTCTGAATTAGTTTGGAAAGATACTCCAGGATATAGCTCTGTTGCCTGATGTTGTCCGTGATCCTGTCCGAGTCGCTCTTCGAAGACATAGAGGGCTGTAGTGAAAATGTCGAGGATGATACCGGTGCCGGCATGCGGTCGCGTGGAATGATGTAGTATCCATACCAGGCCATCAAGGTGTCCGGAGCCGTGTTCATCATGTACGCCATCGCATCGTGTTGAAAGATCCAGCACCACCAGTATATACAGGCACTGATGACTAGCACCAATCGTTCGCCCGCCGGGACCAGCACCCGACCAAACAACACAATATGCTGAACCGACCCCCAAAGATCCACCAACAGACTCATGTCGGTCGCCTCTTTCAACTTGCTCAGTTTGGCCGACGAGGACGACGGTATAGACGATGCAGGAGGCGGCTTCCCAGCTTCCTGCAGGAACCACTGCAGCAGTGTCAATGCCTTTGAACGCGTCCCTATCGCTACCTCTAGATCCTTGCTCAGTCCTCTTGTCAGACCTCCGTTTGTACCACCATGGTGTCCTCCCTCTCCTGAATGCTGATTGTTGGCGTCCGAGGTATCCGAACCCTGATCAGATAGGTCCAATGATTTTTCGCCCGTCAACAGCCGCAGATTGTTCCCAAGTGCCTTCAAAACAGGTTGTAATGACGCCAGCAGTTCCCAGGCCTGATTCATTTGCGCCAGAAATCGATGCGAGGTCAATATCCGGAGACCATATTCCTGCAGTTTGATCAACGGCGAATTTAGCAATGCTGCCAATCCTTGTGTTGCATCTACCATCAAAGGCGTCTTACTTCGATCTTGATCCAACTTCGTAGGCTGCTGCCCCTGTGTTGTCGCCAAACACAGTGTCATCATCTTTCGAAAGAGTGTTTCTGGGGGAAATGGCGCGTCCTTGGTGAGCGGGTTGGTGCAGTGGCAGAGGATCTTTGCACATAGAAGCTGAACATCTGTCGAGTCGACTCGGGGGCCCAATGGCGCGATTCCGATCAGGATGGGTCTCAAAAGCGACTCGAGAATCTTTTCCTTGTGCTTGTCGTCGAGCAGCAGAGCTGCCTTGGCAGACGTCGACTGTGGATCTGGAGGTGATGTTGAGTGCGATATTGTAGCAATCAGGGCATCAGACGATCCGCCGTTTGTGACGTTGCTGTTTTGATTTCGACCATCGCCACTGCCGTTAATGTTGTCTGAAGTGTCGAGAACAACTTGGATAGCAAGCAAGGTATGTCTGATCTGGCTGCGGATGGATCCTTGCTGTAAAGTTTCAAGGGCTGCGGGACCTGCTTGTCGATCGTGGTATTTTTGCAGCTCGACTAGAAGCCAGTTGGAGAGCTCGCCAAGGAGGTGAAGTCGTCTGGCAGGCTCGAGTGAGGTGAGACAGACCTTGGTGGAGGACTTGGACCTGTCCTGACTCCGCAAAAGGTTGATGAGATCCGCTGTGCGCATGAAAAGGCGTCAAAAAAGCGAGCGGGAGGGGAATGAGTAGAAAGCAACAGTTCAGCTTGGTCCCAGCTGGGCGTGTGCATCCACGTGATAATTTGGGCAACCATGGCCAAGAATCCTCTTGAACAAGCTTCCTTCATACCTCTTCACTCTTACCACATCTATCTTGTTTCCCTTTTGCATCACTAGCTTTCATTCGACCTACACCTTGACCACATGATGTCAGAGTCAACCTCACCCTCACCTTCTCTCCCGACAAATACTCTCATTGTCACCAACCTAGATGCACCCCACTTTGAGAAGGAGACCATGCTGAGGCTGAAAACCAAGGCAGAGTCCTTTGGCGAAGTCTACTACTTTGCACCCATCAAGTCCTTCTACCGTGTCTTTATCGTTTACAATTCGACCGCGGACGCCCAACAGGCTAAGGCGCAGCTCCACACCACAGAGTTCGAAGGTGCCATCCTCCGCGTCTACTTTGGCCAGGTAATCGAAAATGCCTCTCTGTTCTGTTTCCCTTCAGCGTATTTATTTCTCTAGAGGACCATCAGCTCTGTGCATCATCTGTGCGCAATCGCTTACAAACGCTTTTCAAATGCTTTCAGTTGCTTTGTTTGTGGTCATATTCGTTTCGAATCTAAACCAACCTTTGCTTTGCGGTGCGCACACGCAATTGAATTATGCTTTGTAGCACACAGAGATCTCCCACGACCCTGCAACACGCTATCTGCACCCACCGGAGCTCGAAAAGAACTGGCTGATATCTCCTCCGGGCTCACCACCCATAGGATGGACTCAGATTCGAGAGGATCCACCGAACTCCTTGCACCTGGCCGACGATCTGGTCAAGGCTTTGTTAGGGATGGGACAGCCCGTGTACCAATTGCCAAGGCCCGACGGCACCTTTGCGGATCGCTCGTATCTATTCGAGGAGGATGTCGAGCACTTTTCACTAGGCGAGCCTCAACACCCTCACACAGAATCACCGTCTTCGGAGTTCATTTCAGGAGAGACAGTAGAGGAGAACGTGAACAAGGAACACGGGCCCTTGCAGAAGCAGATCCAAGGACTCAAGGTCGACACCCAACCATCATCAAAGAGCCGTTCTGCATCACCTCAGTCTGTCAGTTCGCCGGCTTCATCTCTGCTTCGACCATGCACGCCCACGGTGGTGGCATTCTCACCTGCGAAGGAGTCTGAAGGCGATCAGCCATCTATCACTGTTCAGGATTGGGGTGTAGATTCACCTTCGCCTTTGCCTCTGAAGCGACGGGGCACTCTCCCAAAGACAGCGTTCCCGACTGGACCTGTTCGACCATCGTCTTAAGCTGATTGCTAGTGTTGATACATCGTTGAAGTCGACATTTCCCTTCATATCCCCCTAGTCCACTCCTTTGCTCATTCCTTGTACTTTAAAAAGCCTTTGCAACATCATGATAAACATTTGCAGCCTGCATACATTGCTTGTGTGATGACAGTCTAATTGCTTTTTATTGACATGCATATGGAAACGACGCCTTGGATCGATCTGCATCATGCTAGTCAATGAAAATGACCCACATTGACTTTGGTTTTGATGTTACGCCTTGAATGCGAATGCCCTCCTGCGCGCGTGTGCGCTTTCCCTCTCTTTCTCTCTCTTTCTCTCTCTCTCTCTCTCTCTCTCTCTCTCTCGTTTCACCATGACCATCCAACGCCACTGCGGAGAAATGCTGCATGGTGTATGCAATGTTCGGGCTGCAACATTGCATTGCGCGCATAGGCAACACAATAAAACCGCGCATACGCAGATCTGTCCATTCCTTTCCTTATCCTTGTTCCTGTCCTTGTCCTTGTCCTTGCTCCTGTTCTTATCCTTGGCCTTAAGGATATTTGGTAGAGATATGAGGGGCCATTTAGGCTGCATGCTATAGCTTTGCCTGTGTTGTTGCGTCACACCATCTCGATGGCTTCGTATCGAACTTGTTGTCGAGAGTATCGTGCCTCTCGGATGTGATCCGCAATAGTCGCTAGGGTGAGTCCTGCAGTGGTTCCAAGGGCGTTGGCAACAATATCGTGGCTATCGTACGCCCTTGTCTACAAGCGATGTATGAAAGTCAATTGCTGAGAATTAGCGGTCAAGACGAGGGACAGAGGGAGACGCTGTGCGTATGATCTTACGGGCGAAAGGATCGGCTGAAGGATTTCAGATCCAAAGGCTAGTGCTCCGATGGGTATCGCGGTCAAGAGGACGTTGTAGAAGCGGCGCGGCCGGTCCCAGATGAAGAAGGTGAGGAAGGTGAGGATAAAAAAGCCGGAGAAGTGCAAGATCTTGTCCTGGGGAAGGATCTCGTGGTAGGGAATCAGGTCAGTCGGTAGGAAACCCAATCCAGCGAGCAGGGCGCATTGCAGCAGGACAAGGAAGACAAAGAAGAGGCGCATGGCTGGGCGAGAGTCCCATTGATGAGGGCCAATAGCGAAGGAGTTGTCAATGGCATGAAAGCAGCGATGGCGATGGCGCGATGGCTAGAAACCAGACCTGTTTCAGGCAGTCACCTGGGTTTCATCCTCCGACAGCGTGTCGCGTCGTGTCTCTGTCGTCTAGGGAAAAAAAATCTAGAGAAATAATAGAGGGAACCGGGATTAGGATGCTGGACTACCAAAGAGCTCGGGCACTACAAGTCCATCTCCCATCAACCCCAACGCATACTTGCACGCAGCCATCACCACCACCACCACTACCACCATGTGGCTCCATGTTTAGTGCCTGGTAATAAAAAACAAAACAAGGGGTGCGCTCTTGAAAGAGGTGTGGGACAAGAAATAAAAGGGGCAAAAAAAAGAGCGCTGGTCGTCTATATGGCTGTTGGGGTAAAGGCTGGGAACACCGAGATGAGTGACCAGGTCATGCTGTCCTTTGTTGATTGTTGGTTGCTACAGTTGCTGCTGCTGCTGCTGCTGCTGCTGTTGCTTTTTGCAACGGCGTGGGTAGACTGGTGTGTCTGACACACGGGCTCAGGATAGGGGTGGAATAGACTAATGTCAGCAAGAAGAGGCGTCGCAGCTTGAGCTGAGGATTTGCACTGTAAGCGCGTGTCCACTTCTTTTGCCGCCAACAGTGCGCAATACCGCGTGTCTAGCCTTGCTCGAATGATAACAAAACAGCATGCAGTGGAAGCGGAAGCGAAAAGAGCTGCCTTCTCAGGGGTTCAAAGTTGTTGTATCGTTATTGTTGAGAGTAGAGGGCCGATGACCCTGCACGGTATGTTAAGGACTTAAAGACTCTTCATTTCCCTCGCTTTTACTTCTTTCTGCTCCTGCTCCTGTTCCTGTTCCTGTTCCTGTTCCTGTTCCTGCTCCTGTTCCTGTTCCTGTTGGTACAACATTTATGCCCACGCTTCCTTTGTTCCTCTGTCGCCGTGCATGACATATATCACAACATATAACATACCATACCATCTACTTGTTCTCACTCCGCGGTTTCTTTTTTTTTTTTTTTTTTTTTTCTCCTCGACCACTTCGTCCTTCGTCCTTCTCCCTTCTTTTTTTCCGATCCCTTCGCTGGCCGCATAGCTCCTTGACTCGTGGCATACAACCGATCCCTCATTCCCCTCTCGCCTCACGTTTTGAGTGTTCCTCTCTCCCTCGATCTTGTTTATTCTGCAGCGTCTAAAAAGCGAAGTTTGAGTTGTGTGATGCTGAAGCTGGACTAGTGCATGAATGTCCTCAGGCACACACGGAAAACAGAATTTCAGCTGCCGGGAAGAGAATAAAACGGACACACGCGTGTAATAACTCAACAGAATTGCACAGTGGATCGCAGGATCCAGGAGAGAGGGGCCAGCATCTTCATTGCAAAATACGCATCTCTTTGCTGCCCCATCCAGAACCTTACTTATCTCCGGCCGCACCACCCCCTCTCCATTCCCGCCCCCCTGCGCTTGTGCCCGACCAGCATACGCAACCAACGAACGAACCGACGACCATCGAGTCTACCCGTCCACCCTCTCCACGCCCGTCATACACACCTAGCCTAACAGGAACGGAACACCCTCGAAGCAACCTATTTATTTTTATTTTCACGGAACCATACCATCCAGTGCATGACGACCGTATCCTCTCCTCTACCTCTTATGATCTTGTATTCAATACTTTAGCACGCGCTTCTCTATTCTTTCCTGGATGGACCAAGGAACTCCATCCAACTTTTATTTGACGCTCTGTCTCTACGTCTCCTTCTACTTTCTCTTCTTCACGACCTCGACAACGACCTCACAACTCCTCCCCATCATCCCCACCAGCCAGGAGCTGAACGAAAAGCGCCGTGCGAAATCTTTTTCTGAACAACTAGACCCCTTTCTGGCAGCAACCCGCCAGGCACAGACAACGCAACAGGTCAAGGGCATCGCTAAAGCCAGAGCTAAGGCCACCTTAGGAACCGTGAGGGGATACCATTCTCGGCAACATTCCCGACAGCACTCTTCTTCGCAACCGTACTCGAATCCGCACTCGCGACAGCACTCCAAGACCTCCTCATCAATCGACCATCCCCACTCTCGGCAACACTCTCGACAAAAGAGCCATCATAGCCAGTCCAATCTGTACGGCTACCATTCGGTCCTGAACGATATCCCTGGCAGCTACTTCAAGGCTTCGACCAACAAAAAAACCGCCCTAACGAACTCGGCCGATCTTGATTTCCAGGTCCATCAGCACCAACATTCACGCGAGAACACTCGTCTCTATCATCAACACCAGTTGCAACAGCACAACAATCCTCATTCCAATCAAGGCCCGTCTTTCACTGTTTCTCCTCACCCTCAACGTTATAAACCAAGACACAGCAAGCTAGCACGGGTCTTTCCTCGTCAGAACCAAAATCGATATTATCACTTTTATCCCGAACCCCTCTTTCACAAGCAAAAAAAGATGACCATTCCAGCAACAACATCAACACCAACATCAGCAACAGAGGCGACTAGTTCCAGTCATGGGCCTACCTTTGGGCCGGCAAAGCCTACAGATTCATCAGATCGACAGACGAATGATTGGAACAGTGTTACTCTTGACGGCACGCCATCGGAGCCAAAGCCGCAGCAGCCTAGGAATAGTATTGGATGGGCTGATGGTGTACAAGGGCAAGCGCAACAGCAACAGGCACGACGGGACTCAATATCAGCAGAACCAATACTACGGAGCCAAGGAGGATCCACCAGAGTCGGCCCCATCAACAGCAAGTGCCATCTTGAAGGTAAAAGAGGGTCCATTTCCTTCATGAAAAGAGCTGTGTGTACCTACCTGTGTTCATGCTGGCTCTCTGCGAGGGTCTCTTTGAATATGATCCTGCTACCGTTCATTTTTTATTTTTCCCTGGCCTCCGCATTCCTTTCCTGGTATTTTCAACTCGCCCGCTAATTTACTTTTTGCATTTTGCATTAATTTGTGCCTTGCCCTGCCCTGCCCTGACAATGACCAACTTCGTTCTTACATTTCGTTGTTCCTTCTATTCACAACCGCCACGTCCTTGTCTATTCACCCCCCTCCCTTCTTTTCTTTTGACTTTCTGACGTCTAGAATCCGTCACACCCCCGACTCTACTGGCACATCTGCGCCTGCTGCGTCTGGTACAGAGCCTTGTGATCGTAGATGACGAGGACCTAGACTTTTTGTTCCTGATCCGATCGGAGGAGCGGTACCTGATGTACTTGGATCTACTGCAGCAGCTAGAGCCTTCAACGGATGCGATTCCGTTGCCGCCGTTAGGTAAGTTTGTATTTGGGTTATGGAGGAGGTGTGTGTGCGTGTGCGTGTGTGTGTGTGTGTATGTGTGTGTTTGTGTTTTTCCTGTTTTGTTTCTTAAAAATGTGCGCGCGAATGCGGTTCCTTTTTTTTTTTTTTTTTTTTTTTCTTGGTGTTTTGCATAATGGATAATGGGAGGCAAGGGGAGTACAAAGCGGCAAGAGTTTTATGAAGACTCATTAAAAAAAAAAAAAAAAAAAAAAAACGCGCCGAAAAAACTCAAACGCGCAGACGCAAACGCATGCACGGAAGATAACCAAAAAAAAAAAAAAAAAAATGCTCAATGGTATGAACACACGAAATCTAGATGTGGCACTGATGTGGACGGTGCATATGCTGGCGCCTTTTCGGTATCATGAAGACCTACTCAGGAGCTATGGCCCACATATGCTCAACTATACATTTCCTTTGGAGCGATACGTAAGCCAAACAAATGCTTCTAAATTGCTGTTGTTGAGACAAAGTTCTGCATGATCTCTGGTTCCGGGTACTGATTCTCCGACTTGTCTTTGTGTCTTTGTGTCTTTGTGTGTGTGTATGCGCATGATCTATGATTGGTTGCTTAGGTGGCCTCGATCGATATTGAGAACCCAACAACGGACCATGAGGCGTTCTTGCCGAGCAAGGAGATGTGGCGGCAGCTATACCCGGATGAGGCGTTCGATCTGGACAAGGATGATACAGATCGGATGTTCGAGATCCAATGCCTGTGGTGCGGTGGAACGAATGTGATGGACAGTTCGACGTATATCAAATTCCGGATCGATGGCATGTCGATCGATTGCGCGGGATGTGGGTCGCAGTGCAGTCTCGAGACCCTATCATCGAAGCGTCTCTGGGATGGGATCGAAGCCTACCGTGCAGATTCCTCAATGCTTCTTGCGTAAGCGATTTACATACCAGAATGCATGTGTTTGGCGCGTCAGGGAGAGAGGGGTCTATCGCGTCCTGATTTATTAACGGTAACTTAATTTTGAATACACTACGGCATTAGCGGGTCCCTACTCTCACCATGGACAGGAACCGCGGATCCAACTGCAGCCCAACGTGAGCACCATCATCTCTTCTTTCACCCTCGGATCCAGTTCGGGCTAGACCAAACCTCTGTCTCCCTGAACTGCACTTGGCCCAAGGTCATCCAGGCATTCCAGGATCTAGGGCCCGACCAGTACTATGGCATCCGCCCCACGACCCTTGCCCGGATCATGAGCTCGTACATGGGTCTGATTGAAGACCGGTTATCCATGGATCTAGTCGCCGGGGCATTGCGTCAGCGGGATTTCCAAAAGGCCATGATGGTCACCGGTGGACAGGCATGGTGTCAGCCACAGGTACTGCAGCGGTCGTTGGATCGGTACAAGAAATTCATGATCCTGGCCCGTGCGGAGAGTAAGCATACAGGCGGAGGCGGTAGTGGCTCCATGGTCGCAGGGATGACGACTCTGAGTGCAGGAGGCGGGAGTCTCGGAGCTGGACAGCCGGGGCGACATGCACTGGTTCCAACGTTGGATATCGATTTGGCGTGGCACACCCACATGCTCTCACCGGCGCATTATCGGCAGTACCAGCTGGTACATTATGGTAGGGTGCTGAACCATGATGATACAGTCCAGGCGACATCCGCAATGACAAAGCAGGATTTCGTGAGGACTGCAGAGTTATGGCAGGAGCTGTATCAGGAGCGGTACAGTAGCCAGCAGACATGGAGGGGTGCGTTTGTGATGACCCCTCAGAAGTTGTGTGCGGGTGTGTGTTTCCCGCCGTATGGGGCTTATTTGATCTGGAAGAATTGGTCGTCGAAGATGAAGGCTCGGAAGCTGAACCGATCGGGCGAAAAACAGAAGAGGCAGAAGGAGAAGGGCAAGAAGAGTAAAAAGATAAAAAAGCACAAGGATGATAAAGACCAGGAGAAGGAGGTGTCGGTTCAGACGAGCGAAGATCCGGGATTGTTATCGGGATCGGAGAAGCACTTGGACTTGAGAATCGAGGAGCTAATGGTTCAGGAGGATGTCTCGCCGGAGAAGCAGGTACAGGATACGAAGGGCAAGGGCAAGGTTGTTGACGATGATGAGCAGGTCGCCACGCCGTCGCCGGTTCTCGAATCATCTGTTCAGGACACCGACAGCCAAAGAAAGGACGACAACGATGGTAAGGTATCTCCAAACCCATCCAACCGAAGCCTGACCCCGGCACTTGGTCTGGATGGTCGAATAAGCAACTGGAATGGAGATGCTACTGGTCCCGACGGGTAAGCAGAGATACCTAGCGCTAAAGTGCGAATGATTGTGCACATCTTCCTTTGACACATGAAGCCAACTGTATGCTATTTTCAATCCTGACATCCTGGCAATAGACAAGCGTCCTGTTCCTCCGGCGCATGTATCATGTCCCCATGGAACGAGTTACAAGGTAAAGAAAATCATACCGGATCGTTTTCGTCGCCCCAGAGCCTGTATGTCTGGTATCCTTTCAAAAACTAACATGTATGTTTTGTTCGATTTTTTTTTCTTAAGATATCGTTCCATACGTCGACCTCCAACCTCAGCAACAACGAGAGCTCAGAAGAGAGAGGACCTAAGCAAGAGCCTTCCAATACCACTACTTGTTATATATCTACTATTCCTGTCGTAATGCCCGAAAGAGACGATTCAATAAAATCATTTGTACAGATACCAATTCATAAGCGGGAAGACCTATTGACTTTTGCGGACAAAACTTTTGATGGATATATTATGATGTACAGGGCGATAGGGAAAAAAGTGTACTATTATACAATATGCAAATGGCTACAATGATGGTGGGTCAGCTGAAGCGATGGCCATTGGCTGCTGCCGTTCATTCTGTAGCTGTGCCTCTGCCTCGCGCTCCTGTTGCAACTGCATCTCTCGTTCTTCTTCCTCCTCGCGCTAAAGCAGTTGAGTGAAAAAAAATAAAATAAAATAAAATAAAAAATAAAATAAAAACACCGCGTGAGTCATATGGCAGACCTTAGCATTTCCACAACAACAACAAAAAAAAAGAAAAGAAACATAAAAGATCGCGAATGACATACCCACATCTGCTCCTGTTCGATCCACCAGGTAGGTAGACACTCTGGTAAGGTGATCCAATCGATATCAAAGAGCTCGATAAACTGTTCGTTCACATAGCGGGCCTTGTTCCCGGCGTAGGCACGGTATTCGACGATGATGGAACTGAAATTCCAATGCTGAAGTCGACGGAGACAGCCCATAAACGTGCCGATCTCGTGGATCCCCGACGTGTCCATAACGATGATAGGATAATTGTTCGCGTCCAGGACCATCTCCAGTCCATCCTTGATGAGCTCTTCGCTCAATGGTTTCCACCAACTCGTCTGGAACGGTGCTGCAGGGACCGAGGGCGTTGTCGTCAAGGCGACGACGCTGTTCCCTCCTCCGACTCCTGCTCCTCCTCCGGATCCTGTGCTTGAATCCTGTTGCTGTCCATCCGCGGTACTACCGCTCGCGTTGCTGCTATTGATATTACTGTTATTGGTACTATTATTGTTATTATTCTTCCATGACCCTAAGGCGAGATCGATCAGTCGAATATTGTTCTCTTCAAAGAAATTGGACATGGCTCGGGAGGGCAGTTCGGGCGTGAGGAGGAGAGCGGTCTTGAGGTTGAGGGAGCGGATAAAGGGGAAGTGGGACGGATGCAGGGTGTCGGACCGGTAGAGCCCTGGCTCGACGATGCCAAACTGTTCTGGTGGAGTTAGCATTATCGTGTTCCGCTCGTTGTTGGTGCTAATGCCTGAAGAAGAGAGAATTCGTTTCGGACGATGAGAAAGAGAAGGAAGGGAAAGAGGTGGTCCGTTCGAGAAGTGATGCAAGAGGTTCAAGGCAGAGTGGCTTGCGCGTGCGGGGGGGAAGGGAATGAACTTGGAGAAGGGCCTTTACACAGCACATCCATCTACAACTTACTACACCAGCAACACATAGAGAAGACCATGGTGAGCAACCCATTCGCTTCGAGATGCACAACGGAGACAAAACCAGACCCTAGTACCCCAGGATAGCCCCAGCATGCTTTCGACCATATGACCATATTGAAAGGAGACAGGACTTGGACCAATAATCGGATTCAATGACCTGGCATGACACTTGGAAGGACCTTTGCCAGTGCGTTCGACGTGCTGTGCCAGTATTCGACGTGCTGTACCAGTGTTTGACGAGCACGCGTAGGTTGAATCGGTACACAAAGCAATGGTGACTCAAAGAGGACCCCGGATGCAGGTGAACTTGTCGGTGCATGGCGACTCTTGCGATCTCTGCCTCGAGGATCGCGAAACCACGCATACATCCTACACCCCGCACTGCACCACTAAGCACCACGTACTGACACCCATTACCACACACTTCTTTTCTTTTTTATCGGCGGGATATATGAAAACCGACTATTAGCTGTTCTATTCGTTCTTCAAGACCCTCGTCGGTCAGTCTGTCACGGTCGAGCTCAAGAACGACTTGGCCATCACAGGAGTCCTGGTCTCGGTAGATCAGTTCTTGAACATCAAACTCGATAATATCAAGGTCGTGGACGAGGGACGTTACCCACATATGGTATGGAACCAAAGGCGTGCTGCTTCTTTATTTTGTGGAAAGATGTGATGATGGACTATTATCGAGGATCGATGACAGGATCGCTATGGAAAGGGACGTTTCGTGGATGTGCGACAATTGAAGCGTAAGGATCACTGGTGAGGAGGACACCCGCAGTCCCTACAGTCTGTCAGGACTCAACATTCGCTTTGCCGAATGATTGTCATGGAGCGTATTACCAGGACAGCCGTCTCTGAAAGAGGCTGTGAACACGGAACAGGACAATCCTGAGCAAACCGAACAATATAGATAGCATGCTGTACCGTCAAGGATCTTCCAAACAATCGAATTACGTCGGGCCCATTCAGATCTGTTTCCTCGCCAGCACCATTTAACGTCCAACGACCTCTTTGCTCCTCTCTACAACACACAGCTCGCTGTTAAGAACTGCTTTATCCGTGGGTCGGTTGTTCGCTATGTCCAATTACCCGCAGCATCAGTCGACACGGCACTGCTCCAAGACGCCGCTCGACGCGAAAGGCAACAGCCCGCTACTGGCGGTAGGAAGTAATATCAGACACGGACAAGAAAGAAAAGAACAATTGGACAGAGGAAATACAATAAAAAAAAAGAAAAGAAAAAAGAAACACACGCACACACAGATATTGCGTCCCAAATCAATTAATCAATTTAATATATCCTCATCCTCATATTTCTCGTGAACTATGACCATGGTTATCAATAGCACACATTTTTGGGGGTCAATTGAATGAATGTTTTAATGAAGTCGACAATACAAACAAAATGCTGAGGTAAAAACGAGAGAGAGAGAGGGGGGGAGAGATGAGAAGCGCTGTTCATAAGCCGAGCCGCGCCAAGAGAATATTTTACCGGTTTATTGGGTAGCGGTGAAGGTGGTGGTGGTGGAGGTGGAGGTGGAGGTGGCGCTGCCGTCGAACTCAGAGGCAACAGCCGAGACCTTGGCCTTCAAGTTCTGGTACGAAGCATCAATCTCAGACTTGTGCTGGACCAGGAAGGGGCGGAGGACACGGTTGTAGATAGTGGCAGCTCCCTATATGATAAACATTTGGAAAGTGTACGGTCAAGGAGGGGTCGGTATAATGACACGTTAGTACATAATTAAAAGGGAGCAAGGGCAGGGAGTTTCTTTGAGCCGAGAACAAATTATGCCACTTACGTTGAAGGAGGGAATCATGAGCCAAAGAAGAAAGACGGTCTTGAGGAAGAAGTAGAAGGGGAACCAGTACAGAAGGATGTCGGTGAAGGACTCGAGGATCGAGACGAATCCGTAGACGGTCCTATTTGCATTCGAAAAAGGTATCCGTTATCAGGACACTATGTTTGATTCCCTTGCCAAGACCAAGATGATTATGAAGGAAAGCCATACCAGTAAGTCAACCACTGCTTGTCATCATCAGTCTGAGGGGTCTCCAAGGCCTTGAAGGAGCGATAGGCGGGGTAGACCCATCCGAGGAGGTTGGAGAGGAGCTTTCCGGCAAAGTTGAAGAAGATCATCAAGAAGACGAATGCTCCAGCACCGACGACGACGTAGGTCTTTGGGACTCCGGTCACAGCCTGGAACTGGTTCAGCTGAGGGTACTTGCTCAACTCCTTGTCGAGCTGGGCATTGTAGTAACGAACTAATCGAGCAAGAGATGGTTAATAGTTGGTTAGTGTCGGCTGTTTACTTTATTTTCAGGAACAGAGCTATTGTTATTATTTTCCCCTGCGCGCTGTTCAATTGGCGTGTATGTGTGCTGAGAAGGATAGGGTGCACACCACGGTCGTTTCAGTTGAGATTCCAGGATTCCTCCCCGTGAGAACTGAAAGACCGCGAGAAAGAACGAGATTCGAGTATGTCTCGAGTTCGCAACGGATTCGGAATCTGGTAGTCATGGAGGGATTCCAGTTTGGACTCGGATCAACTTCCGCGAACGACGCCATTGCCACTTGCTTGTTTAGGTTGGGGTGATTGAGTTCGGTCCTTGCTGAAGAAAGAAAGCGAGGATGGTGTGGGGCGGTGGTTTACCTTTGACTTGAACGGCCTCCATGGTTAGAACGGGCGATAGGGATGAGAGTTTGGGCGAGGGAGGGGGTTGTAAGGGTGGGAAGAGAAAGAAGGAAGGAAGGAAGGAAGGAAGGAAGGAAAGAAGAGAAGGAAAGGAAGAAGAGAGAGGCGGGCGGGAAGAAAAGAGGGCCGCTGACGGGAGCAGGGGAGCAGGTGCCGCATCGCATATCCTCTCTTCTCAGCCCATCCAAAGGGCAATGCGGCCACCAGGGCCACCGTCGAGTATTCACTTCCTCGGCTGACATGTGCACCTTGCCCTCCGTCCTTTTGTGGGTCCGCCTCCTTTCCTTTATTCCCGCGGACAACCGTTCCCTCCTCCTCTCGTCGTCTACGCACTCCACATACAGTCGCGTATATCACACACGTACACGGGTGCCTCCACGGCCCCACCCCTCCATCCTCGGCCAAGGGACGACCCCAGCTGCATCTCTCCTTCTTTCGTCCTCCACTCTACGATCCATACGTGTCTGTGTCTCCAGCTTCTGTGTACGTGTGTGCCCGTGTGTGGAAAGATAAGAGGGGCTGTTCTGCTCCTTTCTGGCTCGTGTGTCCTCCTTGCGTTGGAGTTGGACTTGCGGAGTTGGACTATTTTGAACTGAAAATAATATACTATTGATTGATTGCAATTGCAATTGCACCTTCCCAGCTCAGTTTCTGTTATCTTTGCTGCCGTTTCCGGAGGGGACACAACGAAACAAAACGGGTAACTTTCGACATCGCCACACGCCACCATCCTCGTACACACATGCCGTGTGCAGCAATAGACTAACGACCTCACTCCATACACTGCACAACTACACAACCACAACCTTGATGCACCGTATTCAAGCCACATCGATGATTTCGCTCGGACCCCGCCCCGAAAATGACGGCAGGAATGTCTCTGCCCAGTTTTTCAGCGGTTTCGTTTCTCTTCAATATGATGACATTCCAACACATTCCCAGGTGCGTGTGCCATTGAGAGCTGACTCTAGATGCCGATGGGTTTATCAGCTGCACAGCACAGAGCATCGCGTTCGCGTTTCTCCATATGCATGACTAGACGGCTCACACATACCATGCAGGGTGTTGCTGTTACACGACTTATCATTCTTCTTTGCTGTCATGAATGGATCAATTCTGATAGGTTTTTATTTACAGATGCAGACATCGCTCGCCTCCCATCCTGCATTGATGTTGTCTTTTTTTGAGAGTCGCAATGGTATTTTCTACTTGTGCTGGGCCTGGATGGCGGCGTGGATGGCCTCTCCGAATCCAGGAGCACTGGCAGGGTTCTGTCCGGTGACAATACGACCATCGGTGACGACCTTGACGCCCCACTGCTCGTCGGCCTTTTGGTACTTGGCACCAATCTTCTTGAGCTTGGACTCCAACAGGGTTGGGATGGCTACATCATACGCGAATGAATCACAATTACGAGGTGTTAGTTTCATACCAAAAATTAAAAAAAGTGTTCGCATTTAGACGTCTATTTCTTACCATGATCGAGTTTGCTAGACCTTTCCTCGTCATCACTGAATCCGGTGACGTTCTTGCCCTGGACCAGGAGGGTACCGTCCGAGAGCTTGACGTCCGTCAATGCAATGGGTCCGTGGCAGACAGCAGCGACGACCTTGCCGGCCTCATAAGCGGCAGCGGTGACCTTGAGCGCAGCCTCGTTATGCTCGAGATCAAACATAGGTCCGTGGCCACCGGGGTAGACTACGGCTGCGAATTCGGACTCCTTACCAATGAATTCCTCGATCTTGTGGGTGTTATCGATCTTGTGGATGATGTTCTTATCGTTCAAAAAATCCTTGACCGTCTTGTTGTCCTGTGGGAGTTGAAATCGTGGGATGCACAATAGATAGTTAGAAAAGTTGCCACAACTTGTGAGTGCATTGAGAAGATAGCGCATTCACACGGATACAAAAAGAAAAAGGATGGCAGGAGTCCTTATTTTACCTTGGCAGCTTCGATAGAGCTAGGATCGAGGGGGGCCTTGCCTCCCTTGGGTGAAGCAAAGACGATTTCATAACCGTACTTGGTGAGGATGTCGGCGGGCTCGGCGACTTCCTCAGCATACCAGCCGGTCTTCTTGCCAGTGTCGCCCAATTGGTCGTGGGAAGTCAAGATAAAGAGAATTTTTTTTGATGCGGCCATTGCAAAAGGATTTGTCTGTTATACAGCTGAGGGAATAGGTACGAGAGTAGTGTTTGGATTGAGTGCGTGCGTGAGAGAGTGAAGGGTGTTCTGTATCAAAAAAGTGGATAAGGGAGTGAGAATCCACAATGGTATTTATACGGCACTGAATGCTTGGGTTTCTTCTTTTCTTTTCTTTTTGCGTAATGCGTCCATCTGCTCGTTTATACGCGATCGTAAATTATGCAGAACAGGCGCCAAAGGAAGCGCTTAGTAATGTCTTTGCGGAAGGGTGCGATAGCCCTGCCTGGGATGGATAGCAATAATGAGCTCATATTTCTGCTGTAGCGCGCTATGACTGAGCTACAGTGGCACAAAAATGGCATCCCATGGTGTTCATGAAGGAGTCTCTGCTCATTGGGTCGGGCTGGATTATTAATCGCCATGACATTCCTAGTCAGTATCTATCTTTGCCACATGGCATATGAACGCTTGATTCCCTTTTTAGGATGTACTTGTTCGCACAGACAGTCATGGTTGTGACTTTTGGAACGCAACCGTTTTTTTTGGCGGCAACCATTCCCCGTTGGTCGCCTATGCACCATCGCCATCTACAGGCATCTGTAACTCACGTATGCGTATCAATTGCATCTATTTATTGAAAGTCGATCTTGTATAACAGCAATTGTACGAGATAAGTGGGAGTGGGACTACAGCAACAGATCTTTTCGACGGCTCTTTTAGTCCATGCGAGTAAAGCTACGGCCGCCCCGGGGCTTGTCGTTCAACTTGGGGTTCGCCTTGGTCAGCAACTCCTTGCCCATGCTGGCATAATCAAAGTCGCAATCGTGCTTGTCGATTCCCTTGTGTGTGTCGCAGAACACATATTCACATCGACACTTGTTGATAGCCTGCTTCGCGAGTGGGATCTATGAGTTGACAAGCATAAGAGTAAAGACTTGATTAGCTTCATACCGTAATGGCAAATAGCTATCAAAGTCGTCAATGAAACTACAACTTGAGTGATAAAAACCGTACCTTTGCTCGACACATGAAGCATCGTCCCTTGTTGGCCTGAACTGGCCGCTCACCTGGAGCGGGGCAGTCCGGTGCTTGAGATGATGATGGTACTGCCGGTGAGGGTGTGAGATGGACGAGAGGTTGTGATGGTTGTGGTTGCTGCTGCACTACTACTGGTCTTGATGAGGGCTGTGCTGGTGCTGGAGAGGTGGAGTTCGATGTTGGGGGCGAGGCTGCGGCAGGGGCTAGATGGGTCAGAGGCAGCTCAGGCCCTGTCTGTTTTGATGCTGAAGTGGCGCCACTGCTGGCGGCAGCAGTATTATTGTTCTTCTGGCTGACCTCCTTGAAGCACTTTGAGCACATGTTATTGCTGATGGGGTTCCTATTATATGGTCACACATAAAAAAAAGACAGAACAGCATCGAAGGATTAGTCAATTCGTTCAAGGAAGGCTCATTTGGTCAGGCGATGAAGAGATCAGAGATCACGCGGACAGGTGTTAAGAGAATAATCGATGACTGTACTGAAAAGATGCAGATACAGTAACAATCAAATAATAAAAAAAGAGAGCCATCACCACATCGCCTCATTGTCCCATTGCCCGGTTCAGATAGAGGCGACTTTCTTCGTTTGAAGAAGCAGCAGTAAAGGAATGATAAATACTTATAGGTGACAATGAGGGCAATAGGGTCTAAGGTGTGATTGTTTCCCTTTGGATGCGATTACGAGGCCAATTGCATTTTCAGGGCAAAGACCATCGGATATATCTGTAGGGGGGAGGGGGAGGAAACCACATTCAATTGCTGAGCATACCAGCAAGGATACAGCAAAGCAATCGATGGAATAGTGAGGGAGAGGGCAAGAGGGCAAGGGGTGCAAAAAAGAGGGGTGTGCTCTTTGTGTAGAGGTCATTCAACCAGTCTGTGGAGTGGGGCAGAAGGCGACCGCCTTACACACGCACAGCGATTGAAGGAAGCAGGCATAGCAGGGAACAATAAGAGATAGAGGATGGAGCAATAGTGCTTACCCGTAGAAGCCACAGCCATTAGCGCAGGTGATGGGCACGTTCTGGGAGGTGTTGTTGTCTTCCATTGTTGGGGCTGTTACAAGAGGTTGAAGGGAGGAATAGGAAGGGTGATGTACAGGAAGTGTTACAGGAAAGAGAATGGGGTTGTAGGTGTGGTTGGTGGCAGTGGAGGTAGTGTACAGGGGAAGGAAGGAAAGAGTGGGAGGGGCGAGGAGTGAAAAAGAGTTGAGCTGAGGAAGAAGAAAAAAAAAAAAAAAAGAGGGAGAGTGGGTGTGGGATGCTGGTCTTTTTATTTCGTTTTTTTTAGTTGGTCGCAGTCGGTTTGCTGGCGACCCAACCAGGTGCGGCAGAAAGGGAAAAAGGAAAAAAAAAATAGATGCATCCCGAATGACGCACACTGCAGCATGTATGTTCATGTATTATACAACGCACCAAAAATAAATATCTGTGTGTCTATCGATCCAAGACAAACAACAACCACACCACTCAATGCATCCACATCCAAAGAAATACAATACCGTGCATTGAACAGCAGCAGTCGACAGTGAGGACCAGGGGTAGTCCTTCCTCTCTTCCGTCACCTTTGCGGATCTATTACCTCCTGCCCTCCTGTCCTTGGTCCTATGCACCTCGCATCCCATCCCCTTCATCCTCTCTTCTTCCGGACCTTCTTCTTGATCTTCTTCTCTTTGGAGACTACCGGTCCCTTCTCTTGGATTCTCCTCTTCACTCATTGGCTAAATTTTCCGTGTCATAGCCTATAAAATAATGCCCTGCCAAAAATGGAAAGTCTATCCCCGCTCTTTCTGCTCCACTTTGTC
This sequence comes from Gamsiella multidivaricata, assembly GCF_025024155.1. NCBI lineage: Eukaryota > Fungi > Mortierellomycota > Mortierellomycetes > Mortierellales > Mortierellaceae > Gamsiella > Gamsiella multidivaricata. Next base: position 126,077 of record NW_026251734.1, read on the forward strand.
AATTGACCGGGGACGCCATCTCTTCACCCGCTTGAACATCATCGACATCATGCATCAGCTCCTCTCTTCTCGGTGACCAAACCCACCAAAAAAGTAACCATTCGCAACACATCGCTGCAACAACACACTATCACTATCACTATCACCATCACCAACAGCAACAGCAACAGCAGCAGCAGCAACCAGGAGCCAAGGACACACATGGACAAGAACCAACGAAAGCATGACCTTGTAGAATCTCAGAGCGGCTTCGAAATCAATGTCAGAGAGCAACCCTCCACAAAGAAAAAACGAACCCTCTCCTTTCGCAGACCACTGCCCCGCCTCTCCTCTCCTTCGTCTTTCTCAAACTCAAACTCAGAAACAGGAGCAGGGACCAAGGGGTGCAGCATCGCTGCTTCAGGCAGCACTTCCATACCAACGACGTCAGCGATCCCAACAATCCTACCGAGAACTGGCACCACAGCAGAGGACACCCAGAGCGGCCAGCAGGACACTACACAGGGCACTCGAAGCGCAGGAACGGTTGGAGCCATTACTGAGTCGGCCTCTGAAACCCGCATCACCTCGCCAAAGAGCTCAGAGCTATGGGACTCACCACCCCTTCCAGATTACGAGGACCAGAAAGAGCGTTGTCTTCAAGAGGGCATTGACTCAGAAGTTGAGGGTGGCTCCGTTGCAATCCGTACAGGAGCGGCAGAGATCAATTTCAGCTCGACAGATATCAAGATTACGAGATTCATACAGGAAGCAGAAGAAGCAGATGACGACCCTGGCAGACGTTATGCAGGTTCTGCAGCTCTAGAGGCAGTGCATTGTCAGGAAAGCACCGAAGAAGAAGCGATCGTGGAAACCGGCCAGCCATCCGAATCCTTAACCAACCCTGCCCATGACCCGGACTGCGACGAGGACGAGGGGGAGGGAGTGGATCGTGGCGAGTTTCCCAATGATGATGAGATTCAAGACTGGGGTATGGATGGGTTTCAAAACGACTTTGGCCCATACCCTACTGTGGATCCGGTACTAGAGAATGCATGCCCTATCTGTGGCCTGGACTTGTCGAAGCTCAATACCATGGTATACAGAGAAACAGCGGCATGTGTATTTGATGTAAGACATTATCTTAATATCGATAGACTAATACTTTACTTCATTTGCTGTTGTTAGACACCCAATGCGCATGTGAACCGATGCCTAGATGGAGTGGCATCTGACCCAGTGCCTGCAGTACTAGCACCAGAATCAGAAGCAACAGGACAGACATCGCTCGGGAACCAATTGACATCCATCATCGGAACCATTCGCTCCGCTGTCACCAATTTTCAACCGCGTTTAGGGAGCAGCACTAGCACCCCAGCTCCGAAACCATCCACCTCCATCAGCAAACCCATCAACAAATGGCAATCCAAACGAAAAGCCCCTAGACCATGCCCTTTTTACAAGAAGATGCCCAGTAAATCCAAAGGACCTGCATGAATCATATTACCTTGAACCAGTTTAATTGCCGATTTTTAATGCTATCCTGATCTTCTGAAATAGATACCAGCTTCACAGTTGACGCATTTTGTTATGGAGCAGTGGAAGGCTGCGATGCCTATTTTCTATCCCACTTCCATTCAGATCATTACGGCGGCCTGACATCGACATGGGACCATGGACCAATTTATTGCTCCAGTATCACAGCAAATCTCGTCATCAGTCGCCTCGGGGTAGACTCCAAATACGTCAACAGGTTGCCCATGTGCGTGCCTACTGCCGTCAATGGTGTTACGGTCAGACTCATGGATGCCAACCATTGCCCTGGATCGGTCCTGTTTGTGTTCGATTTGGAGAATCCACGGAGGCGCTACCTTCACACAGGCGATTTTAGAGCATGCCCAGAAATGTGTGTGGACCCGATCCTTCGTCAGCCACAAAATATTCCGATCGACATTCTCTATCTCGATACGACTTACAGTAACCCTCGATACACTTTCCCATCTCAGGAACTTGTTATTCGAGAGACAGCCAATCTTGTTTGCAGGGAGCTAGGTATTAACAACGATGCCGCCATCACTGCGCCAGTGGTCCAGATCACCAAAAGACTGAATTTTATGGAGACCTGGCTAAAGATGGAATCCGGAAACAGCGAGAAACTGCAGTTAATGTCGACCAAGACGTCGCAGAGCATAAAAGCAAAGCAAAGATGGCAGGAGCCTATGGATAGGAGCAAGGTCGTCATTTGCGTAGGCACGTATCTGATTGGCAAGGAGCGTGTCTTCAAGGCAATCGCCAAAGCCATCAAGAGCAAGGTCTTTGTTCAGCATTCGAAGCTGCAGATTTTAGGATGTCTTGAAGATCAGGAGCTCATGGGTATGCTGACCAGGGATCGACTGGAGGCGCAGGTGCACCTGGTACATATGGGCTCCGACATGTCGCCGGAATCACTGCAGGACTATCTCGATGCGCTTGCGCCGACCTTCACACGTCTTATCGCCATTCGACCTACAGGGTGGACATTCACTGGTTCGAGAAAATTCACGTCTGCGGACAACAGATCGAATGAGCAGCCCCGGACACCAACACCGACGAGTCTGGAGCTCAAGCCCAGTTTTACGTCTCCTATGGTCAAGATATACCCTGTTCCGTATTCGGAACACTCTAGCTTTAATGAACTCGCAGGGTTTGTTCGGTCCCTTAATATCGCCAGAATCATACCAACAGTCGGCGTGGGAAGCGAGAATGGCCGGCATGCCATGACGGAGTGGTTCAAGCGTTGGGAAGACGAGCGGCGACAGGGCGTTGGGTGGGAGTGATAGATGGCAATAAAGTATTATTTTGCCACCAATTTGCAAGAGTGACTGTCCAGACTTGACAAAAACAGCGTACTCTGGAAAGCATGTTGCACACTCTGATCATCAAGTTACAGCCGCACATCGCCAACATGCCGGACGAGGAAATGTCAACTACAGAGAACAAGTGGGACGAGACCATGGAAATGGCGTTATTCTATGCCGCCATCAAATTTAAACCCGTCGGTACGGATCGCTCAAATGAGATACCAAGGCGACAGAGATCCCTTTAAACGTCTATCCCTGCAAGTGCCTTGGAAGCATGGACTAATGACGACTTGATTGAATGCTTCGTGTTTTAGGGATGCACAAACACTTTCGGATGATCAACCTCCACAAACACTTCAACAAGCATTCACCGACACCGTGCGCGATAGCCGAGCTATGGGAGAAATTGGGCACAATGTACGACCTACAAACATTGGACGAGCGGGTATGTTCTTTTTTCTCATCAGCACTTCTCGCTACTTGAAGCTATCTCAGGATATCACAGAAACGTGAGCACTTAACTGACTGTCGCATCACTTCCATAGGAGGATTCTGGAATGTTTGTGGACGAGGATGAAGGCGATGAAGAGGACGAGGACGAGGAGCAGGGTATCAGCTTCAAGAACAGCGAAGAGTTCGTATTACCCCTTCATGAATTCGACCACCTTGTGCCAGAAGTGGCACCAGACCCGTCCAGGAAATCATCACCATCACCCATGAGAACCACACGGGCCCACCGAGAGGGATCGCAGACCGATTCGAGTCGCGCGTCATCACCGGATGAAGACGATTGTACGTCTTTCATGCATAGTCCTGAACATAACCAAGCAATGTTTTGTTGAAACTAACAGGGATCTCTTTCTCTCTTTCTCTCTTTCTCTCGCTCTGATTCTCTCTCTTTATCTCTATCTCTTTCGGGACAATTAGTGCCAAGGAAGCGGCGCATCTCAAGGGCAACCAAGAAATCGGACGTGAACGAGACTCCGAGTCCAAGGACTTCGGGTTCTACAACAGGTTCATCCACCCGACGTGCGACGCGTGCAAAGGCTGAACCGGCTAGTACTCCGGCCCGTGGCCGCAAAAGTGGAAAGAAGGTATGTAGGCTGGGACACAATGTTGTTGGCTTTCACTGTCCTTAACACTTACATCTCTAACACCATATTTTTATTTTTATTTTTATTTGATTTGTGTAGTAAAGGAGGACCATTGACAATCGTATGCCTGGCTGTATCCCTCGATGTAATCAGAAAGCTGGAACCTTATCGGACATAATCATCATCACAGGTCATACAGTTCTGGTAGTACTCGAATCTGATACCACAAAAAAAAAAAAAAAAAAAAAAAAAAAAAAGGACCTAATAAAACTTGTACCATAGCAATCAAACTGTTAACGACCGAGGATCCTAGAAGAAGCTGGATTGTTCTTCTACTCCCAAAAGACCGTAGAAAATGCGTCGAAGGAGCTAAACTTTTTTACATAGAGAGAGTGAGGAGCGTTCCTCTTGCCCTCAGTCCTGTGAAAAACATGTACGCGTCGACAAATGATGAAAACTCACTTGAATACAGGAAGGGAATTGCACTTTCAGCAGTGGCAACAATAGATTATAAAGGGATAGGAAAACTGGAAGGCCCGAGAAGAGGAGCTCGACATTCCAAAAAAAAAAAAAAAAAAAAAAAAAAAAAACGCGTTCATTCTTACATTAACTTTGTACTACATACTGACCACACGCTTTTTCGTGCATTATGCCTACAACCAACTCGGCGATGTCTATGCATCAAGGCTGGGCGAGGTTCTGACTACAAAAGTGAACGTGGAAGTACAGAGGCTTTGGCCAGCAGTTTAAAATGAGCGGATACATTGACCCTGAAGTGGTATCAGTAGCGAACCTCAAGTCGCTCATATCCTTCTTTGTCAAAATTAAAGCAACCGACCTGGGGTCAATGCTGCTGATAGAAGATGCATACAGCCTTATAATGCAATAGGAGTCAAGGCGATGTGTAAGAAGCCCTCGGCAGTTGATGTCTTGACGGACGAAAATGTTAACGAGAGGATTGGTACCACTGGAAAAGACTATTTATCTTGTCAAGTTCTATGCCCTTCGACTACTAGGCTTTGAGTATCACTCTTTCTGCTTGTTCCTTTACGAGTGTTATTTATTCATACCAGTCCTAATCTCTTTATATTCTCATTTCATAACTTCCGCATAAGAGAAGGTCGCGTTCGGTCAGATCTCTTGCAAGAAACGGCTTTTATTGTATCAACAGAAAGTAGAGTACTGATCAATCGTCAAATGCCTGCTATTCACTCCTCTCCAGATCGGCCCTCCGACTCAAACAACGTCTGCAGAAAAATATGATATCGAAGGCTGCTCATCATCAGGTTCCTCGATGCTCACTGCAAGATTCACAAACTACAATGGCGGTCGCAGCGAGAACAATCTTGCCAAGTTTGTCACCAAAAAGGCCGGCTCCAAGCGCACGTCAGGCGGCTGTTTAGCTCCCGAAGCCGGTCGTATTCCCTCCCCTCCTCCTCCTCTTCCTCCTTGGCTACCACCGTAGAAAAGCTCACCAGGGCCAGTACACCCGAGGAGACGAAAGCACCGGCTATGGAGGACATCAAGTCGGGGGGTGCCACCATGACCATGGTATTACTGTTCCAAAGGAGGAGTTGTATATTTCTTTCTTCATTTCAAACAGGACGAAGAACAAATGCCTAGTATGTCTTATTGCTACATCCAGCAATGGTTCTTTGCCTTGTCGAGCAAATCAGGCGGCATACAAACCCTTCTCCCGCTGAATGTGTCCCATCAAAGCACACGCAGGGCTGTCCTTTCGCCCGAGAACAAAAAAGATACGCGACATTGCTCCATATACTCACCAAAACGGACATAGTAGGCCAAACGTTTTATCATATCCCGTTGCTTTCTGCATTTTTGACACGTAATAAAATAGACACATCCAGTCCTGTTTTCCGCCTGACAATATCTTCCACTACCCAATCTTCAATGACTCTGCGGGTCGAGCGATCCCGCTTCTTGCTACAGCGCCCGGTTGGACTTAGTAGGGTCTGTCACGACGGTCGTAGCGGCGATCATCCCGATCTGCACCGCCACTACCGCCGTACGATCCTCTTCCGCCGTCATCGCGACCGCCTCGTCCTCCACCTCCTCCGCCGCTGCGGTCAGATCGGTCACCATACCCACCTGAGCTGCCTCGGCCACCGTAGCCGCCACGGTCACCGCCTCCGCCGTAACTACCCCGCTCGCTGCTGCCTCCATATCCGCCGCGATCTCCGCCACCATAGCCACCACGGTCTCCTCTACTATCGCCACCGTAACTTGAGCGTCCTCTGTCTCCTCCACCTCCGTATCGCGAGCCACCGCCACCTGGAGGACCGCCAGCGCCTGGTGGTCTAGGAGCCTGGCATCGGAAGCACTCTTGTCTACTGGCAAAATTGTTCTTCTGGCAACTGTAGTTTTAAGAAATGAACGGAGGAAACAAAACAGATGGTAAGCAAACAGGCCCATTGATGGGCTACATTAACCAGGCCTTGTTTCAGGCTAATCCATTGGTTTACCTGTCGCAAATCCAGTCGCCTTCGCGTGGTGGTGGTCCGCCACCACCACCACCATTGAAGCCACCACGTCCACCACCGCGTCCGCCTGAAAATCCTCCGCGGTCGCTCCCACCTGCAAATCCCCCGCGGTCGCTTCCACCTCCGAAGCCGCCGCGACCACGTCCGCGGCCACGGCCGCTGAATCCACCAGCCCATACTTTTTGTTCCGACATCTCCACTTTGATGGTCTATAGTAATAAATATTAAGAGATTATGTATAAACTTACAGTTAATATCTGCAAATGAGAACAGGACAATGAAACACATAGCAACATAGATGAAGATAGTGGAATGAACTACTTACGTGGCCGTGAAAGTCTTTGCCGTTGAACCATTTGATAGCCGCATCGGTGGTGTATGGATCTTCGTACGTGATGGTGGCTAAAGGCATGGGAGAGGATAGAATAATGTCAGGGCTAGCGTTGAAGATAGAGTGCATAGCTATGGTGACGTTCGTGATCGCATACCATCTCCTTTAGGTATGCCTGTAGCACTATCTACGTAAATGCGAACTGAACAATGAAAAGAAGACGGAGAGGTGAGTACTCCTGTCAATTAGTCCTCTGAATGATTTCAGTGATCAACCAATGATCATTACAACATACTCTTAGGTGTCATTGTTCTCTTGTCAATCTTGATGCGTCCAATGGATGAGAACAGTTCATCCAGCTTCGCTGACAAGTCCTTCTCTGACATATCTGTTCCCAGGCCGCTGATGTACACGGTATCTGAGCTCTTCTGAACCTGGGGTTCATCTGGATCTAATAGATAGAATCGTCAATGCCGGCCATTAGTCTCAATGCCCATGCTCGCAAATTAAAAACATTGATTCATGCGGTGAAGCAATAGACATACTTCCGCCATATCCACCACCTCCATGCTGCGATGACGATCCATGGCGATCTCCACCATAGGACGATCCAGATCTCTCGTCGCGATCGCCATAGCCACCGCGGCCAGAATCCCGTCCAGAATCCCGTCCAGAGTCTCGCCCAGAGTCGCGGCCTCCATCACGGTCGCTCGAGGAATGGCCGTAGCCGGCTCCATCACGCGACGAAAATCCAGAGCCATAAGGGGCAGATGAATATCCCCCTCTTGAATCTCCATATCCAGAACGAGAAGAGTCATAGTCTGCCCTGCTGGCATCTCCACTTCCTCTGCTATGGTCGTGTTCTCCTTGTGCGCCAGAACCATAACCAGCGCCAGCACCGACGCCAGTAGGAGCAGCAGGGGCACCATAGGCAGCATTGGGATCACTAGCTGGAGCGGTTCCTGCAGCCACAGCAGCGGCATAGGCAGCGGATGCTCCTGGGCCGTAGTAAGCATCATAGGCAGCTTGAGCCTCTGCGTCTATTGATTAATAAGGATGGTTATGAGGAAGCCACTCTTGCACTTTGGAAAGAAAAGGCATGCTTTTTTTTTTTATTTCTGTTCAAAAAACTGAATGAGATGAACACTAGGTGGTTCTGGTCTGGTCATTTACATTGGGCGTACTGCTGCTCGTAGCTCAAAGCAGCTGCTGCGTTGGGATCCTCTGCGGCACCCGCGCTGGGGGTGGATGCAGGTCTGTCGGCCATGATTGGGAGGATAGTAAAGTAGAAGGGGAACGAGGGAGTTGAGGGATGATCGTGTTGGGTTACGAAGTCTTTGTTCCTCGAGAGGAGAATGTAGGGGAAATAAGCGAAAGGTGACGTGAACATGACCTTTACTTCCATCGCACACTCCTTCCTACCGCCAGTCCGCCGCTCGGAGGAAGTTGATTCGCAGGCAATCACTAGGCCTTGATCGATCTCTCCTTTCTCTTCATCACCATCCCTTCGTTACTCTTCATCCTCCGTCATACAGCCATGATTGCCGGAATCAACCTTGCCAAACGTAACGTGCATCCTCGCTAAACATTCCCCCTCCCTGCCTTTCCAATCGCCTCTTATTGTCATCGATACGGAAACACCTCAGATCTCGGCGCCGGACTTTTGGGAGAGCGACCTACCTGAGTGACACACACTACTGGCCTGTTGCGACAATGCAGTACCTTCACCTTGGAACCGGATACACAACACCGCGATGCTCTACCTTTACGGATGCCTCATACAGGATCTTGATAACGGGATCCGCAGAACATCATCATAAGACGGGATCCTTAACTCCGAGAAGTCCGAGCTAGGCGATGAGGACGCGACACTGCATATCCGCCTCAGTGTCGACCAGCCGATCGATATTATGCCCTTGATTCGCCCTATATGCCGACCCGATATTAACGCACGCTCTTCTCTGGACCTTTCGATATCTTGTAGAGTCCAAGCAGGCTGTTGCTGGTCTTGCCCAGAAGGTACAGTATCCTCCAATATCATCCTCAAATCTGAAATCCCTCTCTTGAAACAGCGCATGTCAGGTCATCTAAACAGGATCTCTTTTACACGACTTATAGCGCTTCGCCCACGACTTGATTGTCTCACCCAAGACTGGACGCACCATCATCCGTACAGGTGGCGGTGGACGGTATGTGGCCTCACGCTCTTTATCAATTGAGCTGCATCGCATGCGACAATCAGGACCATGGACACCATTCTCGATTCATGGGTGTATCATCATCAACTCACTCATGCTCCATAATGTCCGCTTCCAATATGTCTTAGCTCCTCCTCCAACGGACATGTCATCACCGTTTTCGGGTGCACTGGATTCCTTGGACGTTATCTTATCAACCGCCTCGGTAATACGACGATGCCGACTGGAATTATTTCACAACAGCTGCAGTGTCCCGGGAGCGGATTTGGCCTGTTCTGACGTTTACTGTACGTTTTCTTTCAATCTTGCAATAGCTCGTGAGGGTGCCCATATCATTGTTCCCTACCGTGACGAGGATGATATGCGCCACTTGAAGGTTATGGGCGATCTCGGAAAGATTGTTCCTATGGAGATTCATCTTCGTAACAAGGACTCCTTGGAGGCCGCCATCCGCCACTCAGATACCGTCTATAACTTGCTCGGACGCGACTATGAGACCAAGTATGCAAACACTGACTTTGTATTTCTTTTTATTCATGAACGGAAGATGGAACCAGCTAGATGACAAGTCGCTAACGAACATTTGATCGTGCTTCTAGGAACTTTACTTTCTCTGATGTTCACGTTGAAGCTGCTGGCGTTCTTGCTGAGCTTGCTCAGAAGCACGATATTGATCGCTTCATCCAGATGTCTTCTATGAACGCCGACATTGACTCATCCTCTAAATTCTTGAGAACCAAGGTACAAACAGCGATCTTTGCAATAGCACAGCGAGGACGCTTTTTGGAACTCGATAATAACAGGATTTCCCGGCATTTTGATAACATAGGCTGAGGGTGAGCAGGTCGTCCGCAGCATTTTCCCCTCCGCCACCATTGTCCGCCCATCCTTCATGTATGGCCAAGAGGATCGCTTCCTTGCCCGACTTGCTAGTAAGACCTTTGATCTTTGGGCTTTCACACTTTGCTCATGGATGAATCAATTGAAATAGAAGGACTAATTATTTAACATTTGTTTGGTGTTATCTATGCTAGTGTCTCGCGGTCTGTCCGTCCGCATTAATGGCGGTAAGACTAAGGTCCGCCCTGTCAACGTCTCCGATGTTGCTAGTGCCATGCACCAGATGCTCGATGGCTCCAACACCGTTGGCGAAACCTTTGAGCTTGTTGGGTAAGTTGAAGTGATAATGCTTACCCTATATCGCTAATTGATCCGCACAAAGGTACTGACATCTACATTATTTTTTCTTTATTAAATAGCGACCAAGAGTACACGTACGCGGAGTTGCTTGACTTTATCAAGGAGACCACCAACCTTGATATCGGAGAGATCAACGTTCCCAAGCCCATTGCCACCCTGATGGCCAAGGCCATGAACCTGCTCCCATGGCAGACCCTCGGTGCCGATGAGATCGAGCGCGTAAGTGTGGAGAAGAAGTGGAGAGCGCTGATTAGATCTTGAGGTCATAAATGCTAACGATCTCATTTGTTATTCTTCCTTTGCAATCATAGATGATGATTGACGACGCGTTGACTGGTGTCAAGACCTTTAATGACCTGGATATCCAACCTACTTCGCTTGAGATCACTGGTATTCAATACCTGCGTCGCTTCCGTACCAACTTGTACAACGACGAGCCTCTCAAGAAGGGCGTTGTGAACAAGAAGAAGGTTCTCCACACCAGCTACCTGTAATCGTCTTTTTTTATCTCTCCCACACACTCTCCTCTCCCACTCTTGTCTCTCCCCTTCTCGAGACATTCTCTTTCACTTTTACTCTTGCTATTCACGACCTTCCATCATACCTTCACCGCAAGCGTCAAAGAACTTATATCAAGAATCAAAAGGACAAAAAAAAAAAAAGGAAGAACGAATGCAAACAGGATTTGCGCCCATTCAAATAAACAATTTAGATAGAAATCCTCACATTGCCAAACTTGAAAGATCAACAATAAATGAGTGGTCTCGGATAGGATACGTGGCGATGCTTACAGCACTCGAAAATAGACGGACGCTTAATGACGAAGGATCTGGCAAGAAGGAGAGCCTTCTTTTCGTCATTGTACTTCCTGAAAGGGAACAATCATCTCGTGATCCAGCAAGTATAAGTACTTTCCCACCCTTATTTTCTCTTCAGCATCTCTTTGTCATCCCATCAATATCAACGCACTACTCTTATCATCAAAGTAAGCAGATTATATGAATACATAATGGTACGAGCAGTTTAAGGATGCTTTTTTTTTTTTTTTTTTTCCTTCAAATGCTAACATTGTTGTTCATGATGTGAACGATAACATAGTAAGATGTCAGCACCCAATTCTCTTTCGAACATCAACGCAGGAGGCGCGCCCTCGACCGCGACCTCGACAGGATCATCAATTCCGGGATCGAACCAACACGTTTTTGACCCCCGGGAAGTGAACGTGGACCCATCAAAGTTCCGCATTGGCGGCTTCACTGGCGAGCCGAACAGCCAGCAGGGCGAAGTTGCGTTGGGGGACGTGGATCTGAATGACAATGAGATGAGTTCGAATGAGAAGCGTAAAGAAGGAGGAAAGGGAGGGCCTTCGACCCCACCATCGACGGCGGCCTCGACGGCGGATGAAAAGACGGAGCAGGAACAGGCGAGGGAGCAACGCGAGCAAACGTTCATGGCGAAGTTGCACAGTGGCGCGTTGGGACTGCCTAAGATTGAAGACCAGCGACCGGGCAAGAGATTCACGCTGCCTGTGGAGAAGCCCAAGTTGCTGTAGGATAATAGGAAGCGGTGGTGGAAGAGACGAAACCTTTATTGTCGTTGATGGTCATCATTACTGCTATCGATATAGTAGGACCTTGTACTTTATATGTGCATAGCTGAGAACATAAACACAGTTTGTGTGCTTTTTTCTTTCTCTCACCATGGATCGTATTCCGCTGACTTGAAGGAAAAAAAAAAAAAAAAAAAAAAAAAAAAAAAAAAGAGCGTGCACACTTCTGTTTTTTGAGCGGGTATTAAAGTTTTTTATTATCTGAAGCAGCCAGTGGATTGTTATTATGCAGAATGGTCTTCATCCTCAACCATTTGCATCTTGTACAAACGATATGTCGATGCCCTCCGCCACCTCTACACCTGCGCTTTGTCTGTGGACAGTGGGCGAGCGAGCAAAGAAATAAGGGCGCCAGTTGGTTGATGAAGGGCGATGGTGCACAGGGTTCTTGCGGAAATGGTTTGGCACCGTGCGACCCTTCTTTTTGGCCGCAAATCCATCTTCATGCACAAACACAAACCCAGGCACGACACAGAGAAAAAAATATGAGCCAGCATCCTTGTTTTTTTTTTTTTTCGACAGCACTCTCAGCGGGGGAATGCCCCTAGCCAGTCAAGGAACAAGGGTCCCACCACCAAACACCATGTATTATTATTATCACATCGCGGACTATCTGAATCGTGTTCAAACACAAAACATCAAACGTTCCGCTGCCGATTGTCATACTACAGCCGAGGGGACTGACTGGTCGAGATGCTCCTCTCTCGGACCTTCCTTGGCCTTTCCTCTCGCTCGCGTACTCCTCGGGCATCCACACTCGCCCTTCCTTTGCTTTTCCCTTCTTTCTCTTCTTCTTCTCTCTTCACCACCTTCAATTGCCCTTCAATTGCCCTCCAATCGCGCCAATTGATCGATAATCCGCTTATCCCCTTCTTCTCCTCCTTCTTCGCGTCTTCGTCTCGGGATCATTACAAAGCAATTAGAGCACCACATTTTATTATCCCAGACTGATCTACTTCTTTCACGACCAGCCCGAACCCGCGCACGCTCATCTCTCCTCCTCTTCCTCCTTCCCCTCTTCCCTTCTTCACACACAGTTCCTCACTCACACACTCATACCCTTTCTCCACGTCTTCAGTATTACGATTATGATGGAGCCAGAGCTGATGCAACAACTGAGGGTCGAGAACCCTCTGGAGGAACCCGAGCTGAGACTGGATGGACTTCAGATCCCCTCGATTCAAGTCCTGCTCGAGCCACCAGCACCCCAAGCGAATGAGAGTGATGACGAAGACGATGGGTCGTATTCGCCTTTGCAAGAGTTCCAGAACCTGGTCACCCTCACTATGAGCAACGCACAGTGCCAAAGTTTGGAGGGCTTCCCCAACCTGCCCTTGTTGCGATCGGTAAGTGTGAAGACAGGCAGGGCCTTTATATTCAGGATTATTCAATTTGGACGAACAACAAATAACAGCAGGACTAAAGCACAAAACAACAACAACAACAACAACAACAAAAACATTAACAACGTTCCACTGAGGGAAGAAAGGGTGGGGAGAAAGGAGGGGGAGGCAGTCGGTTCGAGTGTGAAAAGGCTGAAATAAAGAAAGGGGGACATTTTTGAGAGCGCGCGCGGAGGATGAATTGAATCCGACGACGCGTTCGTCAGTGTTTGGACGTGTGTGCTATCTGGGTCTTGTCCTCGGTTATCTGCCTCGTTTAGAATGATGATGATAATAATGGTAACGTTTTTTTTTTTTTTTGTTAGTTGATGCTGGCCGATAACGATCTGTCCGGGGGATTTGAGGCGCTGGCCGAGGCCGATCTGCAGAACCTGGTGCGCCTGGACTTGAGCGGGAACAAAATCTCGAACATGAACGTCCTTCAGCCTCTTGTAAGTCCTTCAATTCTTTTTTTTTTTTCGGTACTCATCAACAGAGTGATCGCTTGGTGTTCGAGGATACTCACGACAATTTTTTCTTGTTTATACTTAGGATGCACTCGAGAATCTGGCGCATATCTTGCTGGTCGATAACGAGATCGCGAAAGCAGATAACTATCGCGATGCCGTGTTCGAGATCTTGCCTCAATTAATCACTATTGATGGACTGGACAGGTATATTACATGTATAACAAGGAAAATTGAGGAGTGAGTAGCAGAAGATTGCTGTGCTGACCTCTGACGCCTTCGTTTTGTCCCTTGTAATTGTCGATACAGAGACGGAACAGAACTCGATGTAGATGACGATGATATTGGTGAGGCCATATCCGGTGATGAGGAAGAGGATCAATATGCAGAGGTAAGTCCCCATTTATCCACCTTCAGTGCAAAACTGCATGTTCTGTGCAAGCTTCATTTCCCTATATTCCGCAGACTTTGAAGAGAAGGGGATTTGTAGTCATTTCTTTCGTTGCTCTTGTGTGGGAGAAGCGGCCATCCATCTGACGCTCGAACAACGACAAAAAAAACACGTTTTCTAGGGCGAGGTTGAGGGCGAGGATGAGGGTGAATATCAGATTGATGATGCGGAAGTGGGACAAGATGAGGATGAGGACGAGGACGAAGAATTCGATGAGGAAGCGCAAGAGGGTCGGCCTTCTCGCGACGATGAAAGCGAAGATATCGGAAGCGAAGACGAGAACGATGAAGAGGAGGAGAGAGATGAGGTAAATGCTTCATTCCCTTTTCCCACTACAACTGAGTCGCGCGGTTGTTTCTTCTGCGTTTCCACGTCTCCTCAGTGTATTTTGTTCCTTACTAATTGTGAATCCCATCACCATTCGCTATCTTCTCAGGACATTGAATCCAACAGCGACTCTGAGCTCGAGGACCAGGAGAATCGCCGTCCAATGGTTGGCGGTAAGACCGCAGGAGACTCTCAGCAGATTGATGACGACGAGGAGGACGATGATGAACTCGAGGACGAGGAAGACGATGAGAATGCTCGACAACAACATCACCAAGAAGTCGGATCTGGATCTGACGAGGAGGAAGAGGAGGAGGATGATGATGATGAAGAAGAGGATGAAGATGAAGAAGAGGAATATGATGACCCGGACGACGGAGAGGAGGAAGGCCCCGGATTGGCATACCTTCTCACCGATGATATTCCTGATGATAATGACGAAGAATTCGAGCCCGGAAACGAGGCCGAGGAGGAGAGCGAGATCGAGAGCTCGGATGAGGAAGAATTTGGATCAAGCAGCGCGCACGCGACTTCGCGCTCCTCTGCCGCGACAAGCACTAGCAGCAACACCAATGGCCACCCAACAAAGCGCCCACGGTCACCTACAGAGACAGGAGCATCAGGGGACTTTGATCATGGCCAGGCAGCAGCGGGATTCGACGTGGATGGGGATGATACGACCAACGGATTCGGCATGGGCTCGTTTGATGGACCAGCGACCTTTGACGATGAAACGACGCATGAGGCCAAGCGACCACGTACATGAAGTCGCCCCTCTCTCTTGTACGATTGAACTGTTTTTCCCGGTTTTTTGTTATTTAATACTTTTTTGCTGCTGCTTCGATACACTGATAAAAAATACAAACACAATTCATATAATGAATATTCGTTGATTTTATTGAGGTTTATCTAACTGCGTTTTACAAAGCAATGGTGGTTGTGGTGGGAGAAGAGATGCATTCGATGAAAGTAAAATATAACGCGAGAGGCGTATGGTGATGGTACAAACACAGACGCCTAGGTCAGGCACCAGTGCCAGATCAAGCCCTGTCCTCCGCGCTTGTTGCCCTCGAAGAGTGTGCTCATATCGCACAGGTATGTGCTGATAGTCTTGAGGTTACCTGCAGCCATTTCCTCCTGGATCTTGGGATCGAGCTGTGCGATCGCATCCAGGTACTTTTCGTCGCCGTAAATGTTCCATGCGATCTGGAGACACTTGAGGTAGTCGCCCATGGGGAATCCCTTGATGTTCTCCACAGGCCAGCCCTCGCCATTCACGAGTGCATATGGCAACATGAAGTCAATAGCCTTCTTAATCGACTGTCCTTGAGGTCCGACATGGTTCCACATATCAACGCCGAGATCATCGCCCCAGCGAGCGAGGGTCATCAGGGCCTGGAGATTGAAGACAGAATAGTACCAGGACGTCTTGCGCTCGAGCTCCTCGGGCTGCTCGCCCTTTCCTGTGATCTGGATGTCGATGCGGTTGGTGAGTGCCGACTCTGCGATCGCACGGGCATCGCCGATGCGGCCGAGGAAGATATAGATACCGATGATCTGGACATCAAAGTAGGTACCATGGTTGTTGTTACCCTTGCGTTCGTTCTTGGCGAGGACGGACGTCTCGAGCCACTGGACATAGCGTGTGAACCAGGCTTGGAGACTGGGGATCAGGTCCGTGGGCCAGTCAGGATCTTGCTTCAGGTAATGCAATGCATCAAAGACACTAAAACGGATAGGGACAAATCAAATTGTGAGCAGAGCAGAGCTTTTCATTTTTATCTATTTTTACCAATGTCCCTGAGTGTCCGCTGGGCATTTAATTCCCGCATTCTCACTCGTGCATTGTCAGTCGTCATCTGGGCCCTGTCCCACAAAAACTAAATCTCACAAATAACACAACCCCGCGGATAGTAGTGTCATCCATTGGTCATACAAAAAATAATAATGAAAAGCAACCTACCGGAAAATGGTGAACATGTCCAGAACACCCGTACGAGCACCGAGCTTTTGACCCTTCTGCAACGAACCATAGTTGATGTTAGGGTTCATGTACGTCGCCTCGTCCAAGAACCACTCCTTGAGACGCATTGCGCACTTTTCCGCATACGCCTTATCGCCCGTGAAATGGTACGCCATTCCCATCATATGGACCTCACGGATCATGGTTCGCAGCAGGCGGTAGTCCTTTACGGTCTCAATCTCAGGGTTGATGTGACCGTCCTTGCGAACATAGGGCAGACCGTTCTCTGTCTTGATATTGGGCCAGTAGTATTTCGAAAGCGAGAGGTAATCATGGATATCGTTCGAGGGTGCTGTTTGATTCTTGTTGGTGACCGAGTATACTTCTGTGTTCTTGAGCGCCAGACTGGCCTCGCGCACAAGCAATGCAACTGCATAGTCGAACTCGCGTTTGTTGGCGGACAGTAACTCGGCGTAGGTGGCGGGGGAGTTCTTCCTGGCCTTGGTCGCAATTGACAGAGGTGTCTCCTCAACCTCTTCCCCCAAATTGCCATCCTGGGACTTGTCATCGTTGTTATCGATTCCTGCGGGGACATTGCCCTCATCGTCTGCAATTGGTTTTTCTCCGTTCGATCCTATTGACCCTGATCCAGTGCCCAAGCCATCTCCTTCCTGGTTGGATTCCCTTTCGGGCTCCTGATGAGGTTCATTCCATGGGTTCTTGACCTCTTTTTCGATCAGCGGCAGTTTGATCTCCGGCGCGGGTTTCTCGATGTTGCGGTCGGGGGCGTATTTATAAGCGTCTTTGTCTTTGGGAACATCCAAGTACGGATCTGCCTCAGGACGAGTGGCGATGGGTCCTTTACGCAGATGTTCGGGGGTAGGGCCGAAAATGGTTGTGATGGTGATGTAGATAAAAAGAACACCTCCTACTACGAGAATAACACGGCGCAGGGTCCAGCGTCCGACGAGGGACCCAGGGACTCCGAGGGCGTTGCTGTCGCCGCCGAGGACGGGCTTGTCCTTGAATTGGGAGTGATGCGAGGGCAGTACAGAGACAGAGTTGGGTCTTGCATTCTTCATAGTGGACCTGATTTCAACTGAAGCTGTATACTGCGGATAAAAAGAAGGGGTGGGGATTGAATACCGGTAGGAGTCAGAGGATGAGATGAGTCGATGAACAGAAACAGGAAGGGAAGGGAGGAAAGAAAGGATCCAGATGAGCCAGGGCAACTCTTGACGGCCTAGAAACTTTTGGTTCAATTTTCTTATCTCTAACAATAATACCCTCTTCAAATAGAAGTTTAATTTAGACTACCATTCTAGAGGGTAAATATGAAATACAGAGACTAACCAATAATTGCTCGCGCATCCCCTTGCACACTTGCTTCCATCCCTCCCAAACGGGTTCGATCCCCTCGTCGTCACTTCGCCATCCCTTGTAGTGCAGTAGCAGCAGCTTCTGATCCCGGCCTTGAGAGAGTGTATTTATAACACAGACAAAGATCCATCCCCTCTCGGCGCAATGAAGGACGACTCCTCCTCCTCGGCCCTCCACTTCCCCACCTCGCACAGGCGACACCATTCCCGAACCATCTCCCAGGCACACTCCTCGCATTCGCGCCAGCAGTCCCCTGCCCTCGACCTGGTCCCCGCTCCAACCTCCACAGGAACCATCACCCTCACCACCACAACCACTGTCCTCGCAGAGCAAGCGCGGCGGCCGAGGGAATACATCAATGTCGGTATGTTTGTCAAATATGTTTCCTTTATCCTATCTTATTTTTGGAGGCCCAATCCAACGGTGGTAATGGTATCAAGCGGCTCATCGAGCGCCTTTTTTTTTAACTGTTTGCCAGCCCAACGAAAGGAAATGCGTAAACATGGCGCTATTCGAGACTCTCTATGTAAGTAGCAACACCTAAACAGTCATTCTCAGTGGAGACAAATGGATGATTAGTGTTGGAGACCCTTCTGAACGTAAAAACCATGAACCTTGCATAGATTGGAACAAGCTGTTGATCGCTGCACGAAAGAGTCGAGGGCCTTATCTTTGCCCAACAACGCGGATGTACCATGTGGATCGAGCATCCAACCACTACTGGAGCGGCTACAGCGACGCGGATGCTGCAACGTAAGTTTCGAATACAAGATTATCAGGGCAATGTCGCGAGTTCTTATTCTACAAAATCTGGACTAACTGGCCATTGTCGATCGCTCAATAGTCCAGAGGAGTCAGTGCTGACAAAGAAAGAGAATCAGGAATCAGTACAGGCAACACAGGCAGGGCAATTAGCACAGTCACCGAATACGGCGACAGACAGCGTTACCGCAGCAGCAGCAGAGGACACCACCAGTTCTACAGACAGAACCAACAATACCGGGGACGTCGTTTCTTCTGTATTATCTACAACAGTAAGGCCAGCATCTACACCAACACCTCTTGATATCAAAGAAGAGACTGGAACTCCAAATCTCGGAGCAAATAGTAGCGGCACCATGAACGCGAGCAATAATGGTCTTGGAGGAAGTCAGAGTGATCTGATCTCGCCTACACTCAATCCTACGATGATGAACAGGACATTGCCCAACCGTGGCAATCCTCTGACTTCACCCACGCAACCTGGCGCTACATTTGCGAATCAACTCGCGAACCCGACTTTGGGCCAGCTTCCACTCCAACAGCAACAACAATTGCAACAGCAACAGCAACAGCAACAGCAACAGCAACAGCAACAGCAACAGCAACAACAGCAGCAGCAACAGCAACAAACGCAGCAACAGCAACAACAGCAACAGCAACAGCAACAGCAACAACAGCAACAACAGCAGCTCCAACAGCAACAGCAACATCAGCAACAGCAACAGCAACAACTCCAGCAACAGCAGCAGCTTCAACAGCAGCAAGCAGCAGCTGTAGCTGCAGCTGCAGGAATGAACTCTATGATGGGTGGGCAGTCCATGGGTCAACTCCCAGCTGGGATGATGCCCAACGGCTTCATTTCACCGAGCTCACTAATGCAGCCCATAGGTCAGATGTCGGGAGGACCTATAGCTGGACAGATGAGCATGGGAATGAATCCTGGATATCCAAACATGGCGCAAATGCATCCACAAATGATGCAGCATTTGCAACAACAGCAACAACCTCATAATCCCCAGCAGATGTTCAACCAGCAGCAGCAACATCTTTTGCAACAACAGTTTCTTCAACAGCAACAGCAAAAGCAACAGCAGCAAAATCAAACGATGTCGGGACAACAGGACTTTCAGAGTCCCCCGCGGCCAAAGGGGCGACCTCGGTAAGGTGCTTATCAGGTGCTTGTTTGCGGCATATATCTCGACAGCTTTTTTTTACATAAGGCGGTTCTATCATCACTAAACTGTGCTTGTCTTTATTCTGACTCTTCCTCTTCTCTAGTCAAAATAAGAACTCGCAGGTGATGCTGGGATCGCCAACATTGAACCATACACGGGCACCCTCGGTCTCTTGGGCGGATCAGCAACAACCTCAACAGCAACAACCACCGCAGTAGCAATGATAACTAGTGCATCTGCATCCTCCATTGGCACAATACTACCACTGTCAAAATAATACGCCTTTCTAGACAACATGTGGAGATACTCTGTGTATGCTGTCATTTATTTATTTTTTTGAATTGTGTTCGCTCTTTCGGTGTAATCCGCATTCGATCAAGCGAATTGGTGGCGATATCACATGATAGTAAACCACAAATGTGGGGAAGATCGCCCAATTTCCTACGAGTGAACTCAACCGATCGGAACACATCGTCTCTTTTCTCCCGATCCCCCCATTCACAACGTACCTTCAGTCATGACAAGAGCTGCAGGCGCATACATACGCGCAGTTGCGCTCCAGTGTGCAGGACGCAGCAGGATCGTTGCCTCACAGACTCATCTTCGCAACTCACGACAAACACTCTCCACTCTTTCAGCGTCTCGTCGCAACAATCTTTTGTCCCTGACTGCAACCCAGCAGCTCTCCTACAGTTCGACATGCGCTGTGCTCAGGCCTTATGCGTTCAATAGCACTCCATTAATATCCAGCAGGATCCTCTCACTCACAAATACCAGGCGCTGCATGGCTACAGCAACGCCTGAGCCGGATTTGAAGCAGGAATTGAACCCCGCGGGTACAAATAGTTTCAAAAGCACATTTAATAGGAACGCAATAGTCGCTTTGAGAAGTGTCACTAATTGATCACCGGAATTGCTTTGCGTACCTGGCTTAAGGTCCAATGGCTGTTTATAACGGCTTGCTGGCGCAGGGATCCCTCAAGGCGGACGCCTACCAACGGACGATTATTGAGACGTTGCAGGAGATGCACGATCGACTCATGGCGTACAACCCTGCACCGATTGTCCACGGGGGAAATGCACCGGAACAGGAGCACAAGAAACGTGGCGTTTTCTCCAAGGTGCGGAATGAACTATTTTTCATCTCTTATTAATATTTCGAAAAGAAATCAAGAGGATCTCATACTCATTCGATCTCTAACGTACTTAATTGTTCGGATATGCTAGATCGCCAACATGTTCAACAAAAAGGAAGAAGAAAGACTCGCCAGGGAGGCAGAGGAGATTCGCAGGGCAGCCATTCCAAAGGGACTGTATCTCTACGGCAATGTCGGCACTGGAAAGACGATGCTCATGGACTTGTTCTACAACTCTCTTCCCAGATCGGATAAGAAGCGCATTCACTACCACAACTTTATGCTTCAGTTGCATGGACGGCTCCATAATCTGAAGATGACGACCCATAAACACAGCGATGCCATCCCCTTCCTGGCAGATTCTCTGGCCATGGAGAGCCGAGTGCTTTGTCTGGACGAGTTCCAAGTTACGGATATTGCGGATGCGATGTTGTTGCGGAGACTCCTGGAGGAACTTGTGGTGCATCGCGGAGTAGTCCTAGTAACGACTTCGAACAGACATCCCTCAGAATTGTACAAGAATGGAATCCAGCGAGAAAGTTTTCTGCCGGGAATTGCGGTTCTAGAGGAAAACTGCGTGGTCAAATGTCTGGATGGTGGAATTGATTACCGGAGAGAAAAGAAGACGTTTTTCCAGTCCGCAAAGCCCGTCGACAGGAGCAAGTTGAGCTCCTCGAGTGATCTGCCAAAAATCGTCCAACAACCTGTGAACCTGGTGGAGGAAAAGAGGTTCTTTTGGCCGTTGGGATCGCAGACGAAATCAGAGGTTGACGAATACTTCAAGAAGATCCGTAATGGACACTCGGTACAGGAAAGACGATTTAATTTCCTGGGACGGGAGCTGGTGTTGCCACACACTGCAGGAAATATTGCTATGTGCTCCTTTGATGAACTTTGCGCCAGAGTAAGAAAAAAAAGGCGATGGCCACTGATCTTTTGGGGCTTTATTATGATCCTAGGAGTTGTGGGTCCTAATTTACTACGTTCGATTTGCGTTCTTTTAGTCTTTAAGCTCAGCAGACTATTTGACCCTTGCAGGAAGCATCGATACCCTGATCCTGACTGATATCCCAAAACTCAAGCCCACGACATTACATCGCAATGAGACCCGTCGTCTGATTACACTCATCGATGCGTTATATGAACTTAACGTAAAGCTGGTCTGTTCTGCAGATGGTCCCATCTCTGAGATCTTTGGAGGTGGATCGGGCGCACACTCGGCAGATGAGGATCCTTCGACCATGGGACAGTTGACCCCGGCTCAGCGACAGATGATGGATGATCTGGGGCTGAACGACGTCTCGCAGGTCAAGAAGAGTCCCATTTTTTCAGGTGAAGAGGAAAAGTTTGCGGTGCAGCGCGCAGAGAGTCGACTGATCGAGATGCAAGGACCAGGATGGGGCCTTTAGAGCTGTGGACAGGAACTAGGTGTTATGTGCAAAAAAAAGAAGGATAGAAAAAAAAAATCATTATTTAGAAACCATCTCGCTGCCAGTATAGACCTTGTTTTTAAAGAATATACCATCCTTACCACATGCTGACCATAACCCGAGAATGTTTTCGTTGGAATGCGCTCTAGATATTATATCTATAAGGACGATCTTATTTCTTACTAAACCATGTCGCAATAAACCGTCTTCACCAAGGATTGCACTTGTTAATGGAGTTCATAGGGGCGGCCGGATTTGAGCTGGAAAGCCTGACTGAAGTATTTCGCGTCCGGGATAGCATCAGATGATATGGTACTTACTACGGGCATGGTTGTCTTTGATATCCTTCTTAACATCCCCAGGACGCGTCAGACTGCAGCACGTATGTGCGTACTGGATGAAGAAAAATTCACTCCGGAGTGTACTTTTCGAGGTTGGACAGCTTGCTGTTGTTGTAACTGGACCGAATCACTAAGTATGTTATTCTTAAGAGATGCATGCAAGGATAAAGACGTGTTTCTTTTGTTCGGTGCTTACTTCTTGCTAGTTAGATCAAGCTTCTAGTGCGCCTCCCAGCTTTCGAGCGACTTCTTGATGCCTCCATCATCGGGCAACGTTCTCGCCGAGGGTGTAATATCCGTCGGCGGTATCCACCTTGTCCATATTGTTTGTCAAAGTGAAATTGTTGTATTGGGATCACGAAGCAATCCAACATGTTATTGAATGCCTCAATCGACGAGCTGGATCACCGCTAGGACCTCTAAATGTTTAATAAAAAAAAGACATGGTACAGGCAAGCTTTTAGGCAAGCCAGGAGATAGTATGATGTATGGAATGATACCCTATGATTCTCAGACGGTCGGCAGTATCGAAGTTCCATCCATCGTAATCGGACCCATGGATCATCTCCTGTCCAACAATATGTTCGATTGATTCATAGCTCAGCTAGTCTGGGTTGCCAACATGAAAGAACACGGATAGCAAAATATCAACGGAAGCATTGATATCGTTTATAGTCTATTCGAGGTTGTCTTTTTACATTCCATGGATATCTTCTTCCATTGGAAAGCGATGCTCCCGATACGGTGTTCAGAGTAGTTCACGCGATTGGCCTTCGGCTCTTTATAGAAATTGTTTAGAAACGAGAACGGAGAAGTCGTTGGGGCCGCTAGAGGAAGCGCCGATCTTTTGGTAATGGTCTCGATCTTGCCCAAAGCACCCATTGCAAACATATTCATCCGTTTAGACGTGGCTCTCGGTGCAGGAACTCGGTCATCTCACTGACCTTGGCCCAAGTGGTGTCCATAAGGGTGGTCTGGACAAAGCAATGACTGACCAGATCATAAACGTTGTCGCTGACCAGACTTGCATAGGTCAGGAACGTCGGTTGTTTCAATAAACTCCTCTGCTTGGGTCACGTAAAATTCCCCATGCTACCCAACTAAAGCAATAGACGTATACTGAGCTCTTTGTTCATTCAATAGTCATTTTTCTGCTCTCCGAGTCATCTCTGAGTGAATAATTCCTTTCATATTTTCGGATATCAACGTCAGTTTGGTAGAACAAAATTTGTGTATTGAGGGCATTCTTCTATTCTAATAGGCACCCTGTCCTGCATGGCTTCGTTTGTATGCTACATCCTTTGTTTTCGTCAGCTTCTGCAATGAGACACTTCTACCAGAGATTGCACTTATTGACTGGATTCATGGGGGTGCCGGACTTGCATTGGAAAGCTTTGGCAAAGTACTCCGAGTTCTGGGCCACGCCAATGATGCGGTACCTACTGGGAGAATGGACATTCGAAAGATCTCTATTGACGGCTTCAGGACGTGTTTTGCTGCACCATGTACGCGCATACTGGATAAAGAATAGCTGTTGAGGAGACAGGTGCTCAAGACCAGGCAATCTTTGGTTGTTGTACCTGACAATAAAAAAATAAAAAAGAGTCGTTATTTTTCTGGTGATCTCAGCTTATGCGGTACAGCGCATAAAGAATCTTGTGCTTGTAGACAAAAAGCAACGATTCGATTTTTGGCCTACTTCTTGCTGGCGGGGTCGGAATTGTAACGTCTCTGCCACGACTCGAACGATTTCTTGATGCCTCCATTGTCAGCAATGTTTTCGCCCAGAGTAAGCTTTCCGTTGACCGAGAGCACCGTTCCCCTGTCGTCCGTGAGAGTGAAGTTGCTGTACTGCTTCACAAAGCAAGACGTTCTGTTATCGAACGCTGCGATCGATGAATTCGACCACCACTAAAAATAGAAGAAAACCGATGAGTTCGTGCCTTGTCCAACATGTCGAATGCAACATATACTAACAGTAAACTGTAAGTCATACGTTTCTCAAAGCTCCAGTGGCATCATATTTGCGCCCGTCGTTATCAAATCCGTGGGTCAGCTCGTGTCCAGCGACGCTTCCAATGGACCCGTAGTTCAAGTACTCGGGGTTGTCGACGTGGAAGAACGGGGGTCTCAGGATACCAGCCGGAATGTTGATATCATTTGTGTTTGCGCTGTAGTATGCGTTCACGGTCTGCGCGCTCATGTCCATGTGCTTCCTGTCGACGCGCTTGTGCAGCTGTCGGAACTGCTTCTGAGTCTCAAAAGCACTGCATCTAGCTAGGTTTCCAAAGTGGTCTTTGGGATCGACCTTGAGGTCCTTGTAAAAACTATCTAAGGACGCGATAGAGTTGTCGTTGGGGCCGCTGGATGATTGGCCAACCTTCTGGACAATCGCCTTGATCTTCTTGAGGGCGCCTTTTCGGGTGTAGTCATCCAACCAATCGTAGGACTCAAAGCTTTTGACGTAGGTCTCGCGGAGGGTGTCGATGACTTCATTGATCTTGGTACGTGATCTGTTCGGGAACGTGGCCTGGACAAAGTAATGGCCGGTGATGTCGTAAATATACTTGTTGACAAGGGTCACACAGGTCTTGGTGCGGGTGATCGCTGCGGTCCAGCTGCTCAATGAGCCACTGAGGTCCTCAAGGGGCTTGCGGCGCTTAGTGTCAAGGTTGCTGCCATACGTGCGAATCAAATTCCAGGCGAAATAGTTCTGCAGGGCCCTGGGCGCAGTCTTCTCCAAAAGGGCGTTCAACTTGTTAAGGTAGTCTGGAGCATTGAGCAAGACCTCCTTGGGGGCCTTGACATCATTCGGGAACGCGTTCTTGAAGATGACCTCCCAATCGAGTGAGGGCGTGCGCTTAGTAAGATCCGCGAAAGAATAAGGATGATTGTATATGTCTTCGGGATCCTGACTCTCCAACCCGGATGTGAGCTCAAGCAGGGTCTGTTCGAACGCGAGCACGTCCTTGGCGACTTCTTTCCAGACATCGGGGACCCTGGAAATATTAGCGGGCTCGTCTCCCTGGACCAGGTAAAACATCTCTGCAATGACCCTCTCGTAGACCTTGGTCACATTTGGATTGGAGTATTGTCCCCCAGAAAGACTCAAACCAGACTCGTAGATGACCATCACATGACGGTCCGGGTTCTTGACATCGTTGTCGACGTAGAACTCGAAGAATGTATTCAGGCCATTTCGAATAGCCTGACCAATGACGGTGGACAGTGCCTTCTTGCCAGTGTCAGGCGAAGCTCCATTAGGTGTCGTGGGGCTCTTTCCTTGAAGAACAGAGTTTGCAACAGGATAGACATGGAGTAGCTTTTGGATCTGGTCTACGAGAGGTTTGCGACCGACCTTGGCCAACGTGGTCTCATCCATGCATGCGGCGTAGTAGCTCTGCATCTTTTGGATAAGACGCTTCTCTGCACCGTTGTCTCTGCTAGGTTTAGGAGCACTGGGGTCGCTTGCCGTGACGAGGGAGCGAACGATATCCTGGAAACATTCAAGAGAATACGGATGAGTTAAGATTATTGAACAGAGACGCGTCTTTTTTTTCACGAGGTGTCGCGGACTGTAACCACTGCTTACATTGTTCTCCTCCTGCAGGATGGTGAAGTAACCAAACTTGTATGTATCCTTAGGGATGGTCTCGCGCTCGTAGAATCCACCGCCTGTCATGAACAAGATGAAGAGAAAACCGTGCGGAGTACGTTAGCGACTGGAGGTAGCTCAACGATGACAAGTATGGATAAAGCACAAAAGATGTGCTTACAGGTGTATTCGCTGAAATCAACACACGGATCGACGTTGGGGCGCAAGTCTTTGAGGATGTTACTTGCGACTTGAGTGCACTGTGGAGTATTGCAAATGCTCTGCTTGGTGACAAAGGCACGTGTTAGGAAATATCACAGCGCGGAGACCCAAGATCGAGTGCAATAACCACTAGACTGGTGTCTGTACCTGAGCAGGAGTAGTAGGAGCGCCTTGGACGGCTATATGCAGCGCGGCACTAATGGCTAGGAACATATACAGCCTTGCCATTATGAATACGGGAGTGTTCCTGGGAATGAAAGATGGGCAAGAGAGACGTTGAAGGGAGAGATGCGGAGGGAGGAGAGCCTGGAGTGGATTGAGTAGGAGAGGTTGCCTATGAATGGAGGCCGTTACGCTTTCCTTTTATACGCGGCTCCCCTGCTCCCCTGCTCCCCTGTCCCTGCAGGAATTATGCACATCCTGCTGATAGTCTATAGGGGTAATAGGGATATGCATAGCCGTTACACAGCCTGTGTCGTCTATTGTCATGGCGGAATACCTGCAGCCTAAAAGCAAGCGGACTATGGCCGATGGCGTTCATTTTCACAGGCCGCCCAGACGTGGACATGATCAACCCTGGACGCTTTTCAATGCCATTCAGGGACATGAATCCGTTATGACGCCTTATCTGCTCAATCATCAACAGGGACCAAAGGACAGTAGACCCGGGTACAAATGAATGCTCTCAGATTTTCCCAGCAATTATCGAAGCCCGCCATTCACTTGCGCCAATGAGGATAGCGCAACTGTTGGGACGAGTAAGGCATCCGCGTTGCGTAACATAGCACTGGCCGTTTTTCTCATATTCATGCATTTTTAGTAATTACAACAGGGCTGGCAACGGCTCTATCTTGGTTACACGCGCCATAATTTAATATTTTTTCTAAGTTGTGCAATTACTTGACTGTTTATTACTAGATATGAGAGCTGCGATGAGGGGAGTCGGAGTCGTAGGAAGGTATATAAGCGTTCATGCATTCGCATTCTTTCCTAGATTGGCATGCGGGGAATAAAAAGAACGTGTCTGCAACACTGGATTGGTGAACAAATTAGATCAACAAGGCACTGACGGCACCAGCGAAGACAACGGCAGCAGCACCGAGAGTCTTGAGCGATCCAGCAGCGCTGGTCTTGTCATCAGCGACCTTGCTGGGCGAAGGAGTAGCCGAGCTTGGGGCAGTGGGGGGCGCAACAATGGTGGTGGTGGCGGCGGCTGAAGTAGAAGCGGCGGCAGAGGAGGCCGCAGGGGGGTCAATGCCCTTAATGGTGAAGGGCGAAGAGTACGACTGGAGGGGCTCAGTATCGACGTGGAGCGCATACTTATCGCTGGTGGTCAAGTTGGCGGGGAGGACGACGGTGGCAGTGTTGCCCTTCAAGCAGTTCAACTTGCCGATGGCCTCAATGCCAGGAACGCGGACCTGCTCCGTGCCGCCGTTCGCTCCGGTACCGAGGTAGAGAACAATGTTCAAGTCGCCGGTGTTCTCAGACTTGCACTTGTTGTTCCAGCTGACGGTGTGGTTATTGCCGGCGGTCCAGACGGTAGCAGTGGTGGGCTCGGTGTAGAAAAGACGACCCTCGTCATCAGCGGACTGGGCAGCGACGGCCGAGATGGCAACAGCGGAGAGGAGAGCAAGGAACTTCATGGTGGTGTTGTGAGGAGGGTTGAGACGTTGTAAGGGGAGAGAGGGAAGAGGCAGCTTTGGGATGGGTAAACAGACAGAGGTGTGTGGGTGGGAAACGCAGATGAAGGGTGTTCAAAAGAGCTTGGAGAACAGGGGCTAAGGATGCCTTTTATAGTGCGCGGAGCAGAATAAGGTGCCAGCATCTCGAGATGTCTCTGTGCGATGATGATGGCATACAGTTGGGACACTAGACTGGAGCTGCAGGCCATAGCAATAAGGCAAAAAATAGAACAGCGCATGGATACCGATGGCGGACTATCGAGAAAAGCCTGAGATCGCGTCGGACAGGTCGATAGATTCAGTACTCAGGCTCTCGTTCCGCACCTTCCAAGGTGATAGAATGTAACTTTATTTTATCATGCCGTTTTAAAAAGATTCTCCACTGTACCCGAACTTGAAACCGACTGGTTTTGCTGTGCCTGAAAATAATTGGAGGGCAATGGAGACTACCGCACCATGGAACCCATCACTGCAACAGCGAGACGGATGGCATAAAGTAGACCATAATTTGAGTACAAGCATATCGACAAAATAGACGTGGTCGCTCCTCGGTACAAAAACCCGCAAAGAGTGCTTCTTCTGGAGGGCACGCGACGATTTGTGCTCCTAATGGCAAAAATGCTTCAAAGGAAGGAATGGTCCCTATTTCATTTAAGGTTTAGGAATGAGAAAGTTACCGAGAAATAATCCGTCTCCATGTATTCTCAAAAAAAGAATCCTAGGAAGCGTCTGTTCAAGAACTGCCCCTTGGTGAATTTGTACCGCTGTCTTGTCTATATTGAGAATGGCATATGCATGTCGATCGACTGCTTTTGTAAGCTGCGTGTGTGGATCCCACTCCAAGGCAAGAACGCTTTTTTATTTTTTTCGATGGATGCTGTTCGGTATGGTGTAGGAATGATTGCTTTGGGCCAACACATCGATAAACAAGTGTTCATCCTTGACGTCCCTATGACAAACAGGCCAAAGACAATTGTAGACATGTACCACACATAGACTACTTTTCCTGAACAGACTACATCCAAGTAACTGATTCAACAGAGCTCCCTCGTCAAGCAGAAGGAGGAACGCTACGATGCACAAACAGTCTCCAGTTGCCTCTGGCGGGATACTTCTCTTAGTCGAACTCTCTTCTTTCTTCTCAGGAGCAACAAGGCACAGGGACAACACATTCAAGGTCGCCATTAAGTTCTGCAAGTCAGCAAGGCGTCAAGCACATGCTGCTCATTTAATTATAAGCGAGCTTTGTTGAAGGGGCTCGCAACAATTGAAGATCAATAGCAAACAGCCTTCAGGCCCATTTCGCTGTAGCTCTTGTGCGCAAGGATATGCCTGCATTGAAATCGTTGCCAGGGACAAGGGGCGTTAGCAGATTTTTGGTCCAACCATTCTCTACATGGGTTTGGCAATGACAGCTCAGGCGGCTTCCAGACCCAAACATTATGGAAAACCGGCCCCTGACACCGAAACTGTATACTATTTTGGATAACTTACCTACGCGATTAGTCAACTACCTGGCCGAGACCAATGCAGTTTCTAATAGACATTTAGTTCGGTCCTGCGACATTTGTGGAGCATTTGGTCGCTGCTTTGATACGAGACGGCCTTGAATATGATGACAACTTGACATCTCGCAGCGCAACCGAGCCCAGTTTTTTTAGGCTGCGATCTTGATAACTGCAGTTTAAACCGCGGAGCAAAGTATTAGCGACACCCGCGCAACATCGATCATCAGTGTCCAATCGTTATTTTTACGTCCAAATCCAAGTGTGCCTCGAAGCAACTTGCTAAAAACATGAAGCAGATGTTAGAGCAAGAGTGCTTGTCTTTCTGTCCCCGGATACGAGGTCAGCGACAGTGAACGCCAAAGGCGCCCTGGAAGAATCTTCTGACTTGTATGTATCATTCGGCTACATGAGTCCTAACCAGCAACATCCTTGGGCATAACACTGAATTACGTGTGCAGGACTGCAAGCAGCGACACACTCGCAGTTCAACATAGTATAAGGATAATAGCTGTTCTTGCTCTACTTTAGCAATAGCTCTACTCCTCGCATGACTTCGATAACTTTAGTCGCTGTTCTCTGAGCAAATCGATGTTAGTGCACTCGTTTCCAGCAACTACAAGAGTCGATCCAGACACGATAGAATCTTGACCTCAAAAAAAAAAAAACTCTGCTCAACTACTCGGCCGGAAGGTATTAAAGAGCTAAATCTACTGGCTATAACCTGTTTGAGGACGAGTTATCCATCAGCAAGTCCACAGAGCAGCAGAGATCGATGACCATAACCATCACTAGCTACTCATTTTTGATAAACAGGACCACCTTTGTCTCGCTTCTTAAGCTCGATTCAAAGTTCCCTCTCGGTCAGTTGCTTCCGAGATGACGTACGTTATCCTAAGCAAGTGAGAATCGGATGGTGCGTTGGAGAGCCCTTTGTGATATAGGCCGAGGGATTCAGAAAGTTTGCAGCGTTCCTTTGTGCGGGTCTCGCAACTTTAAATGTCTCAGCCCTAGGATTTTATTCCCTAGTTCACGCGTTTCTATGTAGAGCACGGAGGCGCGCTGCAATGTATGCTCGGATGAAGCTGCTGAGATACGTACCATGATATCGAACGAGCAATTTCTGAGTGAAATGACACTGTATCTATCTTTTGCTC
Source organism: Gamsiella multidivaricata (assembly GCF_025024155.1). Taxonomy (NCBI): domain Eukaryota; kingdom Fungi; phylum Mortierellomycota; class Mortierellomycetes; order Mortierellales; family Mortierellaceae; genus Gamsiella; species Gamsiella multidivaricata. Next base: position 156,804 of record NW_026251734.1, read on the forward strand.
CCTTCTTCGCGTTACGGCTCTTTGAACGTGCTATTTCACCAACCACCATCACACACCGTTTACTACTTCACTTTAGATAATACCGCCTCTTCATCATTTGATGCCAAGCCTGACCTTTATTTGATAAATAGATAATTACGCGCACATTTTTTTTTTCTCTCTTGGAGCATCATCCAGTGTCGCTATTGTGCTTAAACGATGTCTTCAATACCCTTCGCCGTCGCCATATGCAAGAGCATTGATATGGTATAGTTCCAAGCAATACTGGATCACTCAACGGCTCTGTCAGTGCTTAAGCGTCGTACTATCCAATACTATCAATATAGACATGAGGGACACCGAAGGAACACATGGCTCGAGAAAAACAGGATGTCATCTCTTGCTCTAAAATTGAGGGATAAGGACGAGTGCATGATAGTGCTGTAACTAGTAGAGTACTTGTAGGCGCTTTACAGCATACGGCACTAATAGTGCCCATCTGAAATACAATCGGAAGGTTAAGAATGAAATGGACAAGTTGACGTGTACTGTTCATCAAGGCCACGTTATATGCATCTCCTAGAGCGCCCGCTTGGTGCGGGTTATATAAAGTCCTTTTCGGCTGCGTCTTCACCTAGACTTTGCTCTAACGTAGAAAAGGCCACATCACAGTCCTGGACATGACCTGCACGGTCGACGCCGTTGATATCAAGAAGACTGGCATTCATGACGCACAACTTGCTGTCGCCGGAAAGGGTGTTGGGCAGTTTTCGAGGGGTGGGGATGATCGACCTCACCTCGCTTCCTCTGGCCAATAACTGCTATGGGACCAACTTACCGACATTGCCAGAACTGCCGAGGACTTGTATGCTTGAAAGATTGGCGTTGGAGTCTTGTTGCAGTTGTTACTAATTACTGCTGGCGCTTGAACGTGTTATTTTGAGGGTCGCCTTTATCCTTGATTATGTTATTTGGTGGCCTGGCCGAGCAATTTCGACAAGCTACAGAACGCCTACTTCGCATTGGCAGGCCACCAAAAAAAGAAAAAAAAATTGGTGGCAAAAAATACACTCTGCGCTCGATCCATGGATTTAGCCGTGGACATTGATTCTACTATGTCCCGAGCACCATAATAAACCAACGCCATCATGCAAAAATAAAGTCGTTTTACTTAATAAACTCGACTTCTATGAATCGAATGGTGTAGTTATTTCTGATGAATGTGATGATTGCGAATCTCGACCTCGTTGGCCCGGCCTTTTGCAACTCGCTCTAATAAGTCCCATGTCTATGAGGGTTCTCGTTAATAAAAAAAAAAAAAAAAGGCCTTTTGCAACTCGCTGACCACTTCACAAAATTGGTGGCAAAGCCGTTTTTCGAGCTAGTCCAAGAAGAGTGGCTTCGCATAAAAAAAAAAAAAAAATGCAGCATCTCACTCACTTTCAAACACATTGCACACACACACAACTATGGCACCAGCAGCAGGAGACAACACGAAGACAGAAGCGTCTGCACCAGGATCAACGGCAGGACCTGTTGGCGGACATCTCACCAAGAAGCAACGCAAAGAACAATTCGAGGTTCTCGGCACATTACAAACACAACTCGATGTCTCCGTCTCCCTTGCTCGGAACACCGTCGCCTCTTGGCTGAACGCAGACGCCTTCTCAGACGACGAAGGTGACAACGCCAAAAACAGCTCCGGATTCGCAGCCGCCACAGTCATACAGCCACGACAGCCAGGGTAAGATGCACTTTTGAAGTGGCATCATATCGATTGCGGATAGCTACATGAAGGCACACCTTCGACTCACACCACACAGCACTATTTTATTTTATTTTACTGCCATAGATTGGGACTAGGCGCCAAGTTCATCTCTCATAAGGATCAGATGCGCCATGTACCCATGAATGCCTTTGAGTCCAAACTCAAGCGACAATTGACTGGAGGAATCGTACAATCAGAGATCCAGCGTGCAGAGGCAGCAGAGACGAACGCTCTGCCGGACAAATACCAGGAGCACAAGATGATGATGGCCGCTAGGCGGAAAGAGCTGCTGGAGCAAGCTGAGGATGAAGAAGATAGTCGGACGCGGAATATTGGCAGCATTAACAGCAGTAGCGGTGGTGGCATTGGCGTAAGTCATGCGCATACGAAAGCTATTGCCGCGTCTTTAGGATCTGGATCTGGATTTGGGTTGGCAGCGAAATCTGCAGTGAAGACCGAGTCGGTAGCAGGCCCGCAGGCCTTACAAAAAATGAAGAAGAAGGATCAGGAGATAAAGTACAAGGCGGCAGTTCATCCTGCAGTCTTGAAAGCGGCGCCTTCAGAACAGCATCAGGTCGGCGAGTCATCATCATCATTAGGGTCAACGACGTCCAAGGCAGTATCGACGAGCGGAAAGAAGCGGCCAGGGGATTTCTTTTCCATGTACATGGATGAGAGGGCGAGTAAGATGGCCAAGAAGAAAAAGAAGATTCAGGCAAAGGCAGACTCGGATGATGACTGAATAAAGAGTCCGATCGTTAATTGTATCGTTTTAGCGGCATTGCAGCGGTCTTGTCTGCTAATATCGCTGATAAAGTGCGATAGAGAGGTATGATCTTCGATCGAATGAGCCGATCTGAGCTGTTTTCTGGGGCTATGGATCGTCTAAATAGCCATGGATATCATTGATCACCGGTATCAACTTCTAGCCATTATAAATACGTTGCGTCGCAGCTCCTTTACCCTCCTTCCTGCCGCTAACGCCATCCGACACTAATCTCTTCTTGCCAAAAGCGCACGAAAAGGGGAAAGAAAATGCTTACCACAACCAAAATTGCTGCTCATATCTGCGCTCTCTATACGCTCCTCTGTACCTTCGTTTCAACCTCACCGCTAACACCTTTCACCGGTCCACCAGCTGGCCCCGGAATGCCCGTCACCGTCATCGCTCCACACACCATTGCGACCACGGAATCGAATGTGATCACCAACACAAACGTCGCGCCCCAGGTGAACATTGCACCAACGATCCCGATCCCGTACTCGGTTCCGTATTCGTATCCGGTGCCAGTGGCCGCCGAGTATCCGTACCCTGTGCCTGTAGCAACGGACTTCTGCAGTGCCTGGGGCGGATGGGATGGTCGCGGACACGATCCTAACCAAGGCTGGAGCTCCTGCTGATAGACCGACCGGTTAACGTGTATCGTCCGTTATCGTGCTTATACCTGGATAGTTCGATGGCCCTGATATTGGGCACATTATGCACATCAACCAGTATCATTTATCTGCTCCTGCAGTCGGTCACAGATACAAATAAATCAGACATCCTTTATTGCAATATCTACTGCGAGTTCTTGGCGGACAAAAATGGACACGACTTGGCCGCGTCTGGGTTCAAAAAATCGACACCAGGAATCGCAGGATGATCAGAAGGAAGCGCGCTAGGCGTCGCTTCATCCTGTTCTGTTTTTTGCTTTGCGGACAAAAACGGGCATGCCTTGGCTGCCTCTGAATCCGAAAAGTTCACACCAGGAATATTAGGATGATCTGTTGGGACAGGCCCCGACTGAGCAGCAGTAGCCTCTTCTTCCTTCTTGGAAGACAAGAATGGACACGCCTTCACGGCTTCAGGGTCCGAGAAATCGACGCCAGGGATGCTGGGGTGATCAGTAGGGAGAGCACTTTCTCCTCCGTTCTTGGAGGCGAGATACGGGCATGCCTTGCTGGGGTCTTGTTCCTGAGATTCATTGGTAGTCGATGGACTATCGAATTCATCGTCGCACTCGTGCCCCTTGATCCAGTCCGCAAAAGGGAAGGTGAACAGCTCGGCCTCCTCGCCTTCGATCTGTTCAAAGAATGTCTTTATATTGTCTTCTGTTTCGTCGTCATCGTAGTCCTCTGACAAGGACGCAAGATAAGCCTTGTAGCGCTGAGCGAGTCGGTACTCGAGGCGAGCACATTCCTGGAACGAGGCCAATTCAGCCGCTTTGTTGATGGCTTCGAACATAAGCTATAGGTACAGTTGTAGATAGATAAAAAAAAGTTAAAGTCAATAAATGATAAAAGTGAAAGAAATTGCTTCATAAGCACGAACTTACCTTTGCGAAAACGGGCTCCAGCGAAGCAATGTAGGTGCGAATCGCTTGCGACCATGGTTTGTCATACTTTTCCAGGTTGGTCACAATGTCACTCAACGAGTTCGCATCCTTGTAAAGGGGCGACAGTTCATAATCAATGACGTTAGTTTTGCGACCTTGTTCAAAGGAGATCGTTGTTTCATAATTTGGTCCACGTCGGTCGTTCTTACCCCAAAGCACTCCTTGATCTCTGATCGCCAAACGTCGATCTTGGCCGGACCAGGATACACAACTTCGGCATTGAGAGCCATGCGCACAGCCTGTGTGGTATGAGGAGGCGGGCAGCCTGCAACGGAGAGAACGGCCTCTTCCATGTCCTGCTTCTTTGACGACGGCACGAAAAAGTCAGCCAAGTCTAGTTTGCGCAGATCAGGCCCGCGCAAAATGTTGTCCGGACAGAAGGCGAGATAATGGCCGACTCCGCGGGGTAGCGACTGAGCGCTGGCGTCCTTCATGGCATTGGATTGGATACATCCCAGTAGATATAATCCAGCAAAGGGATTCTCGACTTGGTCGGGAACAGCTTCCAGTGATTTGATGGGCGTGAACGAAAGGGTCGTGTTCTCGGTAATGACGCGTTGAAAACCGGACGCAAAAGCGAGATAGGCTGCTGACAATGACACCATGCCGTCCACGACGACCACGACCGGTTTTTGGTCTGCAATAGGGATATTGGCCAACTGATCCACGAGACTGAAGTACTGACGGAGTAACATCTTTCCTTGCTCGGGATCCTGTGTTGATCCTGCCTTTGCAGCCCCTGTTGCAACGACGCCTCCACTGAACCACTTTTCATCCTTAGTGACAATCATAGATTCTGGATCACGCTGATCCTGGCTCGAGGTTCCAGAGTTGGCGGTCCAAATGATGGATGTGATCGAATTGTCATCATCTGCAGCAGAGAAGGCCTGGCTCAGCTTGGAAAGACGAACGCCTGTGAAGACGTTTTTCGTTGTTGGTGAATGCACATGGAGTTTGAGCGCGCCCGTGGAGACTGGCGATGTAGTTGTTAAGAACTTTTGGGCGTCCTCTGCCAACTCGCTGCTTGAGTCCTTGCCCTTGTCCTGCCACAGATGTGCATATGGACAGGCGGGTCCGACCTGCGACTTTTCCATTTCTTTCCATGTCAGATACGCGGGGAAATCAAACAACTCAATGAACCTACAGGGTACAAATGATGAATGCCGTGGTCCTTAATGAGTATTATATCTCCGCCAGGGGGACAGGTATGACAGAATCAAGTTGCAACTGCTATAAACGCATACCTTGCGTAATAGAATGCCTTAGCCTTAGTCATTTCTCTCTGCAGAGCTGCCTTGTCAAGTGTACTTTTGCCGTCCTTGATGAGCTGCCCAACGATGCTGGGTAAGCCCTGCTGGAACTTTGGATCCTTGTCAAAATCGTATTCATCGAATCGCTTGAAAATCGGGACATTTGGATCGTCCAAAGGCTGCTCCAAGTGCTTCCTCCAGGCGAGATAATTGTCCAAATTGATCTTGGTACCCATTCTTTTTAAAAAAGAAACAAAAAAAGGGATAATCCAACGAGAGTTCAGTTGTCATGTCGGAATTGTCACATTCGGAAAAAAAAAAAAGCGTCTTCGAGAGTGATTTCGAAATCTGCACACATACCTAGTCGAGAAGTAATACTGCTTCATCTTGAGCAGCTCCAAGAATGAGGGCGCGACACCCTGTGTCTGGGTGATCATCTTAAGCCCAGCCTGGAACTGCTCGTCGTCGTTCCATGTGTGTGCATGGAACCGATGGAATGCACCGAGCTCGGCTGAGGAGAATGGCAGTGTGTCCTGCTGCTGGTACTTTTCCGATTCTGTGGCCATGGCTGTGCTGCTGCGCTGTTGTGTGAGGGATTTGCTGGGAGCCGAAGTGAATATAATGCGAGTTGCTGTGGGGTTGTTGACAATATTATGTTGATTGAAAGATCAATTCTTGTCAGGATGGATACCAGCGGGGTGTCGAGGCGGAATAGGGAGGATGAAAAGAGTAAAGAGAGACCGAGGGAGGGAAGTTGGGAGTTGTGTGAAGGCGAGCAGAAATAGGTTGTTCTGCTCCGAGAAAGTATTTCCTTCCCCCGTGCCCAGGAAGGATAAGCGCGTTTTTTTTTGTCAGCCATTCCCTAAAACCGGGTGCGCATACCTTAAATAATATATCTCCACAATTGCAATGGTCCCTCGGGTGGGCTATCCATGGCGAAGACCAGCACGCCCTCTCTTACTCAGTCTACTAGTGAATGGAGCTGGAAGAGAAACAACGAAAGACCCAGGGGCCCACCATAGTGGTTCGAATGCATCGGGTGCATGGATGTGTGTGAATTGCTTCTGTCACATCGGAGCTCGCTCGGTCTGGGGAAGGAGGGAAGCACCGCACCACACCGTAGCGTCTGTAACACACGGGTACGGTGCGACGAAGTACATTTTGGGTGGAGCTGATTGATTTTGTCAAATTATCTCTTTTGAGCGATCACATCACTTTCCGTCCTTCCTTCCTTCCTTCGTCGAAACATCATCGCCATCGCTTTCATCGCTTTCATCGCTTTTGGATCCTTCCTGTATTCGATCCCACATCCACTCGAGCCGTTCTCTGTTCACAACACCACCCGGGCCTGTTGACTCCCTCCCTCGAGATCTGATCCGCCATCATGACCAAGCTTGCATCTGTATACAAGACGGACTATGTCCAGTCACTCGACCAACACTCCCAGACCAACCTCAACTCATCCTGGGTCAACGACAAAGGTAGGCCACTGTACTTTGCCGCTGTTCAATGTCCCTCCACAATGTGTCCTGTTTCTCTCCTCCGGTTCCACGTCCCTGTTTCCTGTTCAGCTCGACTCGCCCACAGTCGTCTCTTCGCTAGGCGGCATACCGCGCATCAGCAAACGGCAAGGAGCCATCAGTTGGGACACACACATAATACACACCAAGCAGTGTCCTTGCTATGTCTCCGTGGAGGGGGCAGCGCCCTGATCAGCACCCGACTGCCTCGTTGTCTCTCGTTGAGCCAATCCCTGATTCTGTTTTCATCTCTTTATTCGAATTAGGTGCATGGATGACCAACATCATCTTGATTGCGTTCCTCAAGTTCATCTTCAATATCATCCCCGGCATCTCTCCGGAATTGAGCTGGACACTGACCACGCTCACCTACAACATTGTAAGTGCCGTTTTATCGGTTGCTCTCGTCGCCAAACTGGATCATGTGGTCTCTTTGAACCTTTTTCTTTTTCTTTTTCTTTTTCAAGGACGTCCTTTCCTTCTGCGCACTTTTCATTGTGATGGTTTTGATGGGGACACAAACGGAGCAATCCAATGAGATATTATCATCATACAAATCTGTCAGTTGGCCAATTGGACCATTGGCCCAGCAATCCAAGGATAGACAAAAGCGACAAAGAACCCAAGGACTTGCGCCCTTGAGTAATTGGATCACGCAGAAGACGAAGAGGGAAAAAGATTCCCAGCTTGCGGGATTTGGATTTAACCGGGAGTAAATTATGGGATCCTAGATACCGGCGTGGGGACTTCAAAGCAGCTCTTTTACATCCGCCTGGCCCTTTTTTTTTTTGTTTGATTTCCAATTCGTCTTGTACCTGTAGTTACCTAACCTCTACATGTTGGATCTTGCTCTGATGATAGGGAAGCTACATTATGTTCCACGCAGTAACGGGTGTCCCGTTCGAGTTCACTCAAGGCGCCTACGACGGAATCACTCTCTGGGAGCAGATTGATGGAGGTGTCCAGTTCACTGCCACGAGAAAGTACCTCACCACCGTGCCTATCGTCTTGTAAGTCTTGTCGTTCGGAATCCGCACCCGCCCCACTTCACTTCCCTTTCCAACGACTCGGTGGCTTGATCTCTCGTCTCGTCGGCTATCATGCAAGATTGGATAGCCCTCGAGTGTCAGGGCATTCTTTGGCTTCTGCATAACGGCTTTGTCACGAACATCATGTGCTTGGCAATTCATCTATCAATTGGGACGAACAGCATGTCTTCTGTATCCACCACTCACAATTTTTCTCTCGCTTCCTGTATCGTTTATTTTCATCTTGATAGGTTTTTGCTCAGCACGCACTACACGCACTACGCGCCATTCGCCTTCTTTGTCAACCTGACAGCTACAGTAATCAACCTGATCGCAAAACTCCCTGCCATGCACCAGGTTCGTCTGTTCGACATCAACCAGAAGCCTGAGGGTACCACTGACTAAAAACGGATCTGTATCAGGAGTAACTAGCAGCACTCAACTGCAGCATAGAGAAAAAGTAGATCAGGGAGCCCGTAGTCTTTGGTTTAAGGACTTTGACAGATCAAAGATTTTATGGATCACGACGCAGAGAACTACTGCCAACAAAGCATCGAGTGCGGGATACACCATAATAACACTTGCCCCAGGATGAAAACTGGCAAAAACCAACCATCAGTTACTTTTTTTATATCTTCGCCTCCTTTTTTTTTTTTTTTTATTCACCTTCGCCCAATACCAAAAAGAAATGTCCATTACTGCAAAATTGCACAGCAAAAAAAATATATATATATAATAATAATAACTAAAAAAAAAAAAAAAAAAAAGTACCCCATAGACAATACATGTTGCATACACTTTGACAAAGAATTGAACATGATATGTTTTTGGTGAGCGACCCTTGTCGATTTTTTATTACGTAAAAAAAGGAATAAGGGGACGCCTGCACAGAAACTGTCGGCAAGGGAAGCAAATTTAGTAGAAGTAACCCAAGACCTTTCCTCCGGTGTGGCGACGACGGGCCTCCTCGTGGTCCATGATACCGGCAGAGGTGGTGAGGATGATATAACCGAACTGGCGCGAGGGCAAGAGACGGGCGATCCACTTCTCGAGCTCGTTCAACTTGATGTTGAAACGAGGGGAGATGACACCGGTCTTGTTGATGCGTCCAATCAACTGGACGACGATCTTGCCAGAGCGGTGATCATCGATCTCCTCGAACTCGCCGATGTAACCTAGATACAGGTGGCATATATTAAAAAAATATGAGTATCGTTTGCTTTGTCGCGTCCTTAGCTTAGTCAAACTAGAAGCTAGAAGGATTTTTTTTTTTAAAAAAACAAAAAAAACAAAAGGAAAGGAATAGGGAAGGAATGTATCCACTCTTTAAAGGCTAAAGGCCACGATAAAAGTGCCAGCAGCTTGTAAGAAGTGTTTTTTGTTCTCCCGAAGCATTAAAAGATGAGTGCTGAAATGGTGTGCATAGGTTGCGCAACATTCATCCAGTTATTCTCCGGTGGGCAATTAAAAAAATAAAAAAAAAGAGGGGGCACAAGAGGAGCAGAAACAAAAGATCCACAGCGATTAAGACGCTTGCGGTGTTGCTTTTTGAAGAAAATTGTAGACGTACCATGCTTCTGCATCAAAGACAGGAACTTGACGATGACCTTGGACGAAGGGCGGATCAAGACCTGGCGCTTGCCGCGCTTCTCGGCGTTGTTGATGTTGTTGAGGCAGTCGTTCAAGACGGAGATGCGGACCATTTTCGATAATGCTTCTGTGTTGACAAACGATACCCCATACAACCAAAATAAAAAGAGAAAGGAAATGAAGGGAAAAAAGAAAGCATGAATACCAGAGTTTCTCGTATGAGTGTCGCCCTTTTTTTCATAAAAAGGGGATTCATAAAGAAAATCAAAGGTGGGGCCCAAAGCACAGCGCTGCGATGTATCAGACCCCAACTGCCCTCTCTCTCTAATTCCTTTCCCCTGCCATAAGCGTGTTGCTTAAGCAAAAAGATAAAGAAATACAAAGAGGCGGGTAGATGGGGAATGAGAGCAGCTCTGGCCTGTTCTTGCAAAGTTGGGCTGAAGAATAGGAAAGAGAAGCAACGGTGGCATAGAATTGCTGACGATTGGCTGCGTGAAGTGATAGTGCTGTCGGTCGAAGCCTACGCGCCCAAACAGGCAGGATACATCCCTCGAGCAATTGAAGTGTCTCTCCAGGAAGAGATCCCTATCAGAGAACCTCTATAGCATAGAGAAGGTGAGATCCCACTGTGTCTGTCAGATCTGAAGGATCTGATCCCTGAAAGAGGATGCAAACACCTGCAGAATCTAGCGTCTCGATCCGATTAACGGTTCAATCCATTGCCATTGCTGAGACCGTAATCCAATGCCGATCAAGATCGTCATTGAGTTCGAACAGGTCGATGGATGGATGTACGACAAAAAAGGGGATGGATGAATGGATGGATGGAATTCCTGCTCCAGATAATTCTCCTGCAAACACACCTTGGACAAGTTAAGAGGAGGAACAAACCAGGGAGTGGCCAAATACACCATTTATACTGGACCACACGTGATACACTTCAACTTTCACATTCACATTCACAGACATCCTGGTATATTTCTGAGTACGTTCGCTGATAACTCTAGTCTCTAGTCTATTCGTAGTTTGCGATCTATAGAAAGAAAACGGTGGAGAGAAGAAAATAAAAAGGAAAGAAGGAAACCGCGTTATAAACTGTTCATTTATCGTTGGCTTTGACGAATAAGTGGTGCTGAAAGACTAGACTATGTACAATGACAGCTCCTGCGGAGGTAAAATGACCAAGCGTTTTAAAAAGATCGCGTGTTGGAAAGGTCAGACTTCACATCTCAATTGTTCTTTGTTCTGTCGATACCCTCAGGTCTTTTTCCTCTTTGTTCCTTGATTTTCAGCTCTTTGCACGCGTTTTCTCATGCATGATAGGCCGACCGAAGAGCTCCGGGCCAGGATCTAACCCCACCCTGTAAACCTACGTTGCCTGAACCGATCAGTTCCTCGTGCACCTTTTCGATCGACTTGAAGTAATTAACGGTCTTGACGTGCAATTCCAGTGTCGCATCCTCGTCGCACACGATCATGCCGCGTGGATGTATTTGGATGGCTGAGACCGTCCACATGTGATTCATTCCTTCTTCAATACACTTGGCAAGTGCCAGTGCCTTGTGTGCGCCTGTGATGATAATGCAAACCTCGCGGGCATCTACGACCGTTCTGAAAAGAAAAGGCACGAGGAGGATATAAAGTTAGAGGTTAGCACAAGAACAACAGGATGAAAGTTGTGCCACCATGCAATGCCTGAATGAAAGTGCTTCCTTCTCCTTTCCCCCCTCCCCCCATCTTCTCGACCGTCTCTTTATGAAAAACTCGTCCTTGCTCCGGTCCATAATTACTTCCTGTTATCTCTTATCTCATTCTTTGGTACAGCTGCTAATGTCGTCACGTTGCCATGTCCTGTAGTCTATTCGTTCTGTGTTATTGCCACTCACAAGAACCTAGTCCAGTTAACACCTGCTCATCTCATCGAACGCAGACTCAAGGTAATACATACCCAACGCCAACAGTTAAGGCCAAATTGGGAACCTTTGTAATATCGTTATCAAAGAACCGGGCGTTGGCGACGATAGTATCATAAGCCAGGGTCTTGACACGGGTTCGTGAGTTGAGAGACGAGCCGGGTTCATTGAAGGCAATATGGCCGTCGGGTCCGATACCGCCCAAGAAGAGTTCGATGCCTCCGAAAGCAAAGATCTTTTCTTCGTATCGTTGGCATTCGAGATCCAGATCTAGGGCGTTGCCGTCAAGGATATTCACGTTCTCGGGAAGGATGTCGACGTACTTGAAGAGGTGGTTCCACATGAAGGTATGATAGGACTGAGGATGATCCCTGTCGTTATGAGTTTGTGTTTGGTTAGTCAAGAGCAGAAATAAATATGTAAAAAATACAACAGCTCCTTACAACTTGTCAGCCTAATGAATCGATTTTGCTCCTCTTTTTTTTTTTTTCTCACCATCTCTTCTCACGCTACATTCTGAATCGCTATTTCGTCGCTGCACACCAGCGACGTCCCTTTGAGATCGCAGTTCCTGAACGCCAATATCATTCTGCTCCCGCTTTACCTTGGCAATCCAACGTATTCATCCATGTTGAAGGTGACGATGTGACGAAAGGAAAGCTCGCCGTCCTGGTAAAACTTGACTAGGTTGCGATACACGCCTACTGGAGATGAACCTGTGGGGAGGCCGAGGACGAATGGTCTGTTGGCAGAGGGTGCAAACTCATTGACACGCTCCTTTACATACTTGGCTATCGAGGTGACAATTGGAGAGTTGTGTGTGGGCGCATTAGTGATGGGAGTCATCATAACGGCATAGCCTGAGTAGATGAAGCAGCTGGAGGACGCGTGTCCAGCGAGGGGACCTGCTTACCGACGTGGTAGGAGACCTCATCATAGTCCTTGCGAATGACCAATCTCATGTTGTATCCAGGTGTTGTGTGAGGTATCGGTGAGTGAGGAGGCGAAGAACTAGGAGTCGAAAGGCGAAAGTGAAGAGTAGAAAGACAGAAAGAAGGGAAAGAAAGAAAAAAGAGAGAAAGAGAAAGATAAGATAAAAGGATACAAAAAGATTTGACGTCTTGAAATCTGACGACCCTCAAGAGCAAAAACGATCTTCCCCAATCCACACAAACGTACACAGACGCTCACAGCGGAATTGTGTCCATAAAGAACTGATAGACCATCTACCATCCACGAAATCAGACACAGTTGGGGCGGAGGAAAGAAAATGAGGCAGAGAGATAACAAATCATAGATCGCGCTAAAATGAATGCGCAAAGACCAGTCTCTGTGTCATCCCACGAATAGACCACAATATTCCGCGAGCAGCAAGCCGGACATTTCTTTGTCTTCTTCTTTTCCACTGAATGCATGTACAATCGTTCTTATCAAGGAATCGCAGAATGCGATTGGACGATCTCACCTACACAAGAAAACACGACCCACGGTAAGATTGCACTCTATGCATCTGGGCAGTTGGAGAGCTCTTTTTTCATTTTTTTCATATCACACAGTAGATGGCGATAAACTAGGCATGCACGGCCACAGTAGAGTAATATATACTTTTATATCGGACAGACGCGTTTGAGGTCACTGGCTTACAAACATATTTCATACCACTGCCACATAGACACCATGAACGCGCTTATTGGACAGTTTACCACGGTGCTCGACAGTCGCTAGTTGCTAATTTCTGCGGACGAACCTTGCGTGGGTGCAAAAGACGCATCTTCAGCAACGGTGGGGTGTCCGGCTGGGAACGAGCATATCGATGGATGGATGAGAGTGAGTGGACTGCGCGGTACAGTTCTAGCCAACGGCTGTTGTCTCCCAACCACTGTTCCCTGGCCTGAAGGGTGATAGGGACAGAAGTTCTCTGGAAAGCTGCATTGCCCTGTTGAACCGCGGCAGCAATGGTCCTCTCTTGGTTCTCGATCAGATGCGTCAAGAGGCAGGAATGGATCGCAACTCCCTGCCGCAACAATTCCTTACATAAGGAGCAGATAGATACATGCAGACGGAGGCAGTACAGCAACCCAAGTTGAGTGGGTGAGTAAACCGCCCAAAAGGTGCAGGCTTGTCTGCGTTGTTACCCATTCTCTATTCCTGTGTAGGCCTGTCTATGTCTGTTTCGCTGTTTAGCTGGCTACTTGTCTACGCGTTGCTTGTGAGCTTCGATGAGGCTGTTAAAATATTTAGTTAAGGATGTAGGCACCAAAAGCTCCTCCATTTCCAATAAAGTAGCTCCTCTCGGCCACCGTTCCTGGCTTGGGAAGTATCCTTTCTAATATTGAGAACACGATATCCCTTTTGAATTTGTAACAGGGCCATTCTTTTTTTTTTATATTCTTGACTCCACCGAGTGCTTTTATTCCATCTTTTTGCATATTCGCTTCATTTATCCCCACGATACTATTTATGCATAGATACGATCATCTCGTGTTCTGTTCGATCCAACGCGTTTATCCCGAATGAACAAACCTGCGTTGGACACATCAACCGCATTGGCGATCTCGGAACAGCCCAAGCTCGCCAATCCTTCCTTGAGTCCGCGTAATGTTGCTGCAGTCGTCAAAGACTTGCCGTAGACGTGTTCCTGTAGACTAAGAAGCAGATACGACTCGCTCAACCCGCGCACCTCACACTATACAAATATTTTTTGGCAAAAAGCCATACAAAAATAAATAAAATAAAAAGAATATGTGTTACTTGAACGCTCAAAGCATATCAGGCTGAATGGCAATATCAATTCACAAAGGCAGGTTTCGCAGCTTACATAGGCAATTAGAGCTGCTCCAAGATTTTGGACCAGGTTGGGTACTTCCAGTGTTGGGATTTTGGTCACCTAAAGGGAAATCCACAGGGGCGCCATTAGTCGTGTTGGTTTGTCATCGCAAAAGTTCAACGGTGTTCAGTCCATTGCTTCTTACAGTTGTTGAACCGGCAGTTTGCAAAAGTCGTAGCCAAGGGTAGACGAACTCGATGTCCGGAGACCCCGAGAAATATGTTGATGGCGAAAGTGTATCCAGAATAATGACCCTACATGAACAGCCGGAAAAAAAAAGAAGTAAAAGTATCTCCGTTAGGGCTGTCAGCACAGGGGGAGACTTCGCGATCTCATCGTGCATGAAAAGAAACATTGTCCATTTAAATGGGAAGAGAAGAGGTATGTACCTGCTCGCCTGAATGCTGTTCATGATAGTCTTTGCAAAGTTCAAACTGTCCTGGTCCTTGATTTCATAGTTGCAAGGAATGATGATAACGGTCGGATCTGCGTCCAGCGCATAGATGTTGCAGTTGGCGTTCGATCGTGAGTTCACGTCCACTGCGTTATCTTTCTATGGTTTCCAGGAACAAGATCGAGTTGTTTCGCGTCAGTACTCGGCCTAATGGCCCTTGAAATACTTGCGATCGAGGCAACAAAATGAAATAGCGTACCAGATCAATGCCAGGCAGAACTAGGGTTCCGAGCAATGTCTTTGCTTCAATAGTGTGGAGGAGCGCGCTACCACCGAATGCTGTGCCAATAATAAGAGTTGAACATGTCTTTGGCGGTATTGATCCTGCTGTTGACGGCGATGTTGTGCGCCAAAGAAGGATAGGCTTTGGCAGCGTAACGCACTTGTCCAGGGAGTCCTGAAAGTCCTCTTCGTCGCTGGACTGATATCTGTGGTGGTCGTCTGCTGAATCCTGCTTTGACCGTATTGCGAAACGCAGAAACCAAATGTCAATTAGTCACTAGGCATTCATTAACAGATCAGTCTTTGTAATCCTGTAGTATAGGTCAAGGGCGGTTACCATGATGTATGTCTGTCTGTGGTCGTTGTGGAGAAGCGATGCAGACACAACAATAGGACCCTAAATTGACTCGCCCTCCCGTACACGCAAGGGTGTGTTGCGCGTATATTAACCCTTAAGCAAGCGCGTCCATGGCGCGTCGCACATTATTTTTCATCATTGGCAAAGAGAAGACGCGTATGCATGCAGACGAATATGTATTATGACACAATACTATGGCACAGAAAGAGTATGATACAGCTAGCAACTAGTAGTCCTACGAGTAAAAAGGGCTGATTACGCGACTATCTTGGACACCTTTCCGATACCTTTGGT
Source organism: Gamsiella multidivaricata (assembly GCF_025024155.1). NCBI lineage: Eukaryota > Fungi > Mortierellomycota > Mortierellomycetes > Mortierellales > Mortierellaceae > Gamsiella > Gamsiella multidivaricata. Next base: position 172,385 of record NW_026251734.1, read on the forward strand.
TCGTCCCTCTCGGAAGATCTACGCGCAAAACATGAACACAAATATCAGTCTCTGTAAAGCAAGAGCGCTTGCGTGACAATGACACGCTAACATGTAGCAATAAGGACAAAACTTACGAGTCGTGCCCCGACTTTGAGGTACGCGGGCTGCAGGAACTGGAACCGGACAGTCGCTCGATCTCCTGTGCGCAGAATCTGATCCGGCTTATCCATAGCAAGCACTCGTGCAGTTTGCCGTACGGCACCACAGTGCAGCATAGCCTGGTACTTGTGACCGATAGTAGTCGAGTGGTAGAGGACCAAGATCTCGGCCTCGAACTCTCGGCATCCACGCGGTGGAGGCGTGGTCTCCTTGTCGAGCATCACCATTCCCTTGCGAATAGTTGACCGACGGATCTTCTTAAGTCCAAACGAGGCACTTTGGCCAGCACAGGCCAATGGAACGTTGAGTCTCTTGCGCTGGATACTCTTGACGGTGACCATTTGGAAGGCACCGTTTCCATCTGGTCCAAGGTAAAGCTGGTCACCGGCGTGGACGATACCGTTCATGACAACTCCACTGACAACTGTTCCAACGAATGGAACAGAGAAGGTATCGGTGATTTGGTACTCGACTGGAAACGGAGGTATTCAACGCGTTAGAAATGATCTTGTTGCGAGCATAAAAAAGGCCAATTTGCTCCAGAAAACGAAAAATTCTATACCTGGCTCATCTCTATTGTACTCTTGACTGATCGGCAGTACGTTCAAGAAGTTCTTAAGCAAGTCCAGGCCTTCTCCGGTAACGTTGGAGACCTGGAAGATAGGGCAAATACGCTCGCTGACAAAATTGCCAGCGGTTACTACCACATCCTCATGCGACTAGGAACAGTTGTGATATAGAAAAGCGTTAAAGAAACCATCATTGTCGTACTAGCTTTACATATTCAATCAGATCTTGAATCCATACCTTGACAAACATGGGGATTTTTCGGCAGCCTGCAGACTTCAAGATCTTGGTCAATTGCTTCACAGTGTTCTCCAGCACGTTTGGCGGGCACATATCGATTTTGGTGATGACAACGAGGACCGGAACTCCCAGGGCTAGCGAGAGACCGAGATGTTCCTTTGTCATGCCGACAATGCCAGCATTGGATCCAATCATAAGCATCACAAAGTCGGGCGCGCAACCAGTCATCCCGAACACGGTGGTCTAGGAATAAAAGAGCATGGTGAATATACGAGCCACATGCATGTTAAGAGCCGTAAATGTACACAAGCGCAAGTCCTACTAACCTTGAGATATCGCTCATGTCCAGCCAGATCAATGAAAGACAGGACCTGCAGAAGCAGCGTCATGGTGTTAGAGATGGACTCGCTGTACAGGGCAATTTACTGCAAGGCTAACATCTTCACATACTTTGGCAGCCTTTCCACAGATCTCATCCCAAGGAGCGTTTCTTCCATGAGACATGGTGGGAACTGGTTGAGACTTAGCATCAAAGCCGAGAATCTCCATGCCGACAGACGATGTGCGTCCCGAGTCAATCTCGTGCTTATGGCTAAAAATCCGATCAAAACGTTAAGAGTTAGCAATGAGAGTGCAGATCAGGCACAAGGACAGGAAGCACTTAATTTATGTCCGCCTTTACTTTACTTACCGGAACAGGTTGACACGTGCCTTTCCGCGTCCATCATCGAGCACACCTTTGGTCAAGACTCCTAACAACGTAGACTGGTAGATTCGCCAAACATCAAACGTCAGTTTCTGGTCTTTCTCGAGCGCGCACCACTTCATTCATGCCGCAGATAGCCACAAACCTTTCCAGCGTCCTTGATACACATATCGATTGTCGAAAGAGAAAAACGTGAGTTGGATGAGTCGTTATCGTAATACATCATAGTAATAGCATTGAGCCTCACGAAACAAGAAGACATACGACGTTTCCAACAACTGCAACACGGAGCTCCAGTAGCTCTTCAACAGACTTTGGTATCTTTCGAATCATAACGTAGGAAGTCTTGAACGTTGACTGACCGCCTTCGGCTGTTACGGGAGCTGTTGGTTCCGCTATTACCTCGGCAGACCCTTTACCCTTACCCTCAATTGGCGCTGCCTCAGATCCCAAGGACAGATCCGTGTTCTTCTCATACATGATGGCGACCTCGGCACCAACTGCAGAAGCCGCTGCCCGGACCGTAGTGAGTGCAGTCTGATATTCTGCGTCGGTCAGGTTCATCGGAGCTCCGTCCTCTGTTTTCATGCAAGGTACAGATAGGGTTTGCATTAGCGCGGCGAGTTGATAAATGTCTGGCACATAACAAAGGCAAGGCGATTCTCGTCGATATAGATCTGATCGCGGATTAAATTACCTTCGACACCAATCTCGAAGAGGGTCTCACCAGAGCCCTCCCGTATCCTTGTTGCCAGCAGGGTCTGCAGCGACTCGATATTAGACTCTGTCGGATTCAGGAATTGCTCCTGCAGAAGGTAACATGGCCAGATTGACGAGTGCTTGTTAGTTATGCGATTCTCAGCAGAGCCCACATAATAACTTCGATAGATGATTGACAAGAGAATAAGGTTCAAACGCCAGCCCATTTCGCCAGTCGTGAGGCCGGTCACGAACACCAGCAGCAGACTGAAAAAGATAAAGAACAAAAGGGAGTGGGGGATAATGCGATTAGGAATAAGGACATGAAGACACTGATTACTACCTTTAGAGAGAGATCCTTGATGCCACTTCGTTGGGCCTCAAATCCGGCGAGTGGATCGTCCATGTCATTTATATCAAAATCATCCAATGACACCCCAGTTCCAGAGGTACCGGCAGCGACAGTGCTGGCCGAGGAAGTCGAGGATGCAATGAGGTTCATGGCGCCCAGCTTCTCAACTAAGGGCACTGCTGAGTCGGCAGTCGCGTCCGGTATTGAACGTTCGGCAGATCTGCTGCTGTCCTTGGGCTCGTCGTGCTTAAGCATTGCGAATGAGTACAGACGACGGTTGAAGTATAAAATGTATATGGGCAGCGGTGTAGTGGCGGTTGCTTGCTTGCTTGGTTTGGAAGTGTGTAGCTTTGTTGTGGCGAGTGAAATGTCAAAAGGAAGTCCGCTCTCTTAGGTGATGAAGTGAATCAACAGAAAGACGAATGAGGTGGAATAAGGAGGAAGGCATATCCCTCCCACGGGCACAGTTGGAGCAATAAATGGTGGTATTGGATGCGGCGCAGCGAAACGCTATTCTGCTGGAATAGCGTGTTGCGAATCAAACTAGAGGCAGTTTGTGGGGGAGAGAGAGAGGGGGGTGCTGTCTGGACCCCCAATTGGTCCCGACAAAGAAAAGAGTCATGTTCAAGAGGGCTGAGCAGATTCCTTTATTCGGTACCCGATGGTGCGGGGGTAGGGGGGGCGTATTCTTTTAGAGGGCCCTTTGATCTATATTTTATATATTCCATTGACAGATCGTGAGTCAAGTCAGCAGCCTTGACACCAAGTGGGACCAACCGTTGTTCATGCTGCTCATGTTCCACGCTCTTCTTCCGCCACTATCCAGAAAGCAATTGGTCAGTTGGTTCCCAATATGTCCTAGATCTGTGCCGAGATGAGTGTCCACAAGGTACATAGTCTACGCGCGACTGATAATATACGGCACGGCAATTGCAGAAGACTAGTCGTCGCGTCAAAAGCTTTCAATTGTGGAAGGCATTCACACCGCTCAAATTCTAGAATCCTAGAATCCCAAGGTTTGGTATACTGATCGCTGTGCAAAATGGCAACGCGCGCCGTGCAACAGGGAGGAGTTGACACCATTTGTGGGCGAAGAAACGAATTTCATTTTTTTGAACCCTGAATGCCGAATGTCCGTTGCAGTTGAGCACTGCGGAAACTCCGAGAATTGCGTCTTGCTCTTGTTCGCCTCTTCCCTCTTCTTTGTCCTCGTCTCTATCTTTGTCTCTGTCTCTGTCTCTGTCATTGCCTCCCCCTCCTAGAGTTGCACTATACCCTTCCACTCCCCACACTCTTCCTTCTGTAGTCTATACCCATCCAGACATGAAGATCACTTCGCTCGACTCACTCCCTGTTGCTTATGTCTCACATGACTCGACCGTTGAGAAAAAGGTTCTTCTCAAAAATGGCGATGTCCCCCATGTCACTCAGCTTGCAGTTGCAACATTGAAACCTGGAGAACAGGCAACCAAGCACCATCACAATGATATGACAGAGAGTAAGTTGAGCAAGAAAACAAACATACTGTTCAAATAACATCTGCCCCATGATGCGTCTGGGCATGAATATGGACATTATCTCACTATGGTTTTTTTTTATTCTGTTTTGGTTCTTTGTACTGGTGGTGATGTTCAGCATTCCACTTCCAATCGGGATGGGGTGAGATGGAGATCGATGACAAAGTCTTGGAAGTCAAGGCAGGCATAACCGTTACTGTATTCCCAGGAGAGGCACACGAGATCAGGTAAACAACAAGCGAAAGTGCACTTGATGCGACCCATTCAGAGAGATTGTCATTTCCTCATCACTCAATTATGTTCGTCGTTCTCTGTTGATTCGCCTCTTATTAGAAACACGGGCTCGGAAAATCTGGTGGTGCTCTATTTCGGTATTGTGTAGAAAGCTTCGGTCCATGAAGTCTGAGATAGCAATAGCGATAGCGTCTATGGCATGCATTTTATCTTTTGCCGCGCACAGCATGCTATACAAATACATAATAAAAGATGGGCAGGGGTGAGGTGCCGTGTCTGTGAACTCACCCCCACTTTCAGGAACACTCGACACTCGGCATGGTGCCCTGTGTCTCATTCTGATGCTATCGCCATTAGTGCCAGACCAGTGGCACAAACTGGTGAGTGTGTGTGTGTCCGAGGGATATTCGTCGAACCCAATCCGTGCTTCTGCTCTCGTACAAACCATGTAGGGATGGACAGTGAGCACTCACTGGACGCAAATAAACACCAGAACTGAAGTAATATGTGGAGGAGCCTTCTGTTTCTGCATGTCCTTCTGTCCCTCCTCTTATCTTCCTTCATTTTCATTCCGTGGATCATTTGACATCTTTTTTTCCCTTTTCATGACACTTTAACGACCACCCACCTTCTTGCCTCGACAGGCTATCGTGCATGCGTATACGCTCTGACTGAATACGAAGTTTACTTTACCGCTCCTTTTTTCCCTTCAATTAAACGGGAAAGCGCACCAAGTGGTGTCCTGACTCTTCCTTCGTTCTCTTGAATCGTTTTGTTTCTTCTTCTCCTTCTCTCTTTTTCTCCTCTTTTTCTCCTCTCTTTTTACTTCTTTCTTCTTTCTTCCTTTCTCGTTTTGCTCATCCATTCACATGGTGCCAAGCTCTACTCCGGGAATCAACTCACGCAGCAGGAACGATGGCCCAGTAGCTGATCGCGTGGTGCCAGCAACAACAGAGACAAGCATGACAGGCACAGCAGCCAGTACGACCGCTACCGCCACCACTGCTACAACCACACTCAAGCAGAGAAAAATCTCTGCAACCAATGGTCATGGCAGCAGCAATGGACAGGCCAACGGCAAACTCAACGGAATCTTGATGGACAGGCGGAAAATAGTCGACGACAACAACGATGACAGTCAGGACAGCAACAGTGACACAAACAGTGAAGTCCTCGACCCTTTAACAGGCGAGCCCCTGCGGTTGCGGTATGTATCGATTCATTAAAGCGATAAGGCAAAGCTCACTATAGACAGTCTTTACTGACCCCAGTAACGCTTTGTTCCTCAACTCAACAGGGACTACGCGTCTCCTTATTGTCCGTCATTCTCAGTTGCATTCAAGGCCCTGTTTCTGGTGCGCGCCCTGGCAGCAACGTACTCCAACATCTCTGACTGCGACGAAGTATTCAACTTTTGGGAGCCTATGCACTACCTTCAGTACGGAACAGGACTCGAGACATGGGAGTATTCACCAGTGTATGCCATCAGGAGCTGGGCCTACATCCTCGCCCACGCCCTCCCTGCAGAGATCACCCGCCTTGCTATGAGCGCCAATCGTGTGAGTTCCTTTTTTATGTTTGTGTTTGGTGTTAATTGCGAAGAGTGGTGGCCCAAGCTTATGTTCACGAGTCTTCTCACACAAATTCATGTGCTTTTCTTCTGTATTACCATTAGTTACAAGTATTTTTCATTCTTCGGATTATACTTGGCGCAGTTTCGGCACATTGCGAGGCAACACTTTATAGAACAGTTGTGGATGAGGTCGACCCGAGGATAGGACGGTATCTCTTACTGGTCCTTATTAGCAGTGCAGGAACATGGATTGCTTCAAATGGTAGGGGTCAACCGTCAGAGGGCGACCGATTTTTGAACGGCGACCTGGGAACTCTGATCCCATTTATATCAGTGACATTCTAACCCTGGCTTCTCATCCGAATTGACCCACGATACAATAGCCTTCCTTCCTTCAACATTTGCCATGTATACCACCATGATGTTCTTTAGTCAAATGCTGCAGCCGCCGCGTCACCATTCTGGAAAGCGGACGTTCTGGGCCATCTTCTGGGTCGGATTGGGAGCACTCCTTGGCTGGCCCTTCTCGGCAGCCGTGGGCCTACCATTTGCACTCGAGGAGCTCTTGGTCCACAGCAGGAATCACAGCAGAAAAAAGACGGTCCGATTCAGGGACTGGCGCATGGTGCGACTTCTTCAGTTGACGACGTCTACGATAGTGGTTCTCGGCTGTGTTTTGGTGAGTGCTTTGTTTTGTTGAGTGTCTTTGGGATCACTTTTTTTTCGGGCTTGAACTTGGCATGTATGGTCGATCTGTTAGCAAGGCAAGGTCTGGCCACGTACAGGACTAAATTGTAAAGGAGACTGACTAGGAGTACTTTCATCTGTCGTTGCAACTGAATAGGTCCCCATCATGATTATCGACCAATATTACTACAAGAAATTGGTTATCGTCCCTTTGAACATTGTCCTGTACAATGTTTTTGGAGGCGATGTGGGGCCGGATATTTTTGGCACCGAGCCATGGTGGTTCTATATCCTAAACGGCCTCCTGAACTTCAATGTCCTGTTTCCCGCCGCACTGTTCTCGCTTCCGATGCTGGTAAGTCAGGGTTTCATTATATATATATTGTATATGATAGATATTGAATGTGCCACATTCTGAAAGTTTATTGTTGTTGCTTTTCTAGTTGATCACGTATTTTGCCATTCCAGATGTACTCCCTGCCCCACCTTCAAGCGGCGGTCTTTCACTCAAGGACCCACTTTTGTGGTTCTCGTTAAAGTTATCGCCCTTCTACCTCTGGTTCGCTATCTTTACGGCGCAGCCGCACAAGGAAGAGCGCTTCCTGTTCGTAGTGTACCCACTCATCTGCTTTAACGCTGTCATGACCCTGTTCATGGCCCAGAAGATTATACAACGCACCCTGGACAGATTTGTCACTCGATCTAAGGTTAGTCTCTTCTTGTTTCATTGCAAGCACCTAGTCTTAATTCAATCTGTTAGCAAATGATTTCTAATTCATAACTCTCCACATGTTTTGGTCGCGTGTTGTTGTTGTATCAGACGGCTGCGATCCATAAATATGCGGCTGGACTGGTGTGGTTGGTCCTGCTTGCCTCTGCCGCGGTTTCATTGTCCAGGATCCTCGCCCTTTATGAGCACTACAGCGCACCAATCGATGTCTACAGGAAAGCGTTCGATATGGTCAAGGTCCCAGGCCCTATGGTCGTTGAAGGATCAGATTCCACTGTCACCGGAGGAGCTGCAGCATTAGCGAATAACCGAGACCCTGCAAAGATTGTACGTGTTTGTGTGGGTAAGGAATGGTACCGGTTTCCGTCACACTATTTCTTACCAGAAGGCGCGAAGTTAGGCTTTCTGAAGAGTCATTTCGATGGATTACTGCCGGGAGAATTTCAGGAGCTCCCACTAAACGCCGAGTTACCGATTGTGGAAGCGAGACCGTCGGCGGCGAGGGGCAAGGAGCACCGACCGTTGAGGATCGATTGGCGATGGAGTGCCGAGAGACGGCCGGGAACGTCATTTGTACCGAAACAGATGAATAACCAGAACATGGAGGTTTTCGAGCATTATGTAAGAAAGTGCTGACTGCTGTATTTAAAGGTCTGCTCAGGGTCTTGTGCTGTCAATGTGATTTTGCTAAGAATCTTTTTATATTATATACTCCTTCGCCGATAGACCCCTCTGGACCAGTGCGATTACTTGGTGGACCTGGACTACGGCGGTCGTGCAGGAGAGGATGAAAGCCAGGGCCAGGACTCGGTTGAACCCCGGTACCTGCAGGACAAGGAGCATTGGGAGAGGCTTTACTGTAGAAGGTTTTTGGATACAAAAGTGGGGGCGGGACGGAACCGGTGGGTACGGGCGTTCTGGATCCCGGACCAAGTGACGGTCGCATTGACGAGGGGTCAAACGAAGGTGTGGGGCGACTATTGCCTTGCAAGACGCAAGTCTTTGTGAATACACAGGGAGAAGAATGTTGTTTGCTGGAGCAATGATGGTTCAGGAGCGAGCGGATATTGCCCTAAATAAAATAAATAAATTGGATTGACTTCAAGTTGAATCTGAAGGTGATTGTTGGGTGCGGGGTATATCTTTGTAGATCTTTATTTTGTATTTTTTTTTTACGCGCTTGATAGTTAGAAACCAGCACCAGCATCATGCGTGCATCTTGGAGATATAAAAAAAAAAAAAAAAAAAATAGGAAAAAGAAACAAAGTATTTCTCAGAATGAAGGGGGGAGTGTGAGCTCTTGTTGTGAGGTTCTCAGTTGATGGCGAGATTTTCAAGCGCTTGGGCTTCGTCTGTGGCCTCCTGGATGGTGAGGTCCGCAACAAGAAGTCGGAGCTCTGCGATCATCTTGAGGAGTCGGATCCGGCGTCCTGTCGAGGCCATGCCCATGTCCTTGAGGGTATCGTGTGTCAGGTCCAGGAGCACGTCTCCTGTGATATCATGGTCTACACAGGCGGACCAAATTATGGACGACGGGATTAGTTTGTTGGCGTGGGGCGGTACATTGTTATTTTGCGACAAAATGAACAGATGAAGATGTGGGGGTGTTCCTTGTTACCTTTGAAGGATTGGACAGCATCCTCGTACCCGTTGTTGATCAGCCATTGACCAGTAGTCTCGACGGACCACTTATAGACATGGCCATCAAGTCCCTTCAGCACTACAAGAGATGGGTGGGTGGCAAAGTTATTCCTATCAGTATACGAAGAAATGTGTCTTTTGTGGGGGGATAAATTCATGCACACATGTTCGAGAAAAGTGGGAAAAACGTACGGTCGGTGCCGTTCGACATTGGGAACTTTGCACGGACGGCTTTGGCGTAGCTCAGTCGCTGGAAGTTCTGTGCCATTGTCGGTGCTAATTTCCAGTTATAAAAAAAAAAAAAAAAAAAAAAAGGAACATGGTACGATGGGCTAAGTACTCTTTAAGGTTGCATCCACAGTTCCTTTTTTCATGCAATCAAGGGTTATAAAGTACAGTACTTACTGATGAGATTCTTTTCAGCAGAGACCCAAGACGATGCGCCTGGTGGGAGGTCTGCCATAGCATCTGTCAAAAGCGGATGTTAAAGTAGATAAAAAAGAGTCGGATGTTAGGGTGGACACAGTATCTTCAAGCTTTGACGCCTGGTATCCAGCAGAATAAAATAACCCCATGCATGCTATGCTATGTGGTGATGGCGTTTACCATGCTCGCCGTGTCGATCCATGCCACGGGCGCAGATAAAAAGACTGATGTCGCGAAGGATCTCGAGCATGTCGCAGTCCGTGTACTCGCCGTCGAAGATGCTAGTGTTCAGCCTTGGATCTGTTGGGGGAGGGGGGAGGGTGTTCAATCGTACAGTAAAGTTGGAACGAAGACAAAATCTTGTTTAGTCTTGCTGCACAGCATTTTTGTTTCACAAGCGCGTTCGCCTCGTCAAAAAAAAAAAATCCAGGGTCAAGGTACCTGATTGGTCGAAAGAATCGCGTTGATTCAGAATACTCGGTCGACGACTGTTGGGACGACTACTGAAGCTTCCAGTGTTGGAAATGACCTGCAAGCGAAGCGTGCTCTTGCGTTCCTTGACTAGGTCCGAATTGACGAGGTCCTCGAATTCTTCATTTCCACTGATGGTGCAGAGGTCCCCGTCGAGGTCTGCATACTTGACTGTGAAATCGTTATCGAGCTGGAACGTATTCTGGAGCTAGCGCGTATTAAAAATAAGAGAGGATGAACATGAATACTGAATGGTTTTGAAGAGCGTGCTGTGGGAGGGAGAAGAAAAGACGGCCAGAAGGAAAGTAAGAAGATGAGGGGTTGTTTACCTTGTCTTTGAGGTCCTGGTAGTGGATTTGCTCGATGTTGATGGAGAGTCGACGGCAATCGTCGCGATGCCATGCCTTTACTGTCGCGGCCATGGTTAAATATCCTTGGAGGTTATGAAAGTGATAAACAGATGAGGCGTGAAAAAAAAGAAAATAAAAACGGCGTGCGGTATGCGCTTTGAAGGTTTTGTTGAGTGTTAAAAAGGAAGAATGCGTGGGGATAGGGTCGTCAATACTGCGTCGGTAGGGGGAAGCAAGGTGAGCGAGGTCTCGGGAGGGAAGTGTGATAGGATAGGATCAGAACGTTAACGGGGAGGAGGAGAAGAAGAAGAATAGGGAGAAGAAGAACGAGGAGTGCTTAGAACGATTGGGCAGGTGAATGGGGAAGGGAAGGAAGCGAATGAGAAGGGATTAGGGGGAGGAAAGAGAGAGGGAGGGGAGGGGGTGGATGGAGAATGGATGGAGAAAAGGAAGACGCGGTCTTTCAGATATAGTCAAAGCAAGGATGGTTTTTATTTGTTTCAGCCGCAAGAGCAAGTAAGCAACACACTATAACCAGACCTCAATGGTATTGTATCCGATTTCACTCTCCTGTTGTATTGTGTACATACTTGTGTACATTACAGTATTCATGGTCAATAGGTGATGATCCATGGTCCATGGTCCATGGTCCACTCGACTAAGCACAGGGCAATCAATATCCTCGAGTAGATCATGTCACGATGCACAGGGGGTAGAAGAAAGACATGTATTTTATTATTATTATTATCACTTCATTATCATTATATTGCTGTCATTTTATGGCGGGGAACACGCGGCATGCGCACACACACACATGTACACATGCAGTCTGCATCTTTGTCAAACACCATCTAAACCCAAATGCGAGGTCAACTTTAAAAGCACTGGGGCAAATGAATTGTTATTCATCGGGCGACGACATTGTACGAAAAGGGGCGAGGAGAGGGGGGAATTGTAAAAATACGACTCGATGCTAAAGATCGTCAGCAGGTCAGACAGGATGACCCGCGCTCTACTATCGCATGCCATGCCCATCTGTTTTTTTATTTTCTGAGCGTTGAAATGTGGTGGTCAAGGCCATGTTTAATAATCAAGGGCTCGTGTCATGCTAGGGTACGGATGACCAACACCCGAGGCTAGCGCTATGGACAACACACAGTGCAAGGGGGACTAGAGCAATCATAATCATCTTTGTCAGCTTATCGGAGAGAGGGGTAACTAAAGCTCTACGAGAGACAAAAAACGGCCAAGACGAGGATGAAGCCGCGAGACCCTGGCGACTGGCATTCACGCGTGCCTTTGTTTAATTTAATAACGACTGGCATGCATACAGACAGATCGTGGCAGTTTATGGCTAGAACCACAGGTGACCAGGGTCCATCTGCCATCTTTTCCCTTCAGGAGTAGAAGTAACGTGGCCCACTTGACATGACCCGAGATATTGTCGACTTTTGAAACGGTCAATCAGCGTCATTCGTCGGATGGCATTTGTATTCCAGGGGATACCATTGGACGGTTCATGACCCCCATCAATAGCACAACGACAAGTATCCGTCCGCACATGCGACAGTTGTGTGTGTTTTTTTATAAGTCCTCAATATACTCCCGCGTATGTGTTTATTCATAAGTTCACACTGAAATAGGTTCTAGATATAGCCGGGTGTAATAAGTTTGTTACGAACCGTCATTGTAACGGACCCTGTTAAGGGCGACCAAGTACTCTTTCTCAGCCTTTGGTGCCTTGGATTCGTGGTATCCCAATGGACCGGTGTCACAGTCTGCGCAGGAGAGGAACTGAGTGCCATTAGGCAACATCTTGCTGAATCCAATATTCTCGAACGCCATCATATCTGTGACTCTCCAGAAAGACTGAAGTTCGTCGCCTGAACTTGCTGTTGCTGTTACCGATGCTGATGATTCGCTTTTCTCCGTGTTCTCCTCGTTGGTCTTCGTAGTCTCTTCTACAGCACCTTCCTTCTTTTCAGAAGCCAGGGCTTGGTCAATAGTGGAGATGGTCGCACCAGCCAGGGGTAATTTTGGCAGCATCAACTGTGGGTTAAGAAATGGAAGGAGTGAGTAGGAAGCAATTGTCTGCGTATAATAAGCATTGCTGCCCGCCAATCTCGGTTGGCGTACGAGTCCGCACCTTGCTCTTTTCCCTTTGGACCAAAGTTGCCGCGGAAGCGAGGAGGATTTTGCAGCGACAGCTCTCCTGAGGACAATAGATGTCGAACTGGTTGACACTCTTCTCGGAATGAGACCCAATGAGGTCCTGTTCCTGGAACTCTGTGTAGGCTTTTCCTGGATTCCTTACTGCTGCCGCCATCGAGTAGTACTATTAGGGAATTGAACTGCAAAAAGAAAGGATGATGTCAAGGGGAGAGTTTCGGGGGAGTGGTTGATGGCCCCACTGTGTGACACGTTTATGATTGGTCAATTGATATCCCAGTTGCGACTTGAATGTGGAGACGAGGGCGTCAGAGTGAACGTGTGAAGTATAGCTTTTCCTTCTCCTTCTCTTTTTCATCTCCACCAAGCACCTTTCTCTCTTTCAAGCCAAAGAATCGAACAGCATGGATCTGACCAAGCCAAAAGTACTCGTCTACGGATCCATCAACATCGGCAAGTCTTCATGAGAACAAAACCATTCATGTAGAGCACAGCTCCCTCCACAACCTTACACCGCCAAAAGCTGATCACCTCTTTTTCTCAATAAACCCAAACCAAATCCCACGCATCCCACAGATGATTTCTACGTCGTGCCGCATATCGTTCGATCTGGTGAGGTAATAAAAGGCGTCCTTTTATCTGCTCGCCAAAGAACCATAGATGACTTGTTTGACTCTTCTGCATAATTCTCCCACGCATAACACCCGTCCAATTATCCTCTTCCTTTTTTTAGACGATCTCTTCCAGCTCTTACAGCGTGAGCGCCGGAGGCAAAGGTATTTTCATTTAAATTGATGTAACATCCAGAATACTGATGTTCTCTCGCATTCCGACCTGCGCTGATCTGAGACTTTACACCGCTTCCCGCCTTTTTGCAAAGGCGCAAATCAATCTGTGGCTCTGGGAAGGGCCGGTGCGAATGTGTACCATGCAGGAAAGATCGGAAGTGATGGTAAATGGGTCATGAAGATTATGCAGGAAGCTGGAGTCGATACATCGTATATCAAAGTCTCTGAGAAGGAGGTAATGGCATAAAAATAAATGACCAAAGTATCTGCAAAGTGGGAGGATACTCTGTTGCGGATCGATAATTAATGTGTCTTTATGTACACCTTTTTGTCCGCACTGGGGGGATCTCGTTTTGTTAGGCAACAGGAAGGGCCATTATTCAACTGAGCGAAGAATCGCGCGACAACTCGATTGTATTGTTTCCAGGAGCGAACAAAACTATGACCTTGGAGGAAGCACGCCATGTGCTGTCGAACTTTGGAGAGGGTGACTGGATCTTGATGCAGAACGAGATGAGCAGCGGAGGCGAGATCATGCACGCGGCCAAGGAACGAGGCATGACGGTTTGTTTTAACCCGTCGCCCTTTACCAAGGAGCTTCCTAGAGAGTATCCGATGCACCTTGTTGATTACTTGATAATCAATGACATTGAAGCAAAGGAGTTGTATGCGTATTTGACGGAGCGCAAGGGCGGTGATGCGGATTCGGTCACGTCCTCGTCTGATATTGCAGCACCAGAGAGTTTTCCAGTGCTGGAGAAAGCGTATGGCGAGATTAGTGGGATTGTTATTACGCTTGGAGGAGATGGGCTGGTTGCACGATTCCGTATCAAGGAGGAAGACGAAAAGTTGAAAGAGTTTCGAAAGAGTGTTGTTAAGGGCGAGGTCGTCAACACCACAGGAGTATGTGATCGTACGCGAAGAAAGAATTTTGTCTGATCCGAAGTACGCTCCATGCACTAACACAACTCGTCATCTCTATTCTGTTTGTATGACACAACTAGGCTGGAGATTCTTTCACTGTAAGTTTTTGGTGTTACCGATACCCGCGTAACAACGGAGGCAACAACGCGCGTGAATGACATCTAACACTTCTCTCTCGATGCAAATAGGGGTATTTTATCGCGAATCTCCTCCGTAATCAAGAGGCAGGCAAGCGCTTTAGCGAGGAACAGCTCCAGGCAGCGTTGGAAGAGGCAAGCCATGCGGCGTCCTTGGCAGTCGGCAAGGAGGGTGCCATGGATTCGATTCCCATCAAAGATCACGTTGACGAACACATCAGGAAGAGGAAGGAGTCGCTGGACTAGCGCGTCGACAGTACTCTGCTCATTGGCAAAAGAGACATGGCCATGGAAGTAGTTGATTTGTCTAAGACACGATTTATTTCATAAATAAAATGCTGTCGACAGTTATTCAATTACGATTTGAACGTTTCACGCCGAGCAAGCTCTGACCATTCTTAATCTTCTGCAATGCCTCCAGTACTGAAACTGAGGGACATCCTGCAGGAGCAAAGTGAATGACAAAGTCACCTTCCCGGTATTGCTTGGGGAAGGTGTTCATAGTACGGTCGTCCTTATCGAACAAATAAACCTATAGATATCAAATGAATATAAACTTAGTCAGTATGCAGAGCAGATACCATAATTTTCATATTTATCCTGTTGAACATTGCAGAGTGCTTACCCCAGAAGCCCACTTGGGATCCAGCATGGCCTCCCAGATAGCCGCCTGCTCATAGCTAGACTTGCGGTACCAGTCCTTCCGGGTCTGAACCTCATTGAGGAACTGGCGACTCCAGTTTGTATTCTTGATCAACATGACTCCAGCATTCAGCATCTTGTCCTTGACAGGCCTGGCAACGATCAGGCTGATCTCCTTGCCCACACTGGCCTCCTCCGCGCGTTGAATGATCTCACGCAGATCTTTGCCCATATCTGCGATGACAGCGTCCATGTCCATCCAGAAGAGCCATTCGTAATGTGGAAGGACCTTCTGGATAGCCGCAATCTTTCCCCAAACCAGTCGACGACCTGTATAATCTTCCTGTGCGAATTCTGCAGCACGGGCCACAAAGTCGTAGCCATGCTTGGCGGCATAGTCGCGCTTGTTCGCGGCAGAGGGGAGAGACGCCTCGGCCATGCACATATCAACATAAATATAGGACGAGGTCAGGAGTGCAATGTTCTTCTTTCGGCTAGTATCCGCAGCACATGGTGCTGTTGGTTGGATGACCAGCTTCTGAACAATAGGCGTCCAATCCTCGAGCTGGTAGACCGGGCCGATGGCCTGCGATGCGGTCTGAAGTTCATCAATGTCGCTTGCCCAGATTTGTGCAGGGCCGCTCTCGACCTTGAATTTAGGAGCTGGTTTAGTAAAATAAAGAGTCGAGGCGGTGAAGAGGTCCTCGAGCTTATTATTCTCCCTGATGGCAGTGAGGCTCTTGACGATCTGCTCAGCAACATTGTACGAGACCATGCCAGCAAAGGGCTTTGGTGCTCCCCAAGTGTAGAGGAATCCATTCGGGTTGACGGCCGTCTTAACGCGTTCTTCCATTTTAGGCAGGTTGACAAGGGTTGTGGAATCGAAAATCAGGACCTTATCCACTGTAATCTGTTCCTGAGGGATGAATGTCTCAACCTAACAATAGACAGCAAACAGCATCTTGTGTGTCAATGGCTGCTTGCACTAGAGTGATCGATTGCTTCCGTTTTGCACACAAATGCTTCTACGAGACACTTACAGCCCAAGCAAGGGCATCACCCCAAACCGCATGTCGATCGGTCACGGTCTTATTGATGAAGAAATGGTCGTTGTATTCCATGAACTCGCCGTAAAGATCTCGGATTTGTCCCTGCATGAACTCGGCCGAATGGATAGGCGTCTTCAGCCAAGTTGCATACCCATGAATATAAAACTTGTAGATGATCTTGCCATCGTACCTCTTGCACGGCTCTAGGTTGTTGTTGATCCCAAAGATGGTCTGACGCACCCATTGGCGATTGTGCATCTGAGTCCAACTCGAGGGGATCAAAATAAGGGTGTCGTATTTGCCAGGGACGTTGGGTAATTGAGAACCAGTCGGCGGTGGGGATGGAGTCGACTTGTCGCCAGTGTAGACTGCGCCCTTAGCAGAGCTCTCGTAGCCCTCGTCATTATCGTTGTAATTCTTGGGCTGGTTGGTATAAGGTATAATGCTATTTTTGTGATATGACAGGAAGACGACCAAGAGGAACACACCTGCCGTGATCCAATACAGTTTCCTTGTAGACACGGCCATGGACAATTGGAAATGATATAAAAGGACTGAGGTGGCAAGTGAAAAAATGAAGCGTATGAGTGGAAGAACAGAGTTTTTTTTTTCTTTTTTTTGGCCAGGAACTTTAGATACCTTTCGAGTTTACCCCTGCGCTCAGATCAATTGTGAGCCCTTAATTGACGAAATTGGTTTAAGAAAAGGAGGGGTGGCATTGTTGGTTCTGTCTTTTCAAATTTCAAAAGAGGTCAGACATCCACCTGCCTTATTTGGGTGCACGGATCCATGGATGAATACCAGGGCGGCCCATATACACATCCATCTATCCAGCCATCGATGAATCGCATCAAATGCGCACAACCATCCTCGTCTGCTACAAGTCGGGTTCACTCTCCAGTACTTTTTATCGATGGCAACATGATTTGGGGATCACTCAGCACTCTCATCTCATGGGAAAGGATGTATCTTTGATTCAACGGTTTTTCTCGCAGACGTCTACCAAGCACACGACCCTACTTAAACAATGAGATGGCAAACAGCATCCCCATGAACAGCAGCGCTCATCTCGGCATCTCGCCTGCACACACTACTGGATCTCTGACGATCAGGATCACACGGAGCTGAACAAAACAGAGCTCGACAGATACGCCAGCACTAGTAGCTACAGGATTAGACAATTGAATACACTTCAGTTGCTATCAACAAAGCATCATATACGGATCAAAGCGAAACAGATATTATGGAACAAGCCAACTCAATCTTTGCCTCTTCAACAACTACTCATCACTCGCTGTTAGACAATATGGGAGCCTACAAGTATCTCGAGGAGTTGGCCAAGAAGAAGCAGTCGGACGTCATGCGCTTTTTGTTGCGCGTCCGCTGCTGGGAGTACCGCCAGTTGAACGTCATCCACCGTGCCTCGCGCCCCTCGCGCCCCGACAAGGCTCGCCGTCTCGGCTACAAGGCCAAGCAGGGATACGTCATCTACCGTATCCGCGTTCGCCGTGGTGGTCGCAAAAAGCCCGTTGCCAAGGGTGCCACCTTCGGTAAGCCCGGCGGACACGGAGTGAACCAGCTCAAGTACCAGCGCTCGCTCCAGGCCACTGCTGAGGAGCGTGTTGGCCGCAAGTGCGGCAACTTGCGCGTCCTCAACTCCTACTGGGTCAACCAGGACTCGACCTACAAGTACTTTGAGGTCATCTTGGTCGATCCCTCCCACAAGGCCATCCGCCGCGATGCTCGCATCAACTGGATCGTCAACCCCGTCCACAAGCGCCGTGAGGCCCGTGGCTTGACCTCGGCCACCAAGAAGAACCGTGGACACGGCAAGGGTCACGGCTTCAACAAGACCATCGGCTCTGGTCGCCGCGCCAACTGGAAGAGACGCAACACCCTCAGCGTACGTATCTCACACGGGAATGAAGATCTGATTTTGCAGCGCGCGACTGAACGACTGTTTGCTAATCATATATTTATTTATTTTTGCGTTCCTGATAACAGCTCCGTCGCTACCGCTAAGGGTTTTCTTGCGCTCGTGGGTTTCTGGACTTCAGCATTTACTCCGTCACATCTTTTCTCGAAGCTGCTGATTGTCTGTGCCGATATCTCGAAATAAAGCCATCTTTTGGTTGCCACGCAACGTCATGGATTAGAAACAAATGAAGGAACAATGACTATCACGGACGCTTGGAGCGATGTTTTCTTTGAGAGATTATTGCGCCTTCTGGATGTAGTTATGTGGAATGTGGAGCCAGGCGACCATGCTTAATTGATCCTATGTTATGCTAAAACCTGTATGGTTATCGCTGCTCATGGTGGCTGAGAAGAAAGAAGGCGTTGCATTTGAGTCCCGCTATGAGAGAGATAATATAGCTGTTGCTATCGACTAGGCTGCAGAGCTATAGCCTCAAGATAAGGCGTACATTCGTTCAATTGACACCGCCAATAATGGCAGCAGGAATCAACGACGTGCTCAGGACGCGAAACCTTATTTTACGTCCATGGCAGGCCGGGTACTGAATTCCAAACAACAGCCATAAACAGACGTATGGTCCTAAAATACACAACCCAGAATTTAGAATCGGCCGTATCCGTGTTGCAAACATGCATTCCTTGAAGACAACGAAAAGCGACGATAAGCTATTAGGGAAGAAAGTTTTGTTCCTGCATGTGCTTTTACGCCCACAGAGTCTCGGTGATGACCAACGTACACCAAAACACCATTGGATCCAGGTTTTGTTTGATGTATGATCGACGGCTCTTTTTTTTTTCGCCAAGAGGCCAATGAGGTGGCTCATGATTATGCTCCAGGCTTGCCTCAAGTCCGTTTGAACACAAGTTGTTTGCATGCTGACAAAAGCCGGCCTTGGACTACCTAGGACACAAAAAAAAAAGTTTTCAGCAATAGCAGCAATCATTTTTGGTAAATGATGAGCAAAGAAGGAAAGCCCGAATAGGGCATGGAGTGAGCACATAATGGTTGTATCATTGGGTTCTCGATTCAAATGAAATGATGACGCACTGACAACAAGACACAAATAGCAGGGCGGAACAGGGATCGTCCGCTCCGTTGGTCCGGGTGCAAAGGTGAACGAATGTAAAACCATCTATCCAAGTGCAGTGATGATGACGGCACGTCTTCAGCTGGACAGTATAAAAGAGGCCATCCCTGCACTTTTCTTTCTGGGACATCTTTTTCAACTTCAACACAAATTTCACTTCCTCACAACAACTACTACTACAACAACTCTAACAATGGCTCTTACCTTCTCCGACATCTTCAAGTTTATCTTTGCCGTCATCTTCCCTCCTCTGGGAGTTTTCTTGGAGGTAATATTTCTTGACACTCGAGATGCACACACACATACACACTTGTCAATGGGCTATCGACACGTTTATTTACTGGATGATATATCTCACACGTCTTTTTTCCTCTTCGTGCGAAACTAATAGAAAGGATGCGGCACTGATCTCCTCATCAACATCCTGTTGACCATCCTGGGTTACATTCCTGGTACGTTGCTTGTACTCATCGCACCACCCTTTGTAGAGTTTAATCTTGGTTTCCGGACATTATCTTTTCGAAGTGTGCTCAGCGCATGACGATTATGACACCAAGTGAACTCTACATACTCTTCAGGCCGCCTTCCGCAACAATTTTACTTACTCTCTGTATTCCTTCTTTTTTGTTTTCTAGGTATCATCCACGCCTTCTACATCATTCTGAAGTATTAGAGTGGCCCGGACAAGTGAAGTGATCCGGGCGTTACCTGTACAGAGTCGTCATCAATTCGACCCCACCATCAATCACGGGAGCCGTTGTTCGGTCTCGAGCAGAACTAGCAGCACTCTTATTCATCCTTTCCACCAACCGCTGTAATTTTTAATCTCATGGACACTTGTCTAATAAATAAATGTAATTATGCGCACTCAACATACACGAGTATACTGCAGTAGGGATGATAATGTAAAGTATACTTGCGTACTGAGCATGGGAATGAATACTGAGACAGTGAAATGAACACAAAAGAGGGGAAGAAAGAGGGGGCTGCTGTTCCTCAAATGCATGATAGAACGTATTTCTGAGGAGTAGCGCGGATGCGTTAGATTCGATGAAGCATCTATTCGCTTCTCGTAGACCAATGCTTCCTACATGTTTTTGAAGAAACGACGAGGCAAGGCTGTGTATGTAGGCGCGTATGTGTAAGTGTGTAAGAGGGAGGGGGGTTTTTTTGGTGGCAAACGATGCCGCCAAAAATAAAAATCAGCCCGCAAGGAAACGAACGAATGAGCGCGTGCAAAAAAAAAAAGAGTTGGCAGCTTGGGGCACAGCGCATTTTTTATTTTATTCTTTCTGTTTCTTTTTCTTCATGAACATCGCCCCTCTTCTCTCTCCTCTTCGCCATCCTTGATTCTTAACCTAGCCGATTCATCTTTTTCTCGTCCCCTCACTTTCTCTCTCTCACACATATATAACTTAACTGCAATGTCCTCGATTCAGGAAAAGATGGCTGCGGCCCTTGCCAACAAGGATCTCGGTAACGAATCCTTTAAGCAGGGCGACACCAAAAAAGGTACCTTTGAGCGTTTCTTTTTTTTAATCAACCGTACAACATTAATAAGAAAGAGAAGGAAAAGCGCGTTCTTTGGCCTTCGCATTGACTGCTTCCCACTTCTGTCTTATTCAAATAATGACCACGACTCTAGCCTTGACACAATACCACCTGGTAAGTGACCATCTAACACCACACTCTACCACCGTGGTCAGCTAACCCTTTCCAAGAACCAAGACTGACCTGCCTGTTCCCCTCATTGTCCTTTACTAGGCTGTCCTTGCACTTTCTGGACTGGATAATCAAATGTCGGGGATGCCGATGATGTCCTCAATGCACCCACAGGAAGGTGCTGCGACTGAGGAGCAGAGGAACGAGATCAAATTGAACCTGGCGGTCGTATACGCGAACATGGCTGCATGCCACCTAAAGAACGCCAACTACAAGCGAGCGATTGAGGTTTGTAATTCGGCACTGAAGAATGATCCCAATAGTGTCAAGGCAAAGTTTCGTCGTGGACAGGCAAAGCTCGGAGACGGCAACCTTGCAGGGGCTGAAGCTGACTTTTTGAGCCTTGGCGAGAAAGGTAAAAAAGAAATGGCGCCTGCAGTGTTATACTTTTAACCGCAAAGAAAGACTCCGATCGACAGTTTTATTCATTTCTCCAATACCTACGTACATATAGTTCCTGGTGTCAAGGCAGAGCTTGAGAAGATTAAGAAAAAGTCTAAGGAGGCGGACGAGAAGCAGCGCAAGACCATGGGTGGGTTCTTGTCGAGAGGACGGATCATCACGCCCGAGGACGAGCAGGAGGAGAATTCACAGTCAGCGTCATCGACCTCTGCATCAGCATCAGTTCCAGCACTGGCACCGGCAGTCAAGGCCACACCAAAGTCGAAACCTACATTGGCCTCAAAGACCACCAGTCAGAGCAGGAAGCCCAAGCCCATTCCCAAGGAGGAGGAGTACACGCCCTCGATATGGTCTGGCACTGCCCCCAAGATCCAGGAGCTCGCGGAGGGCGAGGAATAAAGACGGGCTTTCTGCTGAAACCAAGGATCTACGCTTCATGTTCAATGGTTGTAGGTCATCTTATCATATTGGTGCCCCTGTTCTCCATATCTTCATTCAACGCGAATAAAGCCAATGGGTTGCAGTTGAGCCAGTTGAACGGGACTGGCAAAGGAAAACGAGACAAGCCATCGTACCGCAAATGATTCCTTCCCCCTGCTTCTCGTTATATTCGTTCTCTATCACTTCCCTCCCCCACCCTTTCCAGGGCCGACTGGACCACACACACAGCCAGAAACACGTTCTCTCTTCTACTTCAGCATAAGCACAACATTACCTTTCTGTCAACCTCCTTCACTTCCTCACCCATACCACCGTCGTCCAGGCAAAGGATAAGCCGGCACAGGAACTTAGGACAAATAAACGAGTTGTTTCGTTTGCCCAATGCCCCCGTCACAGAAAGCGATGCCCTCATCCTCGTCTGCGACTGATTCAAAACATTTCAACGGCACCAACAGCATCAATAGCAACAACCACTACAACAGCTCATCCACGACCACGACCTCGTCCAAAAAGGCCTCTTCCGCAGGCAGATCCCAGCGTATTCCAGGAACAGGAAGCAATAGCCACCGGAGTAACAGCAAACAGTCTCCAGTGAATTATTACGAGGGTCCTTCCGAAAGCGAGGACTCCTATACGGCCGGAGGTGGATTTATTTCAGAGATGGACGAACACGATTCTGCATTTGATGGGGCTATGGAGTATGATGGGGAGGATGGACGTAGTCTTCTTGGAGATGACTTTGATGTCTTGTCTGACGGTATGTTACTCCTCCTTTGCTTTGTGTTTGTGCCTGTCTTTTTTCTTTTTCGCCATATCTTGCTGTGCTTTTTTTGTTTGGCTTTTTTCTTTTATATCAAACCGTTATTGGATGTGATATCAATTGCATCAATAGTTTTGTCTGACGAAGGAGTGAGTGGATTCCACCACAGTCGAGGGTGTTTTCGTACCATTGGTGCATCCCGCTCATTTGTTTTAGTGGCCGCACGTACATATCGCGGCGTACGACCGTACTTGGATGGACGTCCTCAGCTGCTAATGCACCCAATACACTTCCATTTCCTTGTATTTTTAGTGGCGATAGAAGTACAAGACAGCAAGAAGGAGAAACGTGCACGGGAATTTCAGGAACGACTGCTGAAACTGGAGCTGGAGCTCGACGAGAACAAGCAAACGTATGGCCAACCAATGAACCCGTGAACCAATATCTCTCTCTTTCTCAACGTCGTTTTGTTAGACCTGAAGAATAGATGTACTTGTGCTGACACGATTGCAATTCCATGTCTGTTTTGATACACCTAGGATCTACGAATACCAGATGGCCCGATATAAGGAGGAAATGAACGCCATTTTAAGTGGTAAGTAGTACGTTCATCACAGGTGATATCGTCTCATTTTCGATCGATGGAGTTGACGATACTGAAATAAGAAGCATTTCCTTTTCGCTCTGCAGGCGTGCATCCGGACTTTCATGATCAGCTCGAGGATTTGGCAGAGATTCGGGACACAACTATTGCCAACGCACGATTATTTAGGGACTACCAGTTCGAATGTGCACAGCACGCTTATGAACTTGAGACAGAGCTCGCGGAAGAAGAATACAAGGTATGTACGCGAATCCAGCAAACGAAATGGCTATCAGCGGTTGCAATTGCATTTGTGCACAAGCAAATCACTCACCTTCAACCAATTTTTTGCCATCCTTAGACGGAACAGGAAGGTCTGAGAGAAAAGATGCTAACGGTCATTGATGCCAAGCGGAGGGCGTTGCGCGACGACAAGGAGAACTTGGATATTACGAACGACTTTGCGCTAGAGCCGACTTCTAGAGCAAATTCTGCCAGGCGGATGCTCAGGAAGCGCGGACAGGAGTCTGAGGTTGGATCTAAGAACTCGAAGCGAAAGCCCAACGCTCCTGCGAATTGCAAATGGCTGGCCTCGGATGCTGATGCTCTTGACGATTTGAGTTTGATCCGCAAGGTATGGACACTGTCTTTTGGGAAAGGACATTGTTTTGGAACAAACCGTTCCATGCGATATCTAACGCGTATGCTTCTTTCGCTTTTGTCGAGATAGATTGTTCCCTCGGCTTTAACAAAGAAGTCAACTTCTGTCAAGAAAAAGTAGAAGCCTAGTGAAGTGGCCCCGGATATTTGTCTTTCGTCTGTGTGCCTCATTTGTAGCCATAATAAACAACCATTTCAACACAACACACAACGCTATTCATTTATTTCTCTTTACTCTTTGCAATGGTATCATATTCAATGGACTCCAAGCCTCGTATCTTTTGCGACATCCTACAGGTCATCATCGTCGTCATCCACAAGGCTCTTGATCTTCTTGATCTTGGAAAGCATAGTAACAGCTATAAAAAATAAAACACAAAAGAAAGAAACAACTATGTCAGACGCCTTTTCGCAAACAAGGAGATGAGGCAACCAATGTTCGTGTATGACAGAAGACCCAAAGAAATGATTATCTTACCTTTGTGTGTAGACAGGACGCGCTCGGCATTAGGCGGGAGTCGCAGCCACGTTGGAGGCTCACGTTCAGGCAGCTCACCGACCCATTCCAAGAACTGAGACATCTTCGTTCCTTCGGGCGCAGTCAAGCCCGCATCGTCTCCAGTCGTTTCCACCAGCTTGTACTCCAGATCGTAGCACTCAGGCCTGAAAAACGAGTTCACAAAGCTCTCCAGCAGTTGCTGATCCACATCGCTATCCACACGACCTCCGTACACAGACTGACACAACAGCGTGCGGATGGCATCCCACGGAATACGGTCTGGTGAGACGTTCGCGCGACCCTGACCTACAGTGTCGAGCCAGACATCAATGGTGCTCAACGCACAGTCCTGATCAGAGTCATTAAACTCGTATGCCTTTGTCCATCCCAAGGGTACATAACGAAGACGCTCCAAAACAACCGCGTGAAGCCAAGCAACCATAAAGTAGAGACGAGCGCGCTCGGTCGGGCCCTTGGCATGGCGGGCTGCAGGGATGCCGCGAAGGGACTCTTGCAGGTTCGCTTTGACTCCGGGCTGGGGCTCGAACATGAGCACACGTGAAAGTCGAAGCAAATTCACAGGCACCTTGGGGTTCGTTTCCATCGTCAAGAACAGCCTAAAGTTCGGGTGTGCCTTCAAGCTGTGCAAACGCTTGTCAAGCTGACCGAGCCAAGTGAGTGCCAGATGCACGTTCTTGAGCAAGACCCAGTTTCCAGTTTTCGTCGCAGACGCAATCGCCTGGTCTGCCAAGCTAAAACCTTCCTGAGATCCCATGGCAACAGAGGCAAGGCGAACACCTTGCTCCTGCGCCAGGTTGTCGACACGATACGCGGCATCGTGGCCGGGCACAGAGCAAAGCGAGATGGGCGTTGCTGCCTTGACTTCTTCGCGCACTAACTTGGCGAGATCCAAGTCGGCCTGGCTAACAAAGTTGGGCGTGAATAACTGATCGATGTACTTGGTTGTTGCGGCCAGGAGACGATCTGGGCGGAAACATTTGATCACCAACAACTTCTTAAATTCGTTAATTGCTACAAAAAATAAAAAGCGAAGAAGTGCCTGTCAGTAGTCTAGCGCATAAAAATTAAAACAGCCATGACTCCATGCATTCATCATCGAGACTTACCATCGACTTGAGAGGGCTCCCAGAACACAGGAACATGTACTTCAGCCTTGGAATCATTCCAAACCTTGGCCCACGCGTCAGGGTTGCTCGCAATGTGAGCGGGCATATCCTTGAAAGTTGCCAGCTTCGAGAACTCATCCATCCTCTCAGCACGCTGTTCTTCCGTGAACTCGGCCGTGACTTCACCCTTGGGATTAGAATCGGCACTGAGCAAAAAGTCGTACTCGGTCTCGTCCGCCTGAGAGGATGTTCCACGAATCTTGATCTGTGAAAGTAGCATAGCAAATGTGATATGGTCGTCGTGCAGTAAGGCGCGGCTCGCTCTTCTGTAAGAGACGTTGAAGAGATCGCGCGTGAGAATGTCCAGGCGTTGTCCATAATCCTTGACACCATTGAGTTCAGGGTTCTCATGGAGCACAAAGTTGAAGATGTCCGAGAAAAAGTCGAGCGAGAACTGGTAAAAGTGGTGCAGACGGTTGAGCTGCTCCATAACAAAGAAGATGGAACTGCACGAGTGTGCCAACGGCGTGTAGATAGCCGTGGTCTGTTCAACCTCCTGCATAACGCCTTCGGTCTCCTCCACCTTGCGAGTGACATCTGCAGCCTCACGTTTCAAGGTCTCGAGAGTCCCGATGACCTTGTCGTCGTCCAAGATGTTGCCCTTCGACTCGTTCAAAGCTTGAAGCAACGACTTTTCAAGATGACGCAGCTTGACCTTGAATTCTCCTTGCAACTTGATAAGGTCTGCACGGCGACGATCCACATCAGGTCGCTCTGCCTTGAGCACCTTGCTCAAGCATTGGCTCTGTAGACTGCCTCTTGTCACTGTAAAATTGACGAAGGACACTCGACTGCATACATCTGGTGGGAAATTGACAGACGGGTCTCTGGTCGACAGGAACAGGGTGAAGGCTGGCGAGAAATCAATGTCTTGGTTACCCAGACGGATCAGGACACGACCACCAGTGCGTCGCAGTTCCCTATTCAGGACGGGGTTCATAATGGGGTCCAAGTGCTCGACATCCTGGATCAGAAGAGGGTTACCGAAACGCAAGGCACTCTCCAGGTTCTTGAGGAAGGAGTCGTCGAGGAAACTGGTCACGGTGATCTTGCGATCCTTGTACTCGTTCATCAGGAAAGTCGTGGCCTGACCAGAGGGATCAATGATGAGAGGATATCTATTGAAGCGCTGGAGAATGATAGCATTTTCCACACAGAGGTCGTCTGCAGGAAGAGAGCGCTCAGTCCAGGACAAGCGGTCGTCTGCTGTGGAAAGGTATTCTGCAAGTGAAATGTCGGTCTTGAACTGAATACCAGCCTTAGTGAGGTGGTCCGCCCACTTGTGGAACAAGAGCTCACGATACTGTTGGTCAAAGTAACCGCCATAGGCCAGGAAAGCTGATGCCAGCAGAACGTCTCCGACAGTGGTCGCCATCTGGGTGTCGAACGAATGGCTTCCAGCCTCCCAACGAACCTTCTCAGACGAGAGCGAATCGAGCAGGGTAACACTGCGGTCAACCTTAGACTTGACGCGCTCCATCTCGCTCTTGATAGAACCAACCTCTGAAATAAGAACCGCGTATTCCTCCTTGTAAGTCGCGATACTGTTCTCAAGCTCCACGATCATTTTCTCAATGCTGGACGCCTGCATGACTGTTGCCTGGGCACTATCCTCAAGCTCCTGAACTTCCTGACGAAGAGGTCCGACTTTGTCCAGAATCTCAGAAAAGTTCACCTGAGCAATGACCCACTTGACCAGAGGACCGCAGGCCTTACTGGCGTGGTTCACAGTCTCAAAGTTGTAATTGGGGTTGCTAAGGTATTCGGCCTTCATCCTGGCGCGCATGTTGGGCGTCATTTGTCGATCCGTATCAAAGTTGACAATACTGGAGATAAAGTCATCGCGACGAATAATTGCCTGCACCGTCTTCCAGCTCTCCAGCCTGTGTCCAAGAAGAGTGCAGACAGATTCCATGGCCATCTTGACAGCCTCGGGAGGGTTACCCATAGAACGCACCTCAGTCAGCTGAGCCTTCTTAATGTCCGTAACAGCCTTCTGGGCTTCCTTAACAGCGGGTTCGGCATTGGCAAGATCAGCCATGACAACATGCCTACGGCGAGCAATCTCCTTATTTTGGATCCCCAGCGCAACCTGGATCTCCTCCGATCTCTTTTTCTTTGTTTCAGCCTCCTGCTGGTCAGCCACCATCTTCTGCAGCTTGTCGTTGGCCTGTCGATTCTTGATCTCGAGCTCGCTCTTCTTTATGGCAAGACTTTTTCGGAGTTCCTCAACCTTCACGACAGTGTCCTTCAGTTTGTCAAGACCAACGTTCAAGTGTCGCTGCTGTTCCTCGAGATCCTCACGCTTCTCGTTATAGAGACGGACATAGTGACGAATAAAGTCGAGGTAGTGACGAGGGGTAACATAGCCGCGCCTTCCGTTTCTCTTACTCAACTTAGCGTTCACCTCATAGAGCGACTGATGCACATAGACAAACGCATTGGTGATAGCATGGCGATGAGTCGGCATCTCAGGAAGATTGCGGTACACTACTGGGAAGTTTTGAGGAGGCGAATAATGGGGTCGATCCAGATCCAAGCTGGTGGTGAATTCCTGGCCAACTTGGAAGAATGCCTGGTCGGACCAGTCACCAAACCAGTCGAGTACACAACGGTTGAACAAGGCAGGCGAGGTTGCAGCACGGGAAGCCAATCCTTCCTCGGGCGGATTCATGGTGAACACGACATGCAGGTTCTTCATGACTTGTTGAGTGAACCATTTGTACAGCTCTTCGCTCGAGTCCAACATCAGACCATCTCTCTGAGCTCCCTCTTTACACGCCGTCATCAACGAAGCGTACTCGTCCCCTTCAAACAGTCCAGGGACCTCGGCGTTGGCCAACAAAGTGTTCATCCTCTCCAAGAATCCAGAATCAAGAACGTTGGACTCGTCCAGGATGAAGCACACCTTTTCACCCTTGCAACCAGCGCGACGAAGCACAACTCGGAGATCCTCGTCGAAGTCAGCGGCTGTGTACTTGTTGTGAACCTTGATCTGGAAAACACTCAGACCATTCATCCAGGCAACAAAGCGCGACAAGGTGGTCTTTCCGCTTCCACTGACACCGATCAGCAGCATGTGGCCCTGCATCTGACGGAAGACACGGTCGATACGCAAGACGTGGTCCAAAACATCATTGAAGAGCGCGAGTGGAACATCCAGCTCCTCCTCATAAAAGACCTTGAGACGAGCCTTGGCATAGTCACGGAGTTCTTCGCGGTCGACTGGAACATAGTACTTCGAGAGCCAGTTCGAATATAAGATGGGACGACCCAGCGCTGCTTCCTGATCGAGACCGGGGAAGTGCTTCATGGCAATACGGTCGATCTCGTCGTCGGTCCATTTGCGTTCCTCCTCTGTCACGAGACGATCCTGGAATAAACGAAGAGCTTCATGGGCCCAGATGCGCACCAAGCCCTCGACACTGAGTGTCTCCATAGGTTTGATCGCCTCAAAAATACCACGCATCCAGCGCGTCAGCTCACGAGGACTGTAAATGTAATGAGCTTGCATCTCAGGAACGAAATGAGCCTGGGAGCAGAGATACAGTTCAACCATGGCGGCAGTGAGAGGCTCGGAATAGGCACGAAGGGATGGGACAACTTTAAGCATAGCACGGCAGAAGGTGCTGTAAATCTGCTTGAGCGAGATCTCTCCGGGATAGTCGACCATGACCAGTGGGACATGGCGCAGGAAACGATGAGTAAGAGGGATACGACCAGGGTCGGTAGGAGGGTTACAGGCGCCAACAAACTGGATGCGCTCCAGCTTGACCCAAGACTTATCCGTTGTCCTCCAAAAACCACCGCACTCGACTAATTGACGCATAAATGAGATCACACGCTGAGTACCGTACTTGTCCATGGACGGCAGATTGATTTCATCACAGAAGACCACAAGCCAGCGACCTAGCAATACAGGCGACAACAAGACTCCATTGGGCGTCTTACGGTACTCGCAGTACTGTTCGAGCGTCTTGAGAATCAGTTCGGGAGTAGTAGCACTGGAGAAGTTAAGACCGACGACTTCCATCTCTGGCAGCTTTCGTAGAGCGCTGAATAGTGTCATGGTCTTTCCGGAACCAGGAGGACCGCAGAGGATCAACGGCTTGTGCTCAGAGAGCCACGAGTAAAGGACCTCCTCGTGACGAACAGTGTCAACTGTTGGAATAACAACATCAGCCTCCGCCACGGTGTGGGTCTCGATCTCAATAACAGGGACCCTGGCCTGCCATGGAACCCAATCACCAGAGTTGATGTTGACATCGAAATCAATAATGGACATATTGGCAATCTGGGGCAGTTCAATGGTGGTCACGTCGCGAACGAAGTCTCCGAGACGGGTACGGAGCTCCAGTTTGGCATCTCCTGAGAAACTCCAGATGGCCGAGAATACAAGGCGCTTGGACATGTAGCTGTCGAGCTGTTCCGCACCCATGGGGAAATCAGAGTGCTGGCTGTTGTACTGGATAACGTTGCGGACACTCTTGTTGAGGAGCGAGAAAAGAGTGCCCAGGACGCGCATCGTTGTGAAGTCCATGATATGCTCGAGGGTAGCTGCATAATCCAGGGCTCTCGGAATAAGCCCATCCTCAGCAAAGTGGGGCTCGAGAATGCTGGCGCAAGCCTGCTGGGTAAGAAGGATGGGTGATGCAGCGCGGTTCTCCTCGGTCTCGACACGGCGAACAGTGACCTCCTCGTCGACTTCATCCAGGGGCACATTACGAAGAGTAGCAAAGTAGTTGGAGAAGACCATCGAGCGATCAATGACATCGCTACTGTACCAGACCATTCCGCAGCGACTGACAGTGGCGAGTGTGGCATACTTCAGAGTCTCGACTTCAAACATGATGCGGACATTTGGCGGCAAACTCAATCGCTCTCCGTTGGGAAGAGTTAATAGCCTATTGTCGTCCAGGACACTGTTCAAGTTCTCAACCCATTCAGGATCAACGTCTCCGTCAAAGATAATCCAATGACGCTTGGTGCTCTCGCCACGGACATTGTCGACAATCTTGCGGAGAATATTAGTGAACAGACCATCGGTCCACTCTCGGGTCGTGGGGTCCAGAACACCGTACAAGGCCTCCTTGGACATGGCCTTGGGATCAATTACATACGACTGCCCCTCAACGCCTTCAACAACCTCCAAGGCTGCGAGCAGGACCTGCCAGGCGTTGGATTTGCCGCTTCCTGAAGGTCCGACCATCATCAATCCGTGGTGAATGCGCTGAATCTGATACAACTGCAAGATCTTTTCCATCCAAAGGTCTCCGACAACCAAACGACGCTTATCGCAGATATCCTTGATGGCCTTACGCAAGGGCTGCAGACTGACAGGGTTATATTCGACTCCAGGGAACACAGCCTTAAGAAGACTAGAGAAAAGATAAGAGAAAAATATAGCATTATCATGTCAGCACATCTTCAAAAAGCATATAAAGTAAGCGATGGGCAAAACACTTCAAAAGCTAATAATCGACGCATGCCCCAGCCTACCCCATCAAAATCGAAATATCATCCGCAACCAACTTGGGTACAACGGTCTCCCTGATACTCTGAATCAAAATCTCCTGTTCAGGGACGCCCTCCGAAATGCGCTCAAACTCGGCGGTGAGATT
Source organism: Gamsiella multidivaricata (assembly GCF_025024155.1). NCBI lineage: Eukaryota > Fungi > Mortierellomycota > Mortierellomycetes > Mortierellales > Mortierellaceae > Gamsiella > Gamsiella multidivaricata. Next base: position 203,368 of record NW_026251734.1, read on the forward strand.
CTCAGGGTTGGATGACCGAAGTTCCTGAAGGCGATCACGCTTCATGTTACCGGCACTGACAAGTACACTCTTAAGTGCACGAAGACCAAAGTCGTAATGCGATTGAGGGGACAGTTTCTCGTCGCACAGGTTGAATAGGGGAATGACTTTGGACGCCAACATTTCGGCCGTGCGGAAACCCTGCGACGACAACATGACCTGAGCGATGAGTTCTCTATCGGGCTTGGTCATGGCAATGCTGCGGAACAGCTTCTTGAGATTGTCGGGCAAGTTGGATCGTCCAGCATATCCAGGATTCATGGTAATGAAGATACCGGTGTTGGTGTTGACCCTCACATTCTTGCCCACCAACTCAATCTCGTGGTTCGGGTTGGTCTTAGCTTCCTTGAGACCGAGCTGAATCGTCTGAACTTGCTGTGAGACGGCGGACAAAATTCTCTCCTCCAAACGGTTGAACTCGTCAAAGCATCCCCAGGCGCCGACCTGCGAAAGACCGATGAAAATACGACCCATAGCCTGGAAGTCAAAGTTCTCGTCACAGCAGAAGACAAGTACAAAGCGACCGAGTTGAATACCCAGCGCCTTGACGGACTCCGTCTTTCCTGTACCGGCGGGTCCAAAGGGCGAACCACCAAGACGCGATTCCAATGCCTGCGTGAGAGTGAGGTAGCAGCGATCTGTCAGTGGCGTCTGGACTAGGCGCTCGGTGACACCAAAATATTCGTAGCCGTACAAGAAGGAGGCGTTGGCCATGTTGATGGTCAAGCACTGTAGCGGATCCTCATGGCTGGAGTTGAAGTAGAATCGCATCTGAGACAACCAAGTAAAGTCTTTTGAGGAAGAAATCTTGTTGCGGAGGAGGACACGGATCACGTCGCGCTGGTGAACAAGGTCGGTAATCAAATGCTCGCACTTCTTGCGCAGAATGGGGGCAAGATCTTGAAGAACTGTATCCGCCAAAACGCCGAGGGCTCGCTGGACATAATCGAGGGCCTGTTGCATCAACTGCTCATTCCACGCGCCAGACTCTCCCATGGCAGCAAGGGCGCGCTCGACGGAGGTAGTCCAAGTGGTCTGCGACGTAAGAACGACCAGCTGATCAGGAACCTTATCCATCCAGCTCAGGAACATAGTTGGGTCGAGGGTCTCGGCAAAGTAAAAAACGTTCATCTCTTGCACGGACTCGGCCATGATCTGCGCCAAGGACATACGCATCTCCTTTTCGACAAGTGTCAGCCAGTCGTTGATCCTTGGGTTGTCCTTGATCGACACAGGGGTTTTGAACATAACATTCTCGCCCTCCTTGGAAGACATACCAAGAACGGTGGTCACGTCTTCGCTGAGGATAATGCTGCTAATACCAGCGAACATCTTCTTGAAGTGCTTCTGAATACGGACGACGTCCTTGCTGTTTCCGATAATCTCGAGCAAATCTTCGTCTCCCACAAAGTAAAAGCGAGGAAAAGAAGAACGTTCCCTTTCCAGGTACTCTCCCAGTGCCTTCTGAATCTTGCCCAGGAGATCGGCCAAACGCTCGAGTGACTTTTGGATGTTGGCAATGTTGAGGACGTCCAAGACAAAGGGGGACTTGTAGACCTTCTTCATGACAGTCAAGAACTCAGAATTGATGTTCTGGAAACGCGACGACTCAACAGGAAGCAGGTGCTTGATGTCGTGGCTTCCAGTAAAGATACCCTCCAGGTAAACCCATTGACGCTGCACATCGATCCAAACATCGAAAAGAACGTGGATGCGGTTCAATTTCTCTTCCCATCCTGCCGCTTCCTCCTCAAAGACCTTGTAGTATGGAGATAGCTTCATTGCTGACAAAAAGTTGAGGTTCTCGCTGCACTTGGCAAATAGATCGTCCCAACCACGGATAAGTCGGCACTTGTTCTGGTAGTTAACCAAATCGAGTACATAGTTGGTCCATGTCTCGCGAACCTATGTTTTGCGACAGTAAAATTGATTAGGGACGGCTGAAGCCAAATATCAAGGCTGCGTTGCAAATAATATTCAAATGTTTACCTGCTTCAAGAACTCCTCAAGAGCCATCTCTCCTTGAGCGACGACAATGATGTCGCGGACAAGACTTTCGTTGCGTCTGAGGTCGAGGTCCCAAATGTTGCCAACAGTCATTTCAGACAGAGTCAGGCGCCCTTCAACACGAAGAGCCTTGAATAGCTGACGCCAGTGACGCTCGCGGAGAGCCTCGGACTTGAGGTCAGTCAACAACGGGTTGACCTTGAGATACAATCGAAGGGATTCTTGGACGTATTCGAAGGCTGCATATTGACGCATGCGATTGGGCATATCCTTGGTTGAGTTCATCAAGGTATCCAGCTGAGTTCTGATCTTGCGAGGAACTACAGTCGACCAGAGGGTGTCCTTGATCTCAAAGATGGATTGCCAGATCTTGGCCAGAGAGCTCCAGACAGACTTGAGGTCGCGAAGTTCTTCCAGGACTGGTTCCAGGCGATCGTCCATGGAGAGGTCAAGGTCGAGGGCCTCCTTGGCGCGGCAAACCATGTCAAACTCCTCCTTGACTCGAGTGACACGCCCTTCAAAAATGTTGAGGGTGTTAGTGGCAATATCGGGCTTGATGTTTCCTTGCACTGGCTTGTTCTTCTCCCAATCCTGCAAGATCTCCGAGATTTTCTGCTCCACCAACTTGTCCTCGGTCACAATCTTCATCTGCAGTCCAGCAATCTGATCCTGAATGGCGTTGTTCTTGCGGCTCAAAATCTCGTTGAACGCGCTCCATTCGCCGTCAACCTGATCGCAGTAGAGCCAGTCGCCGGGAAACTGGTAGCGCTGACGCTCCAAAGTTTTTTGGCCCTGTCGGAAGAGCTCCACATCGTGCTCCCACTTGGCGACCTTGCGCTTGAGATCTTGAACAAAGGTGATGAAAGTGACTGCCTCACCAGTTGCGTTACTGTCGACAGAGTGCAACTCAAGATCGTATCGGGCCTTGGAAACTGCACCGTGGAACTCCTTCATGGATGTTCCCAGCATGTTGCCAAAGCGGTTGAGCACCTCGCGCTGCCAAGAATCGTACTTTGCGTTCACCTTGGACTGGACCTGCTCGTAGTCAATAACCGCAGAACCGAAAGACTGCTCAGTTTCAGAGTTGTCGAATGTTGTGCGCGCCTTCTTGATCTCCAGAAGGAGCTGCTGCCACTTAGCCAAATCATCACCAAGGAGAGTAAAGATATACTGGGACTCCAAATCCCAAAGTGATTGATACTGCAGCCAGATGTCGACGTATTCCTTGACTTGCGTGACTTTGGCCTCAATCATCTCGTATGCCTTAGGAAGAGAGTCGTCTGGGATCTTGGTCAGCTGTATAATAAAACGAAATAAAAATGATGATTTAGTATGAGACATTAATAAAAGGTGCTGGCAGGTGTTGGCAGGTCCTGTTCATAGCAAACGGGCATTACCAAGTCAGAGTAGGTCAAATCTTCGACACTGTCTTGAACGACAAGTCCAATCTCATATCTGGAGCTCTGAATTCTGGTCAACGTGCAGACAACCGAGAGCCAATCGTGCAGCTGGCTGTACCAGCTAGCGCGGGTCTGCTCAACTGGAGGATCGAGATACATGACCTGGTTTTTGATGCGAATCTCGTGGACAAGGACCTTTAAAGCCGGCTTCACCTCGTTCGCCTTGGTCACAACATTTGCGCGTTCTGTTTCGCGGTTCGTGCGACGCTTCTTGTTCTTGCTGTGAATGGTCAACTCCCTGGAATCAGCAGCGCCTTCTTCGTGGTCATCACGCTGATACTCAAGCATCCATGCCTTGATCGCCTGTTGCAAACGACCAACAAGCAGCGCCTCCACTCTGGCATCAAGCTGAGCAACCCACTGATCCAAGTTAGAGTAAGATTCCAGGTTGAGGCGATCGATCTGGAGCAAGGTTAAACGTGCAGGGTTAATGTTTGAAATGCGGGTATAGTTGATTAAAAAAATAGGATACTGATGTCAAGTACGTACCAGCTTCTGAATGCGCATGAGAATACTGGCAAACGTCGAGTGAACGAACAGACAGACGGGAAGTTCATCGATCAACTTCACAATCTCGTCATAGATCGAGATGAGCGAGTCCACCTTGTCCTGGAAAATCGATACCACGGATGCAAATTCGCGCACGAACATGATATGGCGGTTCTCTCGTGCATCCACAGCACTGCCGGGGGCAATGTAAGCAGAGACGTTGGCGTACGTGTTGGCAAAGTGCTCCCATCGAAGGTTTACACCCTTAGAAACCATCTTTTGCGCGTCGTTGCGATATCCTGCGACAAGTGTGGCAATCTCTCCGTGGCGCTGAACTTTGTTGACCATTTGGCTGTAAGTGCGGATAGTCTCCATCAAACTGACAGCGAAGGGATAGACTCGTTTGGCATCCTTGGCAATGATGCTGACATTGTGTGGAACCTGATATTTTAGCCAGAGGAGATTGCGGACCTCCTTAAAAAGGGTGATGATCTGGGCATCAAAATTCACCCCGAGCTGTAGAACGTTTCCTTGGGCACGGTTGCGGGTGATCTCGAACAATGGACCAGACACTGTGAGCTCACGACGGGTAATCTCGTTGAACCATGCCTCGTAGATCGGCCTGGTATCCAGCTTCTTCCTGAAACTGCTGCTCTCACTCTGTAGCTTTTGACCCTCTGCATACATTTCCCAGCCCTTTCCGAGGACATCCTCCACGCGCTTCATGTATGTCGAGAGCTGACGCTCAATCTGACGCGCCCAGATGATATGTCCAGAGATCGGGGGCAGATCACGCAACTGCGACATGTGGTAGGCGTCCGAATGACGGTATTGCATCTTGAACTTATCATGCAGCTTTTTGATGTCGTCCTTCACTTTCTCAATCAGCTGCGTTTGATATTCTTGAATGGCGCCACGAATCTGTGAGGAGACAAAATGGGTATGACTTATTAATCTTTCTGCAGCATATAACTTGCAGTCGGCCCAATGACGATGTTAAAAGTGACGTTACCTTGGGGCGGACGAAAAGGGCATTGAACTTTGAGAACACACGGAACATCTCGTTGGCGTTCTTGGCAATTCCAAGTCTGTCACGAAGTCGAGCAATAATCTGGTTCTCGACCCTGGAGACTCGCTCATTGTAAGACACCTCTGCAGTCACCCAAATCTCTGTGCCCTCTGTGAGCCGAAAAAGAGATGCAAGTGTTAACGAATGCTTTTAACGTATTGCAGCATGGAATTCCACAACATGCAAATACATACCGACGGAAACGTCGAGGACATCGACGTTCTTGACGCTTTCGTAGGCGAGCCTGACCTCCTCGACTGCATTTACATCGCTGAGACCAACGCTCTCGGTCTCCTCAACCTCTAAAGAAGACTTGGTCGCAAAGCCGCTAGGCTTTGTCATGACCTTCAAGATGGTCTGATGGAGCTGCTCGTGCTGCTTCCTGAAGTTGCGAACAAAAAGAATGCGCTCCTGGAGCTTAGCGTGTGCTGGGTTGATCTTGATCGGGAGAAATTTCTCCGATCGTTTGCGGGTCACCTCACGAGCAACATTGGTAAATTCCTTAATGACCTCGTCCCAGGTCTTGAAGACCTCCACAGCTCCCGCAGTCGCCTTTTCGAAATCATCATAGTCCATATACATCAATCGCCTGCTTCCCAATACTCGTAGCAACTGGTCGTTAAGATCCTTCGAAATCGCTTCAACGAGGGGCAAAGCTCGCCGAATAGGATAGGGCCTATACAAATCACATGGACACAATGTTAACATTATCTGTTGAGGTTCCCGTTGAGCGCGAACCAGGTATAATACGTACGAAAGCTTCAGCTTCTTGTTGATATGTCCGAAAATCTGTAGGAGTGAGTCGCGGACCTTATTCGCATCCGTTGCGGCCAACAGCTCGTTCAATGGGAAATCTTTCATAAGCTGGTTATACTTGTGAACTAAAAAATGAGTTTGAAAAGAAAAAGTCGTGTGCACAATTAATTAAATGTGTCTCTTCTTGCATTAACCAGCTCATATCGAGCAGTGAAGCGATGCATGGCATACCTTTCTCAGTTCCCTCCTTCAAACCAGTGTCCGCGATAAAACTAACTGTCGCATGAAAACGCTTCGCATGTTTCAAAATGTCGAGGGTGAGGACTAATAATATATATAAAAGTGAGTTAGAAATGGGAATTATTTAGCACAAAGAGACGTCGTGAACTCATTCATAAAGGCATTATACTCACCAATTTGATCGCTCTTCAGTTGCTCGTCAATCTTCTCCAGCGCCCTCTCCATGCTGAGCCAGAAGTTAATCTCTTGGATGGCTGTTCCTGAAGCGGGGTCTCGTGACAGCTTGGTGACCTTCTGAATCTCCTTAATCCACCCATTGACATCTCCTTGCAGCTTGTTCAAGAAAGTCGAGTCTGAAAAGCACGATGAATCAAGAGCATCCACTGTGACACGGCGACCCTCAGCACGGCACTAATGGAATGACAGCGCGCACGAGTGTTTGTATCAGTACAGATTAATTCAGGAGAATCTTAAGTATTCGGAGCAAAGCACAGAACGCTTACTTCGTCAATGGCTCGCTGCACAACGGGGTGGATATTCAATGAAATCTCGGGAATCTCGACGTTTTGCTGCAGATGCAAGAGAGACAGTTCCAGTTCGGCAATCTTTTTCTTAGCCATTGGGATTCCTATATACACGAAAAACAGCGTTAGCCATACAATTGTGACACTCAGAACCCTGCATCGGTAGTGGTTTTGAGGTGTGAAACTCACCCATCTTGCCATCCTTATCATCAGGCCGCTTGCTTGAAGCACCGCTCTCGGCGCCGCCCTTGGTGCTCACATAAGCATTGAAGTAGGGACTGACGGCATAATGGATATAGGAGTGAAGAGCCTCGTATGGACTAGAGAGACCAAGTCCACCGTCGTTCGCAGCAGGGCCAGGCAGGTTGATGAACTGGACCTGAGTTTGCAAAGGTCTTGAGGTATCGATGGTAGGACCGCGCTTGATGAGGGCAAGCGAACCAACATGATTGCTATGATATGTCAGCTCGTGGCTGACCGAGTACGAGAATGCCTGCGACGAATTGGCTAGATATCAACATCAACAGGGCAATATATCAAATCAAATAAAACAAAAGAAAAATATTTGGGGCACATGTCAGCATTGGGTTGATAAACCTATACTTGGGTGGATGCATGCGCGTCTGTACGATGCTTTGCAAGAGGGGAGGGGAACAGAGTCATAAGACAACGCCTCAACAAAACGACCAAGGATAAACCTTCCCATGTGCTTCTTCTACCAAAAAAAAAGCGTTTGTTTATCACAAAACTGACCCTCACGGAGACCCCAAAGCGACGTGCATCGAAATGAATCAATGGCTATCATCGCCGCCATTTTGAGTATTGGGTCCTGAATCAAGCACAGCACCATCTCGTGGTATCAAAGGGACTTACAACCGTCACTGGCAGACTCGATCTCCTTAAGCACATACAGGGCTGGAGTCTGAGGATCAATAGCAAAGCGGCGCAGACGTTCTGCCGAGTCTGGGAACGAGAACAAGGATATATCGAGGTCCGCCTGCTCCGCCCCGAGAAGTAACACGAGAAGTTTCTCCAGGTAGATCTTCAGAACATCGACGTCGACTGCAACATCGACACCGACAACTGGAAGACCGACGTCCTCATCCATTTGCAGCATTTCTTTTCGGCTGCGGCTCCTCTCCTTTTGTTGAAAAAAGCTGCTGGTAGAAAGTTGGTAGATATGAAAGGGCAACTAAGACAGTGCTGACGATCTTTGTAATTTTGTGGAGTAAGTTAAAAGGTAAATGAAACAATGGCTCCCTCTTAACTTTCTCGCAGCAAAAAAGTGTATAGAAGAGGCGAGAAGATGATGGGGGAAAGGGGGAAGGATGGATGAAAATGAACGAGATGGTGAACCCAAAGAGCGCTGCGACAGGCTGTGGTACATATCATATGCAGAACGCCCTTAAGCGGGCCACCAAAACTGGTGTTCGGTATCCAAGGAGCAAGCTGAGCAAGCTTTCACCCCATGCTCTGACATTCTCCTCAACCAACTCTTTTCATTTCACTCAGGACTTTCTACTTTGTCTGCCAAGTCATTACACGCAGAAACGCCAGAAGCACCACGCATACACGACATACCTCATACACCGGAAAAAGACAGATACTAGGAGTGTGCAATGGGCAACTCTGTTTCCACTGTCACGCCATCAGCAGCGACAGCAGGCATCGACTCCTATGTGAGCGAACTAGGAGATATTCATTATGAGAAGAGGCAAGACTCGAAGCCCTGTTTTGATCAGCCTGCTCCTCGTACATATGATAAAGCAATAAAGCGTGCCTCTAACCAAGTGAATTTAAATAAATTGGTCTGTTCGCCCTCTGCGACAGTCTTGGGAGTGCCAGGTTTATGAAGACGATCCGTGGCCGTCAAAAGGAAGGGTCTGTCGTGGTCAAGATATTCGTCAAACCAGAAACAGGCTATTCTTTGAAGCAGATTGCCAGAATTTTGAATGGTACGCGTCAATAAGCACAGTCTATGGAATGGGTCAACAGCGTTCTTGGCACTCGGATAAATGCTAACACTGTGATGTGGAAACCGATTATAGAGGAACGGGAGAGTCTGGCTGATGTCCCAAACGCAATTGCCTTCCAAAAAGTGCTGGAGACAGACCGTGCTGGATACCTCATCAGACAGTACTTCTTCAGCAGCCTTTACGACCGCATCAGGTACATCTATAGCTGGCAATGAATAAGTCGTTCTCAGTGGTCTATGTCACCTGTATTGACCTTTTCTTCGATCAATTGGTGCAACATGAACATAGCACTCGACCATTCATGAACCTCATTGAAAAGAAATGGGTCACATATCAATTGCTCAAGGGTCTCGCAGACTCCCATGCCAGAAATGTAAGAGTGCACAAGCAGATGTTTGACATTACAAGCATTTGGACCAACCACATATGCTGATATTGTCATTGAATTGTAGGTTTATCATGGCGATATCAAGACGGAAAACTGCCTTATGACATCTTGGAACTGGGTGTACCTAAGCGATTTTGCTGGATATAAGCCCACATTCTTGCCTGAGGTGGGAAAGCGAATTATTTGCCTAAGGGCCAGGCAAGACTGAACAGCAGAAATATCAGGCTGACCACACTCTTTGCTCGCGTTAGGATAATCCGGCAGACTTTTCTTTTTTCTTCGACACCTCTTCTCGGAGAACGTGTTATCTTGCTCCAGAGCGATTTTATAAACCAGGAGTCGACACGGCGAAACAAAAGCAGGCTGAAGATCCGGAAAACATTTTTGCGGGATTGACGACAGCCATGGACATTTTTTCAGTTGGGTATGGCCATGCGTGCATGAAGAACTTCGGAGATACGGTTGCTCGCGTCGTTATATACATTGCTAACGTATTCGATTTCTTACAACCAGATGTGTTATTGCAGAACTCTTCTCTGAGGGGACACCCATCTTTTCGCTCTCACAAATGTTCAAATATCGCAGCGGAGAATACGATCCAGCACCATATATCAATAAAATCGAGGACGACCATATCAAAGTAAGAGATACCGCTCTGGCCTCACCAAGAAAGTAGCGTGCATTTGCGTCATCACTCTAACCGACATCGATATTCTAGGATTTAATTCGGCACATGATTCAGCTGGACCCATCGAAGCGATTCAGTGCCGATCAATACCTTGCTGAATGGTATGCCATATCATACATAGTATACACACAGACATTGAAATTAGGGACTTGGACTGAAACTAAACGCTCTTCTTATTGTCGCACAATAGGAGAGATCGCGCGTTCCCAAAATACTTTTACACCTTTCTGCATCAATATATCCATTCAGTAACAGAGTCTGCAGGGGAGTCGTCCAATTCCGGCACAGTCGAGAGTGCAGTATTCTCCAACAATCCAGACCCACAGGAACACCCACCGAAAACCGATGCGGACGAAAAGATTGAGAGAATCTACCATGACTTTGACAAAATCTCGTTCTTTTTGGGCCTCGGATCCCATCAAGCCAACGAAACTAGTGTTGAAGGTGGGTAATAGGACAGTTTGTTCATTCTTCTTCAACCAGGCCATTCTCTAAACGCTGTTTCTGTTGGCAATAGGTTCATCTATTGGGTCACTATCACAGGACATGGTAAGTAGCACTTGTATGCTGATGTTCTGGGAATTACATTGAGCCGCATCTAATTCATAACTTTACTATCTTTATTTAGCAATCCTTGTCGATAGCGAAAAAAATAACCTCACGGACTACGGACTCGCACTATGGACCAAGTAAGAAGCTGAGCCTTGGAAAGTCTAACAGAAAAGGCGACTAGGCATGACATTAACGCATGTGGTTTTTTTCAAGCAATAGATGAAGGTGCTCTTATTTTCCTGTCATTACTGTGTTCTTCTATGAGAAATACTGCTTTTCCCTCGTCCAAGATCCATGCGCTAGACATGTTATTATCCATCGGGAGACACGTAGCCGACGACATCAAACTAGACCGCCTTGTTCCTTACATCGTATCATGTTTAAATGACGAAGTCGGACTTGTTCGCGCTCACGCCTTAAAGATTCTTGCGAAAATGGTGAGCATACGCTTCAGATAAACTAGATGACACGGTTCTGGAACACACGTACTGATATATGAATCACGCTCTGCTGCTTCATGGTTCCAGCTAGACGAGGTGGAAACCCTGGATGTAATCAACGTGACGATATTCCCAGAATACATTTTGCCAGCATTGCAAGGATTCCCTTCGGACAAGGAAGTCCTAGTACGATCAGCATATGCAGGCTGCATAGCACAGTTTGCGCAAACTTCTCTTCGCTATTTGGAGCTTGCTCAGGTGAGTATCTGGCAGAAGAAGCATTTAGTCAACGAAAGTGTCGACCAAAATGCTCACAACTCATAATTTGATCTTTAGTTGTTGAAGAACGACGGTGCTTTTACAGGAAACGAGGGTGATGGGGAAGCAGATGGTTCTCCATACGAGGTATGTCAAGACAACGCTTTTTTCTAACGCTCTAAAATGTAACAGATGATATATTGATATATCAATATAGTCTTTGACACTTCCTCTACCCCCTCTATGTTTCTGCATTTTCTAGGCGACTTACGACTCTGCACTGCATGACTTGCAGGTAGCGATTGAAGACCAAATCCGTATTCTGCTTGTGGACCCAGACAGCAGCGTCAAGCGAGCACTTTTATCCGATATGACCTCGTTGTGTATATTCTTGGGCAAGCAACGCGTGGACGACGTCTTGCTATCGCATATGATTACCTATCTCAACGGGAGAGACTGGATGCTTCGCAGGTAGGGTTTGAGCGCAATACGCGACCAATTTCAGGTTTCTAGCACACCAACTAACATCTGTGCAATGACTCCACTTGCAGCGCCTTTTTTGAAAGCATTGTTGGCGTCGGAACATTCGTGGGCGGGCGCAGTCTTGAGGAATATATTTTGCCGTTGATGGTCCAAGCATTGACAGGTACGTATTGCGTGTCGTGGTTACCTCTCTCGGCGTAAATCATCTTTTCTAGTCCGGCTAATAACGTTGCGGATATATGTAGATTCTGAGGAGTTCGTAGTAGAAAAGGTCCTCAAGTCTTTGGCAAGTCTCTGCGACTTGGGCTTGTTCCAGAAAATGGCCATCTGGGATCTTGTCAGCGTTGTGGCTCCGTTGCTCTGCCATCCCAATCTCTGGATCCGCTATGGTGCTATCGGGTTTATTGCCTCTACTGCACAGCGACTACCTGTGGCCGATGTATGGTGCATGATCCATCCAATAATCCGACCCTTCATGAAATCAGACGTCGGAGAAGTAAACGAACTTTGCCTCAGAGAAAACGTCAAACCACCACTCAGCCGGAATGTCTTTGAGAGTTCAATCCAGTGGGCAGCCGTCGCCAACCGGACATCTTTTTGGAAACCTGTGCGAGAACGACCCGCTAATATGCGCACAGTCTCCACATCGTCTAATCATTCGATTGCTGTGCCGTTGGACCTTCATTCTACACGGTCCAATGATCCTTCCCCCTTCTTTGTTGTTGTCAAGTCAACAGAGTATGTTGTGCATGAGCGTCAGCGAACTGGATCGTCAAACCGGATTATAACTTACGTGGCTCTATTTGTATGCTGTAGGGACGAAAAATATCTCGAAAAACTTCGGTCGATAGGCATGACGCATGAGGACGAAGACAAGCTGGCTGCGATGCGGGAATATATTTGGAAGCTATCGAGGTCACGGCAGAGTGCCAGACCTAAAGGCCGCGAAGACGAGGTGGAAGGCATCACCAAGGTAGGCAGCCCAGCGGAAAGGCTTCGTTCGTCTGAGATATTAGATGATGCGCATGCTTTTAATGCAGTTGCCTCCCTTTTTTATTCTCGAGTAGGATGGTAGCGTGGATCTAAGGAAGATCGGTATCACCCCGCGCACAGTTTTCCTGTCCCCAGAGCTGATCGAGAAGGACTACAGTCTGACCCGTGTATATACTCATGTAAAAAGACCGCGATCAAACGGTGCAAGTGCCTTTAAAAACTCATCTCTTTACTTAACTAACATACGCTACCTTCCCCCTCTGTTGACTAGCTTGGCAAGGCAAAGTTGTACGACAATGCCCTACTGCATCCAAATCGGAAGATCGTAAAATCCAGCACAACTGGTAACATGTCCAGAATATCAAGCGAAAGCACCATCAACAGCTCGACCAGGATCAAGGACAGCTCTTCGGCTTCTATATATGACGGTACCCCATATGATCCCTCCGCCCCCGGACAGAGTGGAGCAAACCTTTATCTTCAGGCAGCATCCGAACGCCAGTCAACTGCTTCGTTTGCGTCCTCAATCGCACCCATCACATTTCAGTCCTCCAACTACGGCCAAAGTATCGTTCAATCGTTACCTAACAGTCCGGAGACATCAAGGACGAGGTCTCTCACCTCTAACATCGTCATGGATAAGAACTCAAGACGCACTCGAATTCTACTCACCCAGGGAAACACTGTCAGCTCAGAGTCTGGAAAGGCTGCGGCTGCAACTAGTATGACCGATACCAACGCACAGGGCATGATCGAACTTCCCGTGAACGAAAAAACGGTCCAGGATGTTATTGCCGGATCTGGTGTAGACATGCCGAAGCCGAACTCTTCGCCTTGGCAAGCTCAATTTGAGGCTGCTTATCCTGGAGGATCTTCACGAAATGCTCGAGGTTCTGAGGCGTTTGGCAGCAGAGTCCTCACTCACTCTGTCGGTAAGCCTACTCACTTTTTTTTCCCCCTCAAGTTATCATGAGATAACCACTTGACATGAACTCATTAACTTTTGCTCACTTTTTTATAGACGGAGGCAAGCGTAATCTGACAGAGCTGCTAGCGCACCAGACTCTGAAGGTCTTCCATTCACCCACGCATGATTTTGGTCCCAATGTTCCGCCACTCTCGAGGCATCGGCGTATGCACCGTAATAATTCCCAGACTGTGCGCAGTCAATGGAGACCCAAAGGGACTCTAGTGGCACATTTGGCGGAGCACAAGGCTGCAGTGAATCAGATATGTGTGTCGCCCGATCATAATTTTTTCGTATCCTGCTCTGACGACGGCTCTGTGAAGATCTGGGACACTGCTCGACTGGAGAAGAATGTCACCAACAGGGCACGAATGTCCTACAATGCTCTTGGTAACGATCTTATGTATTGACTCAACTCTCAGCATACTGCTTCCGAAAACTAACCTATCAAACTTGAATGACATTATAGGTGGCCGAGTGACATGCATATCGTTCATTGAGAACACACACAGCGTGGCAGCAGCATCGGACAATGGATCGATCCACATCTTCCGCGTTCACTACATTTCCGCGGGGAAGTATGGAAAGTGTGAGGTGGTGCGTAAGATCACTCTCGACGACGAGTTTGCAGTGACCATGGAGCATTACAACACAGGTATGTCGTTTAAAATAAATATCGAGCATGGCACGACGATTTCGTACCTGTACGCTCTAACTAACACTGTATATGACTCTCCTATAGAATCGCAATCCCTACTGGTGTATGCAACGAACCGTGGAAATATTCACGCGCTGGAGCTGGGAACGATGCGTCCAGCTTGGCAATTGAAGAACAATATATCACATGGTATGAGCTTCACTTTGCGCTCTGTATCACGTATTTGAATATCCTGTTGGAAAACTTCTTTTACGTTTAATAACTCTTGCCAGCTGCTCTTTCTTTGTTGTATAGGAGTTATCACGGCGATGGTCATAGATCATATGAAGGCATGGCTACTGGTGGGTACCAATAGGGGAGTGCTGACCCTCTGGGACCTACGGTTCATGATCGCCATCCGCACTTGGGTCCACCCGAGCAAGTCGAGGATCAGCCGACTCGTTGTTCACCCAGAACCTCACCCGTCATCCCGCGGAGGAAAAGTCATTATTGCTTCTGGCAGAAACGAGGTTTCTGTCTGGGATATCGAGCATGTTGAGTGTCGCGAAGTCTTTGGCGTTCGGAATGCGGACGAAAAGAAGGCGCTTTCATTCGACACATTCAAAGCGACAGAACCCCTTTCTGGAAGCGAACTACTTCGTAACTCCTTTACATCAAGCGACTCCAATGTCTCTGCTGACCAGAGCGTGCGAGCCGTAATATTCCCAGCCGACTGCGATTACATGATCACAGGGGGTGCGGACCGAAAGATGCGATACTGGGATACCGGTCGCGTTGAAATCTCCTACGTGATCAGCGGACACGACTCGCATGATCCGCCGCCCAAATACAAGTATGCTCATATGAAATGCCAAGTTGCATTCGCCTGTAAGATATCAAGTATACCGTCCAGATCTAATGCAGCATCCACTTCTTATTCAACTATCACATAGGACTGGCCGATTCGAGGGACTACCTGTGCACTACGAAGTAACCCCAGTGATGGGCGTGAAGCCAAGGAATACTGGGCGAAGCAACGTTATCACAGTCCAGCAGCAGCAGCTCTTGCGAAACCATCTGGATGCCATTATGGATATTGCGTTGACGGAGTTCCCCTGCATGATGCTCATTTCAGGGGACCGCGATGGAGTCATCAAAGTCTTTAGCTAGGGCAGCTATTTACAATAAATAGGCTATCAAACCCCGACTGAAAGGGATACTGCGATAAAGTGTTTACTGTACAGATAATGATGATCAATTGTCCTTAAGAGTGAGTGTAACAACAGACAATATCCTAGTGGCGAGGTCCTCATCCTCATAATCCCATCCAATCAACAGACCGCCTCGCTCAAACTCGTCCCCGTCTTCCGGTACCCTGATCTTGACGCTGCGGACCAGAATGGCGTTATCTTCGCGCATCAGCTTGATATGGTTTCCGATTGTCCTCTGAAGAGCGACGTAGACGAGATCCAGCGCATATACATCACTGTCCCAGTCCTGGTATGGATCTGAACCAGGACTCTTCGCACTGTCCGTATCCATGTCTTTGCTATCTCCTGTTTTGTCCATGTTTCTGTAGTACTCGGCCTCCTCCACAGCCAATCGCAACGTCATTGCATTGTACGCCTTTCGAACCTCGAAGCGCACTTTATGCTTGGCCATTCCGACCTTCTCCAGGGCCTCCTCTGCATCTTCCAGACGTATTGGCTTCCCATCGTTCATGACAAGCATGCCCTGGATCAGCACTTTGTCATTTGGTTTGAGTGTCGAAGGTATATTGCGGTTGAGGGATTCGGCGCTGTCGTCAGAGCTGTCATCGGGGCTGCTGGAGGATGTCAACCCGGCATTGCTATCCTTGAGGCCCTCAGATTGACGAATCAAATGTCGCTTCAACAGACTGGCAGACATCTCAATGGGGATCACATGGCTCGTCTCAATACTGATGGTCGTTCCATTCGCGGGATCGAAACACGGGATGCCGAACTCGGTCATGATCCTGGACTTCAGGTACCCCATCTGATTCTTCTCGCCATGGACCAAAACAACGTTTTTGGCCTCGCACTGTCGGATCAGCTGCATGATTCCTTTTGCATCTGCATGTGCACTGAAAGATAGATTCTTGACCTGAAGGTTGACTTCCACTGTTGTGAAGGCGTCTATTTGGATCTGTTTGTCGCCGTTCAAGACCTTGGAGCCGACTGTGCCTGCGACACAATAACCGGGCATGATGACCATGTTCTTGGGATCTGGTGCCCATTTTTTGAAGAGTTCGAGAGATGTACCGCTGTGGAGCATTCCAGGAGTCGCAAAGACGACCATGGGTCCTGGAGACTCCATATACGATCTGTCCCATGCTTTGATATGCTTGAAGTCGAACATGTTGCGCTGTACAAAGGTGCTCTTAATCTTTTCGTTCGTCCAGTTGATAAAGAGTCGATAGAAATGGTTCGCCTTTTCCGTCAGTCCTGCAGAAAAGTAGATTGGCACCTTTAGGTCCATGCGCTCCCAATAGGTCTCGATAAGAATACAAAGCTCCTGTGCTCGGCCCAACGCAAAGACCGGGATGATAACATTGCCTCCCTCTGCAACGCAGTCATGGACCTTTTTCAAAAAATCTCGCTCTCTTGATCGCTTTGAGTCGCGAATGGTCGTGGCGTAGGTTGATTCCGTGATCAGGACATCTGGCCGAACCTTGTCGATCCATGCACTGCCCAAGTGTCGATCTGGCGTCATGTTGTAGTCGCCCGTGTAGACCAGGGATTCCTCCCCCACTCGAATATAAAACATGGCTGCTCCAAGGACGTGCCCAGCGTAGTATGCACAGATCTCGAGATCGTCGTCGACCATGATGGTTTGGTGCAAATTGACAGCGATGACTTTCTTCATACAATCCTTAATGTTCTGACTGGTGAAGAAGTTGCGCTCCCCCTTTTTCTCAACAGTGATCTTGCGGTAGTCCTCCAAAAGGATAGGGCAGATGGCCTTTGTTGGATGTGTCATATAAATATTGCCGTCGTAGCCGCACATCTCCGTAAAGAAGGGCAGAGCCCCGCAGTGGTCAAGGTGGAAATGACTGATGATTACGCAGTCGAGCATCTCTGTGAAGTCACCCGTTTTCGAAATATATGAAAAATCTGGAAAGCGCCGATCATCTAGGAATTATAGAAAGATATTGCGAAGACATTGGCGTCAGATAAAGATGAGTCTTGTGCTTCTATACACCAACCTGGACACGCTGCAGGACCTTACCGTTAAACCCCATGTGCATTCCACAGTCGAGCATAATATTCTTTCCCCCGATCGTGACCAGGATACAGCTTCTGCCAACATCCTGTCCGGCCCCGAGTGGCACAATCTGGATGGTCATGGTGGTTGTTTGCGTGATGGAAGATTGTTGGCGCAAAGACGGTTGGTTGAACTGTGAACGAGGAATCTAACCTCTGTTAAAAAGTAGCGTGGCTTTGTACATCTCTCCTCACGCCTAACCTTAAGTTTTCTCACTTTGCCGCCCAATTTGTCTGCGACGCGACAGTCAGAACAACAACACATCCAGCATTTCCAAAAATCGACTCTTCTCATTTACCATCCCTCTCGTCCTGTCGCTGGAGTGGCACTCATCTCAACTGAATAGCGACTATTTGACCGCGGTATCAGGGAGTCTGTCAGCGAAACCGATTCCCCTCAAGCCCTTCAACCACAACTTTACAAGCGGTTATAGGGTCGCTATATGGAGAACGGAAAGTGGACGGCATCTCCCGATCAGTCTCTGCTGCTGAAATATGGCGCCAATGGATTGGATGAAGAAGAAGAGGAGGGGGAGGAGTCCAGGCTGGACTTGACCTTTGACGCCATTGACGCCGATATCAACTTGGACGAATCTATTAGGAGCAATCCCCGCTTGAACGCGCTCAGTGGCCATGCGAGCTCTTCAGGCATGACGGACACTAGCGAAAAAGCGCGAAAGACTATTGATCGGTGGAGTGCAAACACTGGAAAGCCCGCAACCATGACCTTGAAGGAGCAAGAAAAGGTATCTCATCTTTACCTCAATACTTCTAACTATTACGTGTGCCTAGGAAACTGAAGCTTCTTCGCTTTGTATTTAGATCATTGACGAGCTCAACAAACAGAATTTCAGTCTCAAGTTGAAAGTCTATTTTCTGGAGGATCGGCTAGCAAAGCTTTCTCCTGAACAACTAGACCAAGCAGCACACGAGGTAAGCCCTGTTATATTCGCGCTGTGTCTCAGTGGTTTTTGCAGGAGTATATATTAATAGGAAAAGCTTCGCCGCCCTGGCTTTCAACTACTCAAACTAGAACATTGAACTGAAGGTCAAACTACAGACATTGCTCTCTGAGCTGAAACAGTACAAGCGGCTCCTCATGGAAGCACACGCTGCCATTGAGGTTCTTCAGCAACAAAAGAATTGCGACCTTCAACACGGCATGTCGGAGGAGCAGGAGGACGAATATCGGAACGCAATTGCAGAGGGTCTGGAATTGAAGTCGAAGCTAAAGCAGTTATCGCAGCAGATGGAATCATTGGAACAGGACTTAAAGGCCAAAGACCTGGAGCTGCAGCAACTTCAGTCCCGCTTGGGAGAGATTGATGCGCAGGCGGACGTCATCGAGGACTTGAAGGAGCTGTCTGGAAAGTATGAGGACCAAATCAGAGAGCTCCACGACCAGCTCTCGGAGTACCAGCAGAATGAAACGCGGTTGCTAGAGAAGTCGAGAGTAGATGAGGGCTGGGAAGCACGGTATCGAGAACTCGAACAGAAACTCAATGCTTCGCTGGATATCAGATCTGAGCTGGAGCAGGTGCGTTTTGAACACGTACCTCTGTGCACATTTGCTGTGCTCAATGCTATCTCGTTCTAATGACAAGCTCTATTTTTTATTTATTGTTTTTTTATTATTATTGTTTTTTTCTTTTTTTTCATTCAGGAGCTTTCACTTACCAAATCAGAGAAGGCGGCGTTCGAAGACGAGATGAATCATCAGCTAGAGCAACATAGAGACGAGCTCGCAAAGGTTAGGATCGATGCTGCGGAACTGTCGCATCAACTCGAGCATGAGCGGGACCATATGCGCCAGATGCAGGATATGCACACCAACGACATGAACGCCCTTTCCGAACGATGGACGCTAGACCGTCAGCAACTGAGAGGCCAGATCTCGGATTTAAATATGGACGTGGAGGAATTTCGAAAAATGAACGAACAACTTGAGGCTCAGACACAGGACCTGATAGCATGGAGAAATGAGGATGCTGCTCGACACGACCAAGAACTGGCTGATCTGGTTGGTGAACTCGAAGATAAGACAGTTGAGCTGGCTCAGCTGCAGGATGAGCTTCATAATGCGCGCGACTTGTTGCAGGCAAAGGACGTGGCAATTGTAGAGCTCGAGAACAGGATTGAACAATTGGAGATGGCTCGGCGAGAAGCGGAAGCTGTCCATGATGAGGTGATTGCTAGGATGAAATCGGTAGGTGAAGGTACATATTGCTTTTTGTTGGCGATTGACCGTGGTATTGAAACTGACCGAATACTGAATGCTTCATGGTTTCTCTATCAGAAAATGCAATCTGGTTCGACTTTGAACGTGCAGGTTGAATCGATGTCCGCGAATGAATCTCAGCTGATGAGTGAGGAATTGGCACAGATCGGTGAGCACAACCGGAAGCTGGAGTCTCAGCTCCGCGTCGAAACTGAACAGCGAAAACTGTTTGAGCAGCTGAGCCGTGAACGAGATTCAAAGGGCCATACTAAATGGAGCGAAGAGCGGCAGCAGTTGGAGCGTGAATACGGCGAGCGAGTGGATGAGCTCGAAGAGGTGCGTGTATTTTGTCTTCGCTGAACCTTGTAGCGAGATTGTATACCCGTCCACTCATATTGGTTCGTATTTTACTCCGCAGAAACTTGCGGCGGCCTCAGAGCAAATTGCAGAACTTACGAGCGAGCTAAACGGCCGTGATGGTCATCTGCGCTACTACAAGGAACAACTCAGGGTGGCCTCCCAGCAGTCCAAGGAAATCGAGGAGCGCTACGAAGAAATGGAACTCAAGCTGAACTCTGTAAGTCGAAGCGTAGATTTGCATCTCACATTTTCTTTCGGTGGGGTCGCTATAGACGACACTAGTTAACAACTAAGCTGCTCGTTATAGGAACTGGAGGCAACAACAGGCGAACTTTTGGAAATCCGGCAGGAATTTGAGCAGATCAGGGCAGCCAGAGTTGAAAAGAGCGATCTACTCAGTTCTCAGTCTCAAGAAGTCGATCGGCTGGTACGTGCGCGGTCGGGTACAGTACTGCTGAGAGCTTGAAATGAATCTCTGTCGTTAAATTCGCTCTTTTGCTCCAGAATATGAAAGCTAGACAGTTGAACAACTCGGTGGCGGCTCTCGAAGATGAGAAAGAGCAACTGGAGACAGCCCTCCGTGATAGAGCAACGACCATTGCCATGCTGAAATCACGCCTGACGGAACTCGAGTTGCAGGTGTCGAAGAAGCAGCGAGACGATGATATTTCAGGCGAAACATCCAAAAGCGATCTTGTGGAACGAAACTCGCTTCTTCTCACAGTCCTTCAGCATCTAGAAAGCATTCTCGGCGGCGACAGTCGCTTGGACAACAACTTTCTTCCGAAGCCGTCTACCAACTTTGCTTACTTTTCAGAACACCTGCTCAATCGTCTCAAGTCCCTTAGTAAGCTGTTCATACTCTTTGAAAAGAAGGCAAAAGAGTTGGAAGACAAGTCCACTGGCCAGCTGGTGTAAGTCACCAAGGCAAAGCGCCATTTTTCGGTCTACAGGCCATAAGTCATCTATTAACTGTGACCATTATATGTTTTTGTAGCCACTTGAAAAAACAATTGGACCTGAAGCTGAGGCAACTGGATCGGTTCGAGACTATTGTGCGCAATGCAGCTGACCGTCAGAAAAAGTGGCGCGAACAGTTGGTCAAGAAGCAGACCGAGAACGAAGAATTGCAGGTAATGTTGACTGGTATATTCTTCCTCTCTCCCATACTCATGCATACACACACTTTCCTTTTTCTACACTCCCACAATGACACGAAGAGGCCAGCTGCGAGTGGTGTCCAAAAGCCATCCGTGGGTTTTTTGTGTTAAACCTTAGCATGCTGGCGCGGTGATCTAATCCGCGAGAAATGGATAGATTATAGGATGATCTTCGAAGACGGATATGATCATTTGAAAAGAGTTGTTGCTCAGATTTTTTTAGCAAACCTCGAGCCATTTGACCTACATTCTTTTTTTCCTTTCAAATACGCAAAAGTTATGATGTGAACGTTGATCTTTCTGACCATCATGCCTCCTTCCTTCCTTAATTTCGCCTGTGAACTTGACGGCGTGGAATGTAGGCTAAACATGCGCTATTGACAAAGACGATTGCGGAACTGAAGACGAGGTCAGGATCAGGCGAACGCTCAAGCGATCTTGAAAATCGTTGCAGACATGCTGAACGCAAGCTGCAGCTAGAAAAAACGCGAGCGATGGATGCAGAGGAGCGTTGGAATGCGCGACTCCGCGAACTCGAAAAGCGAACCAGAGATGCAGAAGAGCGAGTAAAGCGCGAGCGTCAAGGAGCCAAGGAGAAAGTCGCCGGTCTTCTTGATGAGAATAAGTATGGATTATCATTAACCTAGGGAGAACAAACGAGTTTTGCATCGATGTTAGTGCAGGCCATTAATTTTGACGTTCTTTTATTTTCGACTGGTGGATAGTGCTGCTCAAAAGGCAATTGAGAAGCTTCAGAGAAAGAACGCGCAGCTGCAGGAACTCGTGGACATTCACAATGGCAAACCTGGCAATCGAACCCTTGTGGACTCGCAGGGACCTGGCACACCCCTTGGCTCTCAACATCTGCAAAATTCTGCCCTTATTCGCAGTTCAACTGAACTAGGGCTCTCGAGAATGAACGACCAGCTCCGGAACGAACTAGACCAGCGATCCAAGGTTGTCGAGAAGGAGAGAGAGAAGACACGATCAACGCTTCGTGAGCTTGATGCAGTGAATGCACAATGCTTCAAGTTGCAGCAGCAGCTCAGCCAGCGAGAAAACGCTATTAAAAGCACTCTTTCCCGGATAGATGTAAGCGACCATACCCTATACCTCGCTTATCTGGCTCTCTGGAACGCATTGAACGCTCTTGACACTGATCTTTTTTTTTTTTTATTATTCTCCTCAGATGCTGAGCCAGAGAAGGGAAGTTGCTGAGAATATGGCCTTGCGTCAAGCAACCGAGGATCTCTATCGGACCCTTGAAATCGACGATGCTTGGGAGTAGACATTGTCTTTTACTTTTCCATTTTTGTTACCCTTCTACTCTAGTCCTTGTAATTTTACATGTGTAGTACCTCAATAATACCTGTTTCCTCCGTCCATCTTGTCAAGAAATTGAGTAAACGTATCGATCTGGGAATGGACTGACAAATCCAAAAGTGACAGAGCGAGAAGGTACACGCCAGGAATGCTTCAGGCCGATCTCGCGTTGGGAGGTTAGATAGTTACCAGTTGGTACTCAAAGAAATGGTACGCAATTAGATTATCTTTTATTCGATTTAAGAACATAATTATATTTACTATGCAAAAATATTGTCACATGGTCTGCAATAATTGAAGAAGCGCAGAGATATACGTTTGCTCTGTCTCGAGTTTTTTTTTTAGAGAATCCTCAGAGGCATGGGATTTATTAACTGTGGTCTACAGGAAACCTGCAGGCGGGACAGAAATCAAACAGTAAGCTGCCCGCTCCGACTATGTCGCAACGGACCCGTATTTCATAATCAATGACGGTGAATTGATGGCCTCAGCCCCCTTCGTGCGCGAAAGTCATTCTTTAGTCACGGTCCTTTGACATTTTAAGAAATTGACATCTTTCACATTGGATGCTTGTCGTTGCCTCAGGGTAGATCCCATAAAATCATTGCTACTACGTCTGTGCTCTCTTTCACAACTGCGTCCCGGGCGCGTTTGCTCATGGTAGTCCCATTTTCTCTTTCCCAGGCGATGGTGACTTTGCATCGTTTTTGTTCCAGATCTCAGTCCGTCCGAGCTCCTCGATGGCCTTGACAAATCGACCAACCATGTATCTCGCGATCGAAGTCGTCGTCTTGAAGAGGCTCACCCAGTCCTTGGTGAGAGCTACTGGTGTCAGTCCGTGGTATAAACCTTGGACCGTCCAGGTCGCTTGATGGTCGTTCCTTCCCTCGTTCTCCACCCGATCGAATGCGCTGCTTGCTTGCCGGATCGCCGATGCTCCCTTGATCTTGTTCTCAAATGCTTGCCAAATGGCCTTGTCTATCGCCTGTGTGAAGCTTGACCCTTGCCCTCTCGTGGCCTGTCCTCGCTTCTTGGTTTCCTTTTGCCTCGCCTCTCAAAGCTTTCGCTCTTTCCTCTATGCTCTGCGCCCGTCCAGGTTGGTCCCTTCAATCACTTCCTGCCAACCCACGCGGGGCCAGGGCATTTTTTTTTATTAACAAGGATCCTCACCGACATGAGATTTGTAGTCCACAGAGGCTGTGCCCCATAACGTCCCCTACAAGCAGCATAGCTACATCCATCCCAGCCTACACCGACACAGATGTCCTGCTTTCATAATTGCTGACCGCATGGGCAAGTACCGCACGTGCCTTGCGCTTTACGCGACCTGCTGCTTTTTTTTTTTTTTTTTTATTAACATAAATCCACATGAGCACGAGACGCATGGTCTGCAAAGGCCTTGAAGCCCCAGATGCTCTCCATGCATGACAGAGCCGCGTCCCCTAACGTTACGCTACCAGTTACGCCCGTGGCGTCTCTTAGTCTGATCCCTATACTTTTAGGAACTTCACTCTTCTCCTTCCTCCCGTCCTCTCCATCACGTCCAACCTCATACGACCCTAGTACTGACTCAGCAATCGTTCGTCCGCCGTCCTTGATAGCTGTTGCGTGTTCAATGCTAACTCCTGCCGCTGAGGACGTCCAGAGGCAACCCCGCGGCTACCTGTGCCGCCCGCTACGCCGGGGGTCGGTGCGGGGTCAGGGCATTTTTTTTTTATATATGTATAACAATTTGTCTCTCGAGTCAATTGACTCTGCGAATCTATCAGACTAACTGGCAACGATCTACCACAGTTGTCGCAGGGCCAGGGCATTACAAAAAAAGAAAAAAAGGCCGCTTCCAGGCTCATCCGTATAGGCGCGTTCCAAAATCTATGGTATAAAAGGGTAATTTCCCGTGATCAATCATGTTACGGGAAATCAGAATCGGGGCAAGATAAGGTAGGCTTGTAGGGGAAGGCGATGAGCGGGCAGGGTAGGTAAGGAGTGAAAGGGAAAAGGGAAAAGTGGAATAAACTTTAGTCAAGTCGCAAAGGGTATTATATCTTTCTCTGGGGGTCGAAACCGCTTTATTATTCATAATATTCTTCGCGTTTATATACAGAAGTGGGGCCCGGGTTGGCGCTGCGCTGACTAATCTTCAAGTGTAAATGTATATGGAGAGAGTGAAGGGGATGGAGATGAGATGGAGATGAGATGGAGAGCGTCCGGAAGCCGGTCTGGCTTGGGCGCAGCTCAGACAAAAAGAGATGTCGAGCCGCAGCGGCGAAAGAAACATTCGTGCAGATAGAGAGGTTGTGCGATTAAAGATATGTTTTTTTTTTTTTTTTTTTTATAACAACTTGTCTCTCGAGTCAATTGACTCTGCGAATCTATCAGACTAACTAGCAAAGATCTACTATCGCTGTCCTCACCACCAAAGCGGAACCGATCCACAGTCGCCAAAAGACAGGTCACATTCCCCGGGCCTGCCCCTAGGGCCTGCGCAACAATTGCCACACCTCATCAGTGTGTTAAAAGCTGAAAACACCTTGTTACAAGAAGGGTATCTTCCCCATCCCCTCCATGGTTGTCAACCGCCTCCTCCCTTGCAGGCAATCCAGCAGCGTCCGATCCGCTGCGTCTGGGTCAAGCAGGGGGCCAGGGCAGCTCCCGTTTACATGGTCAGCGAGTAATGCACCACACGGACATTGGTCATCGTCGCTAATATATCCATACCCATCACTCCAGTCCCCTCTCGGTCCCTTGTATGGAGTTCGTTTCATCTTGGCTGTGATCCCCCATTCTCGCTCTCGAGCAATGGTGGCCTTGCAGCGTGGTTTCCAGATCAGCTCCGTAGCTTTCTCCTCAATAAAGCCGACGAACTTGTGAATGACCTGGCGCGCAATCGACGATGGCGAGGTAAATAGACTGCCCCACTCCTTGATAAGGCTGACGGGTGTGATGCCACGGCATAAATCGCTGATGCTCCAGGTCAGATCCGGAGAGCGGTCATGATACTCGTCGCCTTTGAGCATTGATCGGGTCCCGGCGATACAGGATAGACCTCGGATGTGGGTCTCGTTGTTAGGACAAACCCATCGAATGGGTTTCGGTGCAGCAGCGGCGGCTCCAGCGCGGATCCTATCACGCTCTTGCTGCTTCTTGCTGTTCTTGTTGTATGCGGTCGTTGCAGCTCGTCCCCACTTATCAATCTGCTGTAGCCCTTCGCGCCAGATCGCCTTGTGGACATCTCTAGTAGCACTGCACGTCCACAGGTGATGGTTGTCTTCGTCCTGAACATCGCAGACGCAGCAGACACGGTCAGGATATAGACTCGGGTGGCGAGCCTTCATGGTATTCAGGGTAGGCAGCATACCATGCAGCTTCTTAATATGATGTGTCCTCTGGGACGTATCAGCAGCACTGCTGAAGAACGTGTGCACAGAGCGCTTGTCGTGGACATGGGCAAGGGTGGACCGCCACTCCACGTCGGCAAGATCTGGTATCGCTCTCTTGACACGACGTTGGGTTGTCCAGGCCTGATGACGCCTGATTGTCGTCTGCTGCTTGAGTAGCTGCCGCAGATCATGTTCCACAAGATGATCGTGGCAATGTGCAAAAAAGCGGATGTCTTGCTGCTCGCTTAAATCAACCGACCAGGGCATTGACTCGACTCGGACGGCGGCTGTCGCCACAGTGTCTGCAAGATTGTTGCCAGTGTTGGTGCTGTGCCCACGGACCCACCTCACCTCCACCGACCCAGACCGATCCTGGACAATTTTGTGTAGTGCTGCCCAGTGTCCAGAGTACGTACTACGGAACCGCTTACGAGGTAACGTGTCCGCACGGGAACGCACAAGCTGCTGGTATTGTTGCACGACCGCTTGGTTGTCGAGCTCCACAATAATGTTTTGGTCTGGTGGTGCAGATAGGATGGCAGCTAGGAGACCCATGAGTTCTGCTTTTGCTGAAGAAGCGTACCCGTCTGTGCGGCCCTGCACACACCTGACCACGGGCTGCGATCGATCAACGACCCCAAAGGCCATGGCTACGTCTTCTTGACCAGTGTTAATCAAAGAGCCATCGGAGGAGATGACTCGCGGTGCTGTGTTGTCGACAGGAGATTCTCGCAGCTGTGACACAGCAACTGCCTCAGCGTGTGATAAGCTGACTGGTCCAATTGTGGTTCTGTCTGGATATAATGTGCCCACCTCCTCAGACAGCTGGTGTACAGGCAGCAATGGATACGTTTGGCGTTGAGGCAGTAGACGCAACTCTCGTTGTTGTTGACGCTGTAGTCGACGTTCGCTGTTACGCAGGCGTCGGCGCTCCCGTGCCTGCTGGGTACCGTACTGGGCATGTATCGCTTGCGATGCACGTGCGCGTTGTGAGTTGATGTCTTGCAAAAGTGCTTTTCTGCGCCGAGCAGCAGAGTCTAAGGCAGCCTGTGCGCGTCCTCGTAGGCGAGCCAGGACGGTGCCACGTGCAAATAAAGGGCATGTGCAAATAAGGATGTGTGCAATTAGAGATATGTGGCTATGTGCGGCATATGTAGGCCCGTAGGCCGCTGCAATCACGGGTCAACATGGCCGAGCGGTTAAGGCGTGAGACTCGAAATCTCATGGGATCTCCCGCGCAGGTTCAAATCCTGCTGTTGACGCGAAACTTTTCTTTTTGGACTAAGAATACTTTTTTGAACTACTTGACAACCCATGCGGAAATCCATGTAACTCGTTTAGCCTACGGCTTAAGCCTTTTCTGTGTTCACGAGGGCACGAGGGAGTCTATTGTTTTCGCTCAGGTTGCCTGTCTTTGGCAAATGCACCGAGTATTAATATTTTACTTGGATATCCTACAGGAGTTGTTGGAGAAGTCTGGCAACTCAGGTTGCAAATAGATTATCCCATACTTTTTGTATGACTTCGAAGACTTTCATCTAAGATGCTCAGGTATACACATTACAGGGATAATTGAGGCATATTTAACTTGGATCCAATAAACCTACTAAGTAAGGGAGTTAATACTTCCTTCCTCGACGCGAAGTTAGGATGCGCGTGCAACATGCGGTGCAAGTAGTTGGTATGTTCAACAACCTATAGAGCACGTCAGTAGACTTGTACTCATTTGTTGTGAATGTTTTTTAGTACTTTTGACGGAGGTGATACCGCTTTTTTTCTTTTTCTTTTTTTATCTCTCACAAAGAAACAAAGGATTGAAGGTATCAAAGGAATAATCATTAGCAAGTAGGACGAACTAATAAAAAAATATATACTGAACCAACATTCCCCTACATCGCTGGGTCAACTTTATAGGGTTCCTAATGAGAGTGCGTTTACCTGCCCAGAAGATATGTCTGTTAAGAGGCGTTCATTGTTACTAAGCCGCGACTTTGTAGCGAGAACACTGGTTGGGTGGTGTAGCGCTTACTTGATATGTTCACCCGACAAGAGAAAAAATTAGTTGATCTGCAGTGGTATATGGGAAATGAAATAGGGTTCTTCCTATCTTTCTCACTAGGAAGGGGTGACACTCATGAGGGACCGCGCAAGGGAAACGTGCGGTGCACGAGACAAACAGCAGTGGTATAGTCTAGTCTAGAGTGATGCGTGTGGTGTGGCATTGCAAACCCAACGTCGTCTCTCTTTTCCCAGAATTCCATAACGAGGGTTTTTTGCTGCATCGACCAAATAAAAATGGAAACAATATCATGCTTTGCTCTTGTGCTCAGTTCACTTATAAATTATTTTTTTCGCACAAAATCCCGGTAAACGAAAAAGTAATTTAGTCCAACTGTCTTTCCCAATGTTCGATGGAAGAGAGACTCCTAAAAATAAATGCTGACCACTCCAGCTGGATGATCCATATGGGGAAGTCGAAGACCCAGTGGGCAGAGAAAAATAAGAAACAGGACGAGCACCTCGCTCTTCTCTTCTTATTATTCAATCAAAGTGGGCGAGTTGGATTACGATCGTGTACAGCTCCGAAGTGTTGTGTGTGCCTGGGATTCAATCCAATTTACAGATTTTTTACCTTTAGGGTCAACGTACGCTCGTTCGTTCTAGAATATCTATCCTCGTCCGCCTGTTCTTTCTTCGGGGGTATTTATTGTTGTTCAAACTCTCCAGGATTTCCTTTAAAGACTGAACTGTACCGCTGTCATGGCGGCCTCAAAAAAGTGGCAGTAGTGTGGTTAGAAAGTACAAGGATCAGGACCAATGTCAGTCATTTTACATCTGGAGCTCATCAGCAACGGACAAAGTCAATAACAATAAGATAACAGTGCTGTCTCTGACGGACAAAAGAAGGAGAGGAAAAGAGCAAAGGCACTTTTATGTTGATGGAATGGATAGCCTAGATTCGTAATTTAATGCTTCGTATAACTTCGACTTTGTCGTCTTCGAGTAGTGTCAGACCCTGCCCCTGCCATACCATGAACTTACATGGGGCAAGTACTATAATGTTCAGACAGGCCCTTTTTTGAATATGGGATATCTATCAGCTGGCTATGGAATCCTTCTATACTTTCTGTTACCGCTCATTGTTGTTGCGCATAGGGCAAGAGGCGTTGAACAAACCGGACAAGATTTTGTGCGTCCAAAACCTCGCTTCCTAAACCTTGCTATCGAAGGTGAGTGTGACCCTGCGACTCTTCTGGATGGACAAAATACCAATAGTCCAGTTCACGAGGATGGCAAGTCTAGACATTAGTGTTTTAAGTTAAGCTGCGATGGCGTGCCTGTGTGTGTACTCCAGCCAGACTAGCCCAGCCATTGACAAAGAATGAGGGAAAGGAGCTCCAATCGCCGTTTTTTTTTTGTCTTTGTCCATGTCTCTTACGGACGAGGGATGGGCGGACTACGATTTATTTGTACGACTGGGAACGGTGCTGCACTTTCTAGACTAATAAAGCGTGGGTAGGCATCTTCCACGATTTCCATTTCCTCTGTAATGTTTATTTCGTGCTGTAGTTCGTTCGTTCGAGGTTGTTGTTCGCCACCGGTACACTCCAGAGAAGTTTGTATTAGTTCGTTAGCCTGGAAGAAATACAACAAAAATGAGTCCACATGGACTCATCTGGAAATGCAATGGGCTGAGATACACCGTAGGTACCGTAATCTATTTGATGACTACACAACTATCCGAGGATGCGAGAGTGCTCACTGAGGATCAAGGAGTCATCTGGATTTTATTTCCGCCCAGCTGCTTCCTCAGTTTTCTCCGTTCCCTCCGTATCGAGGTGTCAACGTAGACTATAGGAGCAAAGGGAAAGTATAAACATGACGACGAACCCAGGTAGCGGGGGTTAGCAAGTACCATTTAGTAAACTACAAATATTATTCTAGTCTATACGCATGTGGGTAGGAGTGTGTGCTGCCACAAAGGCACGGTTGCACAGTTCCAAGGGTCCGTCTCGTCGCAAAAAGACAGCGATCTGTCCAAAAGCAGGAACAACTTTGCACCTGCGGTCCCGAAGAGCATCCTTAAACGACATAGGGCACACGCTCATAAATAATAATAATAACAACAGCAACAACAATAATAAGAATAGGAATAAGAATAGGAATAAGAATAGGAATAAGAATAGGAATAAGAATAAGTAATAATGATAATAGTGGTAAAGACGAGCAGAACAATAAAGGATCTTGTGCATTGCGAATGTAATCCATGTTGTTTGTTGTATGAACTGAACTGAAGTGCAGGAAAATAGAACGACAAGAAAATAAATATGGTGGATGTGAAGAACACGGCGAATTAGATAGCACACGAGGAAATGCCAGTGTCCCAGGAAATAGGATGTCATTGCCTACACAAATAAAGCAATCGGGTTTTTTTATTTTATATGTCAATACGCCCATCCTAGACAGGGACCAGCAGCAACCAAGGCGATGAAGACAGAGAAAGAGGGCGGGCGTCAGAGCGAGGATGTGTGTGAGGATAAGAGCAGGTATGCCATTGCAATGCAAGGCAAGGTAGCGGTATATAGGAGACGAAGATGAGGATGGTTTAAAAGAGGGGACGAAGAGAGGAAAAAAGAATGGAAGCAAACGGACAGCTGGACAGGCACTGGAACCCTAAAACTAACCCCGGCGTATTTCGTTTAAAATAGTCCTTGTGTTCAGTTGAATAGGATCGAATAGAATTCAAGGACCATCCCTGTCCCCTTGTTACCGAGGATTGTCGAAAAAACAACACACACACCCGAATGAGCACCCAAGCAAGAGACAGAGGACTGCCGTACAAGGCAGGGGCGAAATTGTCCAAAGGCACACTTTCTTTCCACTTCCTTTGGGACAACGCACATACTTCCTTCTTTCCTTCCCATATTTCCGTCCATCCTTCCTTCCTTCCTTCCTTCCCTCTTTCCTTCATTCTTTCGCTCCTTCATTCTTTCATTCCTTCATTCTTTTGTTCTTTCATTCTTTTGTTCTTTCATCCCCTACATCCTCACAGACTCACGCCCGAGCCCTTTCTCTCCTCTCTTCCAAGCTTGCCCACTACTCTGTTTCCTTCCTCCCCCCTCTCGCTCTCACTCCTTCCCAGGATCACCACTGCCTGCACAGCAACGAACAATTACCTCTTCACAACGGTAGCAACGACTTAATATGGCAAATCAAAGCATCATGGTCCCACCGAACAACGCCCCCTGGCCAGGGCTTCAGTCGTCTCAGTCACAGTCGCATTCCTCGCACCACCATCCCCACCACTCCAGCCAGCCACAGCCTTCCTCACACCACGCTTCGTCCTCATACCCATCACATCCACCCCCACCTCCCCACTACTACCCACCACATCCAGGACACCCTCACCATCCGCCCCCACCACACTCCTCACACCAGCAGCCATACTATCCATATCATCACCCATACCCTGCTGGACCATACCCACCACCCTACCCATCCCATCCCTCCTATCACCACACCCATCCTCCCCCACCGCACTACCTTCAACATCCTGCTGCTAATGGTACTGCCCGCGATGGAACACCCTCATCTACCTCGAACACACACGCCCCTCCCTCTCCTTCTCCGGCTGCCCAGGACATGGGTTCAAATGCCGCCAAAACGACCTCCAAATCCATCAAGACAGAACCAGATCTATCCCCTTCCTCGAAGAAGGCTACTTCGGCTACATCAAAATCGACTGCACCCATCACAGCCCCAAAGACATTCCGCTTCGAGGGAAGCATCTCCTCCGAGTCCTACAAGACCACAAAGTCTTTTGACCTCGCAGGCGTCAACATCCTTAACCGTAAGCCCCTCGACACCCGTACTGCACTCGATAAGCTGCAGCGCCGACGCGAGACCCACAACCGTGTGGAGCGGAAACGCCGAGATTGCATCAACCAGGTAAGGAAAAAAATATATACTGGTATATTTTTCTCTGTAGATGCTTTACTATCCCGGCTCTTGACTCCGCCAACCGCCCTCCTTCCTTGCTGTCTTGTTTTTGGTGCAGCTGCAGCCGGGGATAGAATAGTACTCATGCAGGCAGGAACAATCTTAATAACCCACGTCTCCTCGTTCCGTTCTTTCTTCCTGCCTTAACAACTACTGTAGCTAATTGATGACTTGACAAAACTGCTGCCTCCTAAACATCTCGAAGAAGTCACCTCAAAGTGCCATCGCGTCAATGTCCTGCGCGGAGCAGTCGCCCACATCAAGTTTCTTGCCGACCAAAACTTGGCCCTCACAAAGTCTCTAGACACCGCCAAGG
This sequence comes from Gamsiella multidivaricata, assembly GCF_025024155.1. Lineage (NCBI taxonomy): Eukaryota > Fungi > Mortierellomycota > Mortierellomycetes > Mortierellales > Mortierellaceae > Gamsiella > Gamsiella multidivaricata. The sequence goes on from NW_026251734.1 coordinate 235,375, forward strand.
AGCAGGGCTTCCAGGTCCCGATCGACCTCAACCCATCCGAAGCGTCATCCAAGGGTACCGAAGGCGCAGAGCCGGCCGCATCCACCATCCCCGCTACTGCGGATGGCTCCGCAGAGGACGATGGGATGGCCATGGATGTCGACACGTCCGAGCCTGTCAAGCGAGAGATCAATGGTGATGACGATGATGAGGATATTGAAGAAGACGACGAGGACAAACAGATCGCTCGCGTGGAAAAGACTTCTTCCAAGTCATCCTCTCCCTCTGCTAACACGAGCAATTCGCGGTCTGCCTCCCCAAGACTGACGCCATCCAAGGCATTGGCACATCCACCCGTCATCGTCACCGATGCGTCCAGTCCTTCCTCAGACAAGGAATCAGATCGCCAGTCCAAGATAGCCCTTGTTCCTCCACCAGTCTCTATCCTGAAGGTTCCTGATGATGTCCAGGGCTCTTCATTCCGTCATCCTCATGAGCGCAAGAGCTCGTTCAGTGACTGTGCCAGCCCTGCCAGCTCCCTCTCGGCCTCGCCCATGTTTCCTTCCTCGCCCTACATAGCCAAGTCCGAATCCTCAACATCGACATTCCCTCCCTCACCCGTGTCGCCCTCTCCCTCTGCGCGCCAGAACCCGTTCTCGATGACTGTCAGCCAGGCCGAGGGTCACCAGAGCTCCTTGAGCAAGGATCAGCAGCAGAAGCTGTCACCATTCATGCAGCACCAGCCGACCTCAGCCTCGCCTTCGTTGCCACCAATTTCATCCTTGGCCAATCTGCAGCTACAGTCGCCCTCTGGGGCGATGGAGATTTCTGGTGAGAGACTCCCCACGGACTGCCAGACATCACCGTCCCTGCGGTCTTCGTCCAACAGTTACTCTGGAGCCTCATCTGGGTCGTCTCCTTCCTCCAATGCCAAATTTGGAAGCCATCGCTCTGGTCCCACGTTGCCGCCACTGAAAATCCCTCCTCAGCAGCATCTTCATCCTTCCTATGCCAATGGAGGTCATCCCAACGGCAACAGCACCAGCAGCCAGACGCTCTCTCCACACCAGTCTTCGACCTCTCCTCGCCACCATCATCGAAACTCGGACGAGCAGCCCCCAGTCTCGCCGTTCATGCTCTCGCCGATGATGTCGCGATCCCCCTCCATGGGTCCGCTCTCATCGTCCTCTGCAGGCACCTCGCCTTATCCCCACTGGGGACACGAGGGATCAGATGTACCGCCACCACCTCATCCAGGTCACTACATGCCAGGCTCGCTCTCGTCTCACGTCTATCCACATGGCTATCCTTATCCTTACCCATATCACCCTTCGTATGGATACCCGCATCCTCACGGCCCTCCTCCGCCGCATCATCCTCATCACCCGCCCCCACATCACTCGGCCCCACCGCAGCCGACGTCCCCTCAACCAATGCTGGCACGATCCCTTCAGCCAGAGCCGATCTTTATCCAAGAGGAGCCGTGGAACGTGCAGCGCAAGAAAAGCACATCCGGTGTCACTAACAAGAATCAGTCTGGTTCGAAACAGTCTGGTGGCAGCAAGAAGGGCCTTCAAGAGAAGGAGGAAGACCAATTGACGGAGGAGCCTCCAATGTCACCGTCATCTTCTGTGACATCGAGTACTTCCTATCCTGCAAGCCCTAACCATCGCAAGCGGTCGTCGCATAACTATGGCGAGGATGAAGATGCCAACGTAAAATCGTTCTCGAGCCTATCCAAGCGGGCGAAGCAGCAGGAGCAGACATTGGGTGCGGATCTGGAGAATAATGGAGGAGATGACCGGACGAAGAATGGATTGCGTCCACGGGATAGTGGGATTGTTGTCGTAGTGGTCGAGGCGGATAGTGAGGCGCCTTCGCCGACTAATGTTGTTGTGGTTGAGGAGAGCAAGTTGAAGGAGAGCAAGTTGAAGGAGAAGAAGGAGCTTGCTGTTGAGAAGGATACTGAGATGTTGTCGTCTGTACAGGAGCGGATAGAGGATGCTAAGGACGCAGCACAGGCGTTGACTACTCTAGCTCAGGACAGAGAATAAGGCCTTCTTTCATGTAAAATAAAATAAAATAAAATAAAATAAATAAAAAAACAGAAGCATATTTGCGAGTTGAACACGTTCCTTGAAGAAGTGGGATCCATGGCAGTTCACGATACGCCACCAAAAATAGTCTTGGGACATTCAGACACTCAGGAGACAAATAATGGCAAAGTATTTTAACTAGCGCGTTGGTGACCCAGTTCAGGTGCTAGTACGGGGGCTACAAAAGTGTAGTAATATGTTTATTACAAGGAGGTGCTAATTGGATAATTATGTCAACTATAGAGTTGTGCCTATGATAGTGATGTATACGGTGGATTGAAAGAAATGCACTTGATGCTGTTCGATAGGGTCGGCTCCTGTTCTCATATATTTCTGTTCCTTAAACCATAAACAAGCCCGCGAGGACAACGATGACGAGGGCCAATCTGGACTCAATACCCTTCTTATCCTGCGCACTATTCGGCTTTCCGGTCGGTTGCAATTGGAAGGTCGAAAGAGTACTCGTCGAGCTCACGGTCGCAGAAATTGGTGTAGCTGGCGTTGTTGTGGTTATGGGAGCCGTGGTCGTGGTCAGGGTCGTGAGGATATCCGTCGTGGTCACCGTCAGAGTGGCCGTGACGGGAGAGGTGGGGGAGAGGGTCGCAGAGCCCGTTTCGATTGTGGAAAGAGTTGTGGGAAAGGATGGGGCAGAGGAGGAACCGGGTGGAGCCGAGGAGCAAGGCCCGTTGACGCAGCCGGCGCCACAGTAGTCGACAGTGGAGCCGCAGAAACCGGCGGCGGAGCAACAATCGGTGGGAGAGGCACAGGCCTGAGCGGCGCCGCAGGTTTGGGCGGTTGTGAGAGGGAGGGTGGCGATGGAGAGGAGGCAGAGGATGAGAGTGAGAAGCGTTGTTCTGTGCATTGTTGATATATGAAAGCGTATAGCTGTGTTGAAGGTGATGATGATGATGATGATGATGATGATGATGATGATGATGATGATGATGATGATGATGATGATGATGATGATGGAGCTGGATGAGTGATGGGTGAGAGATAGATCGGAAAAAGAAGACGAGAAGAAGCAAGGTGATAGGATTTATATGTCAAGGCTGTGCCTGGGGTGTCATTTTCTGGTTTTTTTTTTTTTTTGTTTGTCCAAGTAAAAATAGACTGCGGGGCTGTGGTCTCCCTGGAAGAGAACATGTCGTCAGAGATACGAAGAGGACAGGGACAAGGAGCACGGGTTTGACGTGCGAAGACATAACATGCAAGGTCGAGGCCGCAAGATGCTCAGGTAGACAAGCATGTCAGTGCGCGCTCTACCCTGCGCCCTGGTTCATGGATCGGTTTATCTCATTCTCATCCGTAGAATTGTCGGACATACAAGCTCGCATTCTCCATTTTATTTGACTCCTTCTATCTCTCCCCTTCAACTTGGCTCCTTGCTTTAGATAGGCACAGCAGAGCCACGAGTGATCTTCCCCCATCCGATCAAACGCCAGTGGTTGGCAATACGACGTGACAATGCAACATTGGCACCAGTCCTATAAAAGAAAGAAAGTGGTTCATACGATTAGCAGCTGTTATTACAGGATCCCTTACATGACAAATCGTTCAGTAGCACATCCAGGGCACTTACTCTGAGCATGCAAGACCGGTGAGCGCAATCTTGGCAATATCGTTCTTGACCTGGATAACACGTCCACCAGTCGAGGTCGAACCAATGTTGACCATCAAAACCTCGTTCTTCGTCAACTTCGTGACCTTGGCCTGCTTCTTGTCATCAGTCTTGACACCGAGGAGACGACGGAGCAAGAAGTAGTTGATCTCGAGTTCAGAGTAGACCTCAGGTAGTTTTCCGACCGCACCCAAGACCTGACCGACCAAACGATCTGCACGGCAGAGTGTGGGATCGATCTTGGTGCCCACACCAATCAGACCACCGGGCACTGCAAACTTCAAGTTGTTGGTCTCTGCCAGCAGTGTGACAATTCGTGAGAAGATAGGTCTGCACTTGATCTTGCCCTCATTGTCCTTTGTCACAATACCCGGGCGAATCTCAATCTCATCTCCCAGCTAGAACGTGATAAAAAATAGAGTGTTTTAGATGGCTTTTTGACTATCATGGCTACAAAATCAAATGTCCTACTTGAGAGCCTTACCTTCAAGACTCCGTTAAGAATGGAGCCTCCAGCAATACCTCCAGTCAAGCTGTCAACCTCAGCACCAGGCTTGTTGACGTCAAACGAACGAATGACAATGAGACGGGGGTCTGACGTGAAGTCACGAACGGGAACAGGGATGCGCTTGACAATGTATTCATTCACAGCATCGATGTTGTACTTGAGCTGAGCCGAGATCGGGACAATCGGCGCAGAGTCCGCAATGGTTCCTTTGACGAACTGGAGGATACTCTGGTAATGCTCCTGTGCGGCGGCCTCCTTGATCAGGTCGACCTTGTTCTGCAGAATGATGATGTGCTCCAGCTTCATGATCTCGATAGCGGCTAAATGTTCACTGGTCTGGGGCTGAGGGCAAGATTCATTGGCGGCGACCAACAACAGTGCGGCATCCATGACGGCGGCACCGTTCAACATCGTTGCCATGAGAATATCGTGTCCTATTCGACCAGAATAAATGTCGCCATGGTGTCAATTTGATGATCATCCGTCGGATCAGTAGTTGTTCATGTCTACATTCTTGCGTATATCGATCCCAAAGCTCATGATGTTGGGCGTGTGTTACCTGGGCAATCGACGAACGAGACGTGTCTAATGGCGAACAATTGAACGAAAGCACCAATGGTCGGTGGTTGGTATTAGAGGTCTGTTTCGATAAATCCTATTCATTTCCTGTTCTCCTGTAGTCCATGTTCCTCGCACCTCTCCAACTTCATGATACCACCACATCCAGGGCGTTCGCACTTGGGGTGATCTTCCATGCTGCTGCGGTATGACTTGTAGCATCCAGGACGTGGACACGCCTCATTTTGGCACTTGTAGATCTAGAAGCGAAGAGGCCATGAAAACAAAAAAAAAAGTTGACGCTCAGCGAAAGTGTCCTCCCTGCAGGGGTTATCTGTGCAGTTGAATCATCAAGAACATCCAGGTCCACGCGTTTACCTTGGCATTGGCATATCCTAGCTTGATGGTAATGTTGCGTTCCAACTCGTTCTTGAAACGAACAGTCTATCGAAAAGCATAAAAAGGTGCAACATTAGACTACTGCGGATAAAATAAACATATTTCATGAATAAAAAGTATGGCGCTGGTACCTGAACACCGGAGATGGCCTTGACAACGGTGGATTTACCGTGGGCTACGTGACCAATGGTACCTGTTGGGAGCAAGAGTTGAAGCTGTTCAGTTTTTTGCCTTTGAGAGTTTTCCTGGGTCCCTTTGGTGGTATGTCGTGTTTGTGCTGAGAAAGGGGAGTGATCGGAGTAGATTCCTAGTTTGGTCTTTACCGATGTTGATCGTGGCCTGCTTGGAGATGACCTCGTGGGACAGCGCGTTGAGCTTGGACAAGTCCAGGGGTGAATCCGTGGTGGCCATGTTGCTGGGAGGGCGAAGATATGGAGCAGGATTGCAAAAGCGGAGGAGGGGGAGGAATGTCGAAGGCCACGAGGAGGAGGTTCTTTCTACATTTCGAGCGTCTGTGTGTGCCAAAAACAATACACTCTCGAACGAAGGCTTGATCGCAAATGTTATATTTCATTCGTTTCTCGTCACAAGAGAGAGTCCATATTGCGACGAGACAATTGTCTTGCGGAAGGAGGACGAGGGGGGGAGGGGGGCGATGGGCGGGTGCCAAGTGGACCCAGACTGGACTGACCCCGAAAGTCTTTCTTCTCTCTTCTTTTCTCTTCTCTTCTACTCAAACATACTTCCCCGCGCCCAATCCCCCGCAACCGCACATCCCTGACCCCCGACCAGTACCGCCCCCACCAACAGCACTGTCTCCCCCCACACAGCACACACGACGCTTGCTACACACGCACACGCACACGCACACGCACATATATAAAAAAGGTAACACCCAAAAGAGAAAAGAAATAAGATGAGCACACGAATGATGCATGTCACTGAGGGCTGTTCTTACTCGGTTACATGATTACATGATTGGTCGCCCATCGCACAAGGACCTGGTAGTGTTGATGAAGAAGAGAGGGCCACTGAGGGGATCCATTTGACACTTGAGACGAAAAAGCAGCACCTCGTGCCTTTGAATGCAGGACCCTTGTCCTCGTAGGCCCACTTTGTTGATGTCAACAGGCACTTGGTCTCGAGGAATACTGGTGTTTTATTAAATATCACTCTTGATGATAAAGCGGTGTGGAGTGCGACCGCTGGTTGATGATCTGATCAGCCATGCTTACTCCCACGCGACTGAATGAACGACTTGGCTGTCGTGTCTCGGCGCCGCCCTAACGGTTGTTGCATGATGAGTGCCCGCTTATTTTCAAACGGATCTGGTGACCCCCTCCTTCCCCCCAGGTTCATCAAGGCCTTAACTCGACTCGTCTCACCCTTCTTTCCCCACACTTTCATACTCACGCTTGTCTTTTTTCCTCCGCACACTCGCACAACAACCCATACAGTAGCCAAATGACATTTCATAGTACATTCACACAACGACGCCCAGGGGGCAAAGACGAACCAGAGGACCTTCGCCAGCTTCGCAAAGAGCATGGAGGATCACTCGCCACACTCAAGGAACTCTTCGCAGACTGGACAGAGGAAGATCTCCTCTACGCCATCCAAGACGCCAATGGAGATGTCAACCTCGCAACACTCCGCATCAGTGAAGGTAAGCAACACGTCTCGCTCTTACTTGTTATCTTCTTTCCCATTCCCCCGCTGGCTTCTTCCTGGTCTATTTTCACTATTCGCTCTGGCTTCTTTTCCTTTGACCCTACCCCTACCCCCTCGTTTTTTTGTGTACGATAACTACTCGAGAGGGGTGCTTCCTTTGTACGCCCTCTATGGTTTGGAAGCGCGCACTGTCGAGGTTGGGTGGCGTATGCAGGGATGTTTGCAAGACGACATGTGGGTCAAATTGATTGTTTCCTCCTCCTTTGGCGATGGATCGCGTGTAAAAGAGGATGTGGGGGAGGGATTTTGCCATTCCCGCCCGTTGCATGTTTATGGCGGGCAGCCGGACAGAAACCCGTATTTAAAACGACGTGGCACGAGTCGTTCGAACCATGGAATGGACAATTGGGCAAATCGACAGAAGAAGCCTCAGGGTAGATGGGTATGATGGGTACGGCGGGGTTTGACACGGGGACTTGCTAGTATCAAAACGAGTCATCAGCATGCAGGATTGGACATTTAAAATGAATATTCAGAATATTCAGACAAATGAGCGGGGCGGGTCTTGTTCCAGTTGCAGCAGTCGCCTGATCTAGTCTCTCTTAGTCTCACGACGACACATTGCGGTTAGACTAACAGGCGCTATGTGCTCGTAACATCATCTAACGGCGCAATTGCTATCTCTGTAGGCCATGCCACCCAATGGGGCGAAGTCAAGGGCAAGAAGAAGCTCCCGAAGCAAAAGACCACGACCGACAGGAACGACACCAGCCGTGCCGCCAGCCAGCGCGGCGGATTCGCAGATCGCGGATCACGCGGTAGAGGTGAGTAGTGTTCGATATCTCTTTGCTTTCTTGTCCATCGATGCAGATCATCCACACATTGCACATTGAAGGAGCATTTGCCGAGATAAAAGGAGAAACCAAGACAGAGCAAACTGAATGACGTGTCTTGTCTTCTTCTGCAATGACGTGTAGATGGGTTCCGCGGAGGACGTGGTGGATCAACCAGGGGAGTGCCTCGTGGCCAGAATGGTGGAGACCGACATGATCGCTCCGCAAAGACAGCAGAGGATGAGGCATACCCATCCCTGAATGGATCCAGACCAGTCGAGAAACATACTAGCACGAACGGCGCGCCATCCTGGGCCAGCATCACTGCGGCCGCCCATACTGCACCAGCCCATACTGCATCGGCAGCTCCTTCTACAACCACAGGCGCAGCAAACGATGCATGGGCCGCCAACAATGACACTCCAGCAGACACAAAGGACACCGCTGCTGATTCATGGGAAGCCCCCGCTGCCGAAGCCGGCGCCGCCACAGATTCATGGGCTGCATCTACCGAGTCTAGCACTGTTGCCACGGAATCTTCGGGAGTTCCAGCCGCATCTACCACGGCAACAGATTCATGGGATACTCCTGTGACCACTACTACTGGCACGGATACAAGCGATGCCTCAGTATCAGGAGCATCAGCACTAGCACGCAAGATCAACACCGCCACGATCCCTGCAGGAAGCAAAATGTCATGGGCCAAGATTGTCAAGTGAGTTTGAAGACCACTTTTAAGGATAGCGGCCGATATTGATCCAAAAAATCGGTTAACTTAAGCTTTGATTCTTATTTATTATATATAGGACTGAACCTGCACCTCAGCCTGCACCTGTCGCTTCACCAAAAAGTATACCCGCCGCTGCATCTGAACCTGTCGTCGAGAAAGAAACAAAGCCTGCCGAACCTGTTGCCGAACCCGCTAACGAAGTCGCTACTGAACCCATTGCCGAACCAATTGTTGAATCTGTCCCTGAACCCACCCCCACTGCTGAAGAAACACCTGAAGAGAAAACACCCGAACCAGAGGTCACTGAGTCTGTCCCAGAGAAGGAGCCAGAAGAACCTACACCCGAACCAGCGGCAGAGCCTGAGCCTGAACCCGTGCCCGTGCATGAGTCCGTCAAGGCGAATGCTCCTTCGCCTGCTGCCATTGCTGTCACACCCGCCACTAATACTACCACTAGCATAACAACTGCTCCTCCAGGATTGAAGCACAAGGCAGCCCCCCAACCTCGCCGCTTGAACCAGGATGCCGCAGTTGTCATGCCCGGTGGATCAGCCAACCTTCACACTGTTGGTCTCAAGTTTGGCAGCTTCACGTTGAACGACGAACCTGAGCCAGCTGAAGAAGAAACCCAGCCCGAGCAGCCCAACCAGCAGCAGCCAGCAGCAGCAGCAGCAGAAAGCACCTCTCCAGCCCAGCCAGCCCAGCCAGCAGAGCCTGCTCAGTCGGCTCAATTTACTCAACCAGCTGCTCAGCAGCCAGCAGCCTATGGTCGTCAGCCCAATGCCGCCTCGGCCGCCACAGGATACCAAGGATCAACTCCCGCTGCAGCTGGACAAGCAAATGCTGGAGTCAACGCCTCGTACATGAAGCAGGACCCCGCCGCCAACTACCTTGGTCAGCAGCATCTTCACCACCCCGGCATGGGTCACGATGTCATGGGCTCACCCTACGGATCGTACATGCCCGGTGCCAACCAGCTGGGTGCCTTTGGCATGGGTCCCATGGGTTCGCTTCCTAATGACTATGCCGCTCTCTATGGCAGCGACCTCCAGAGGACCATGTATTACGATCCTACAAGCTACAGTCAGATCCCAGTGACCGCGGGCAACTATCAGACACGCGATTCCAAATTCAACCAGGACGCTTCCTCGACTGTCGGTACCTCTGGGGCCTCCAACACAGCCTCGACCCAAGCCCAGCAAACGCTTCAGCAGCAGCAGCAACAACAGCAGGCCTACCCCAACATGACTGGAGGCATGCCCTACTACCCCTACTACTACATGGCGCCTAACCAATTCCCTAACGCATATCAGCAATCTGGATACGGTCAGCCATTCATGAACAAGAACATGTACCCGATGTACCAGCAACAGCAGCAGCAGCAGCAGCAGCAACAGCAGCACTCGAGCAAGCCCGGATCAGGAAACAACTCTCACTACGGCAACTATGGCTCGACCGGCGCGGGCCAGGGAAGCCATCACCAGTACTCGCAGTCCGGGTACGATGACATGTCTGGAGCGGGACTCCACGGCATGGGCGGCTTGAGCAGTGACCCATACAATAAGTATGGCAACCCTGGCATGCAGGGCTTCCTGGGTGGTCAACAGCAAGGTGTGACCCCTACTTCAAATGCTGGCAGTGCCAAGGGTAGTGCTGGTGCGAACACCTATGGTGGAGCAGACAAATCTGGCGGCGCAGGATCGCAGAACGCGAATGTCGCTGGAGGGGCCTCACTCCAGGGTCAACAAGGGGTCGGTGGAATGAACCAGGGACAGCAGCAAGCTTATTACCAGCAGCAGATGTTCTCGAGTTACCAGTATCCTAACCACCATCAGGGTTATCATCCTAGCCAGCATCAGGGCCAGCACCAAGGATCGGGTCGTAACAATAGCAACCAGCAGTTCTGGTCGCAGAACTAAAGCGGTTTTCTGATAGTGCTATTCGGGTTTATTCGGCTTTGTGTTTAGTTCTTTTTTTTTTCCTCTTTTTCTTTTTCTTTTTCTTTCGTTGTGTCGTCTGTGTTCAGTAACCTGGGTTTCTTTTTTAATAAATTGTCGGCAAGACTTGTAACTGTACGATAAACATGGAGCGAGTGTCTTTTAGCCGTAACTGAACTTTGTCTTCATGTACGAAAAAGTTTGACGCGCTCGTCGCCGTGAAGCAAAGAATAAAATAAATAGCGCGGTCTTTCAACTGGAGCAGTGAGCGCTTACCCTGAGCTATATAGAGCAAATGCACCAAACCCTTTGTTTGGAAGACGAGATCGCGTGTCGTCTCTGGCAAACGTAGGGGCCAGTATATTTTTCACAGCGAGTTTTTTTGCGATAAATGATTCATTTGAACAAGGACTAGTTAAAGAGTACGTGGTATTATTTATTCCGCCTCTTCCAAGATCGATGCAATGAGTTGCCCTGTTAAGCGCCTGTCATTCCCATCCATATATGAAAGAAGCCAACGCAGTAAAGTATCATAATGCTGAAAAATAAGAAAACGAAGAACGAGTCTCACCTTGATCGTATCTCGCGCTTGATCGTGAAAGACCTGTTGACGACTCGAGCCGGCCGTATCTCAATTTTTGATCGATGCTTCCACCGAGCTCCCTGAACTTGGAGCTTTTGCTCTTTCAACAAATTGCTTCCAAATGGACTTATTAAATGCATATATTATCGTTAGTATGGCCACGATCACCTTGCGATCTACGGCGCCGACTGTCATCCCTGCGTAAATCAGGATAGTTCCGAAACTGCTTGAGGTCAAGAACTGCAGAAATTAATCATACAAGGCACATGTGCACAACTTAAAGCGCAAAGAGAGCTGGAAAACGTTATAAGGTCCTCTGGTCGGCCAATGGACGCTGTAACTATGAGCCATCAACGCGTCTTGTAGAGTTCAATAAAACTTGTGTTTATTCATTCCTAAGCATCGCAAACACAGTGGCGATGTAGAATGAAGGTCTCTAAAATGCGGTCGAAATGATACCAGCATATCTTCCATACAGTGGGAGTGGATGGAATACCTGTGTTCTCTTGAAAACGAGGGCGCTTCAAAAAGATTCGCTAGCATGATTTTATTGCTATTGCACTGTTCAACGAGCTGCACAGCCATTCTGCCAAGTCGATCCGAGTAACCAGTTCGTCCAGCTGGCTTGGCCGAACCACACGATTCGGACGCGTCTTGTCTCAGAATCTCCGAGCCAGAGCACTGCAGTTTATTACCCCACAGGGTAATTTCAGATGGGCAAATGCTGAAAGCGTGATCGTGGGAAGAAAAAAAAACGGACCACAACTCCACCCGTTTGGGTTCCTCATCTCTTTCTCCGACTTCTTTTTCCTCTCCACTCACACACAACATGATCCGCCCATTCCTCTCCCGCGCATTCCCCGCCCAGGCCATCTCCAAACGCGCACTGTCGACTGGTGTCCCCAAGGTCTGTCTCTCATCCTCGCTTTCATTCCGCACCTCATCACTCATCACTGCCACTTTGGAGAGATCGCGAGCCGAGACAGTTACGAGATCATGAAGACTCATACTACTTTTGTTTTTTTTTTATATACTATATACCCACTAGACCTCTCCACTCTGGAGTCTCGGTCGACTGAACCATGTTGCCATTGCTGTGCCGGATATTGATCAATCGACGGCGTTTTACCGCGACTTGATGGGCGCCAAAGTCAGCGAGAAAGTGGTACGTCACTTCAGTTCCAGTATAACGAACTTGTATCGATGCAGAATCAGGACAATCGGTTCGAACACAGCGTCAAGATAATTCCTGTTCTTTGCTGGAGATGAACCTGGACTTTTTTTTCTTTTTTTTTCAGCCAGGACGAGGCATCAGTACTAATCGCAGAAACATCTTTTAATACTCTTTGATTTCCCTAGCCATTGCCCGAGCACGGTGTATACACCGTCTTTGTAGAGTTGGGCAACACCAAGATTGAGCTGCTTCACCCATATGGTGAGAATTCACCAATCCAGGGATTCCTCAACAAGAACAAGTCTGGAGGCATTCATCATATCTGTATTGAGGTCGACGATGTCACCAAGGCCGTCAACGACCTGATGGCCAAGGGTATCAAGGCATTGAATCCCATTCCCAAGATTGGCGCTCACGGAAAGCCAGTCGTCTTTTTGCACCCCAAAGATTGCCATGGTACCTTGGTCGAGCTTGAGCAGAGTTAGAGAGATGCGGGATGTCCTTCTAGAAGCGAATGGGAATGAAATAAAGATTTAAAAACGTCATTTCAATCGGCGAAGGCAACATGCACAAGATACCGTAGGCCCATTGCTATACAATACGCTTTCCTTCAAAAATTTTTTTTTTCGTGTTTGGAAAATTAGTCCTGTTGGTTCGTTTTTACTTTTGGTTACTCAAAGATGCCAGCACGCAGTGCAAGCCTGAAAAAAATTATCGGCTGCATTCATGTTCATAAAGACAAAAAGAACGGTATTGTGGTAAAGAGACGTCCGTATCATTTCGTCCGCATTACTAAAGACATTCATTGCACATGGCCGTTGTGTTTGCGACAAAGAAATAAGATCTTAACGATCGCGCGGCAGAAAAAAAAAATTCAGGCAGAAAAGGGGCCTGACCATGGACTGATGAATGCTGGATAGCCATGGGAGACAACAAAAGGGTTCATGTATCCGTACCCACCACCCAGCCAGAGGATCTGTAAAGACGCGTGCCTGGCCATGAACTGATGGACACCGGATGACTATGATTACGAACAATAGGCTATATAGAAAGGAGTCAACAATATCTAGAGCACGCACTTTACCGTTAAACGCGTTGGTATTTCGCATAATTGAAAGCTAAGCTTTTTTTTTTTTTCTTTTTTTTCTTCAAGTGTCATCCGCAGATCCCCACGAAATGCTAGCTCCAATGCCTCGACCTCTGGGCGTCCAGCCGAATCATCATCATCCAAATCACCGAGGCCCTCACGCTCGTCTCCACGCCCGCCTTTGAGTTCGTCCCTGGTTCACCAAGCGGCATGTCAGGGAAGGAACTTGAGGATGAACGGGGTGAGTAAACATATGTACGATCAATCCCGCTTTTGGACTCTTCGATCCAGCAGGATGGTTGAAAATATACTTTTCTCTGCGAGCCGTAAAGAGAATGCTCCAGTCACGTACGCCATGTGCATACTGTTGCATCAGTGGCAGAGTCAAGGAGCCAAGGCAGTGGTGAAGTAGGAATGCATAGAAATGAATAATGCATATTAGTCATTCTAGAGCTGATAGCACATGTCTTCTTCAGGTATATCGATCCAACACCTTCAGATCTCTTGCACCTCGAGAATTCGAAGTACGACTATAACAAAATGGGCATGACATATGAGGGTGCCCCCTTCCCCCCCCTCCTCCTCAAAAGATTCTGAAGAGATCTACAAGGTTATGTGAGCGCTGCTCAAAGCCTCCGAGACCATGGTTGCTATCATTTGATGCGTGTCGAATGCCGCTGCTTGCAGAAGCAATCTGGATCCCATTCCCCTTTATATCGATCCGAAATAAATCAAGTTATGTGCCCAGAGGCAGAAGAGACTTGAGCTGAAGTTCAGGCGCATTCAGGAAAAGGCCAACGCGATATACAGTAGTGCCCGAACCACAGTAATCTTTGCAAGAGGAGGAATTTCAGGAGACAAACGATTGATCCAAAAAACCCCGTTCAACAGTGTTTCAGAACCAAAAAAACGACAACAACTGGATGACATTGAGCCCGCTTAAAAGTTCATTTTCATTAGGGCCCCACAGCCCTTTTTTTATATGCGTTAATTACCACTGGAATTGCTTCCGCCAATCCTTTACAACCATTAGAAGGACCGGGTCAACCTAAAAGTGGCCGGTGTTTTTCAGGGATTTAAAAGAACTGAATAAGGCTAATGTGGGTAATGAAAAGATGGATGTGGATTGAGAAGTAAACTTCTCAGACTGCGGTTGCCAGTTCGTTCTGGTAGGTCTAGACTAGAATACTCTCCTTGCCGGACTTGTATATGCTGAGGAGAGTGAAATATGAAAGTCGATAGCCGTAGATCGTAGCACCATAGTCGTATCATAGTAGTCAATGAAGTATATGAACTCAACTGAGAGTCCAATCATCTAAACATGCTCTTGGAAGATGATAGGAAGAGGTTTCAGGGGGGAGATTTCTCCTTGTTGTCTCTGCGCTGATAGCGAATTCCAAGCTTGATTACAATCAAAGTAAGATCCGCTCCATAGGGTCGATGCATTCGTAGTGCTGCAATTCCGACATGTGTTCGTTTCTATCGTTTGTAGAAGCCAGTTGGAGACGCTTGACGTAGTCAACGCGGACGAGAGCCTACGCCTCAATTTTGAAGTTCGCCAAGTTGTCTTTTGTTGGAGGGATCCTTCGTCGAGTTTGAACTCCAGTCTAGAATGCAGGGCCAAGAGCATGCATTGACTAGTTGTCCTCAGCAAATATATTTCAAACCCCCAGCCCACCTAGCGGTCTACGAACGAAAGAAGACGCCCAATAAGTCAGAAAGCTTGACTTTATTGCCAGAGACAAGCTGATGTTGATCTTATTCATGAGCTCTATACTGTCATGAAGCACAAGATTAAGGAGATGAGCAAGAGGGGAATTTCTGACTAAGATCCGGTTCTTTAGCATGCATGCAGGAGATGACTTTAGTATTACTGTGGATATGAGACTTTTGCGAGGCTGTTCTTCTCGTTTCTGAACATCTTGAACCTTACTCCTTGTAACTAGACCGGGGAACCCGAATGCAGGAGCTTCATATCACTGATCCGGGACCTATATCGTCCTGCGCAAGGTGCATCGTTCTTTTAACTTGCAGGTGACATCAATGAGCTTGATACTGCACATAGATACATGCAAGTTCGAGCAAGTACTTGTCCTTTTAAAACTACCCATAAAAAAAATCAGCTGGATACGTAAAATTTTAATGACATGACGCGCTTGTTGCTGCTAGATGCGCATAATTGAGGCCAAAGGGCTCCAAAAGCCCTCAACGATACGGTAGTCTGCCGCCTGTATTTTCATAAGTCATATGGCAAGGCCCATGTCGATATTAACAAACGTATTTATGTGATGCCAGTGATACCTGCCTATGCGCAGTCGGACACTAAAAAAAGAAAAAAAGTTGCACAGCAAAATTGTACTCTGAGACGCGTTTATCCTCGCCCACGGAGTTCCTTGGGCCGTAGAACATATCAATGTAGAAAACTGTAAGCGTATGCCTGCTTTCTCTGTTTTATTTTTTTTCCCCTTGATGGACACAACAGACAGGCCTATCGAGATGATTTCTCTCTCTATCATCATGGATCAACTACACCGGCAACGAGCTCGACATCGTCGCCTGCCTCGTCCTCGCCCACTACCTCTTCGTCCTGCTCTTCATCTTCCTCAATCTTCAGGTTTCCTTCAGGCACCTCATCATCTTCATCATCCCCATCCTCTCCGACCTTCTCTTCCACAATTTGCTCCGCATTCTCATCCTTCTTCTTCTCCTGATTTCCTGAAGCATGTCCTCCATCATCCACCTTCTTTACACTGTCTCCCGTCGATTCCTTCTGATTCTTCTCTTCCTCCGTCAAAGGATGGCGAGGCAATAACCCCTCCAAAAAATCATGCGGCTTGTCTGATGACAACAGGGGTTCAATTGCCCGATTTACCACATTCGCATCATTCGTGTTCGTGTACGGATGGTACTGTGAATAGGTCTCCGGATACTGGTAACAATCATAATCCCAGGTCTTGAGCAGTTTCGACGTCTCGCACTGTGATCTCGTCCATTCAGATCCATAGGCCAATGCAGCTCGTGCACGGAAGACCATGATTGCGGTCAGGGAGACGATGAACAGAGCCGCCAGCCGATATCGGTTGGGGATGAAGCGGCAGCCCAGATCGAAGGTGACGCAGAGAAGAAGGATTGCAAAGTAGAGTGCTGGCAGGTAGTGGTGCAGGAAGAGCTGGCGGCCCATGAGGAAGAAGGGCAGGTAATGGTAGCACCATGCCATAAAGAAGAAGCCGCCTGAGAGTTCGTAGTAGTCGCGAAGACCTAAGTCAGTGAAAAAGAAAAAAAAAAAAAGATAAAAGAAAGATTAAAAGACAGATCGAACTTAGCACAAAGCCGAGAGCAACCTTCATATTCATAAAAAAGAAAAAAAAATCCCCCGCTTGCTTTCACAGCATTTACCTTTGAAATTATCACGATAACCCCGCTTATCGCGGAGGACCAAGAGAACCCTGATGGCCGCATAGAGGACGATAGAGAACGTGGATAGGTACCATGTGAACCAGTTTCCGATGAGGTAAATATGCTTCTGCTCCTTGCCCCAGAAGCTGATACCGCGCCTCAGCCAGATCCACGAAGAGGGCCGAGAGTCATATGGATGCGAGTCCGTCAGGCCTGCATTGGTAGTCCACATGACCTTGTTCAGCTCCCAAAACTTGCCAAAGAATCCTGGTTTCTTATAATTCACCATAGGCACATCTTTCGGATCTATTTACCAACAAAAATGTATAGCGTTAGTTGAATATTTTGTTGCAGACAGCAACAAAGAAACCACAAACATGGTGTCTGCAGGCTGGCAGGAACTTACAGCCGCTGTAGGAATTCGTTTCGATCATCCAAGTGGTCTTGGCAAGAACTGCACTTCTCATGCATGTCACCTCTTGCTGTTCAAATCCCCACTTTGGCAGCTTGACCTTATGCGAGAATAGATCGCAGTACATATTGGCATGGACCAACTTGAACTTCGACCGCAAAGTGTGCATTTTCTCGCCCGCAGTCTTGTCTTTGCCCTCATAGTCCACAATCTCAACTCGCCACTCATCGTTCGAATCTCCTGCGAAGCCCGGGTCGCCATATCCGCTGACCTCAAAGTGGTTTTCGGTCTCAGTCATTGGCGGCTTTTGGTCATGCGAATGCAGGCGTTTGGAGGTCGGGACGTGCATGAGTCGGATATAATCGCCGTTCTTTAGAAATTCGAGTGCGTCGGGAACTGTTCCGTCTCTCTTTTGAATGATCCAGTCGTTGTTACTGTCCTTGTGTGGATACAGCGTAATTTGTTGTTCTAATAGAAGGATTGCAAGTTGCTCAAGTCGTTAGTTTCGTCCGCAGCGTTGAAAATCATCAGGTTTGTTCGACATGGTGTATATCACCTACGTTTGCTCCCTGTCTCATAATTGGAAGAATGAGAGTGGAGATATCCGCCTTGAGTGCCCAGGTGGCGGATCGAGACAGTTGCTCCGTATGCAACAGCTACATAAAAAAAAAAAAAAAAATCAAGCCGAGGCGTAGTTAATAACTGCAATCTCAAACATGTAACAGCGTAGCACCGAATCCTGTCAGTTTCAATACATACGTAATGGCGAATCCTGCAGAGAATAGCCCAAGGTCATCTGGAATGGTGCGCTCATAAAACCATCGCCGTCTCCTGAGGATGCCAGCGCCAGGAAATGAATCTCGAACATGAACATGTACACCACTGTTGGGACCAGGATCAAGCAGAACGCACGAGCGGCGAAATGATCCAACCACACCCGAGGAGTGACTCTTAGATCGCCCCACAACAGCCAAAGTTGGTTGATAGTAGAAGTACCAATGGTGGCGATAATAAAGAGTCCGACCCATTTGACACTACATGCCAGCCCCAGTCCCAATCCTGTGAGAAATAGCCAGATGAGCCACTCATCCGAGAATGGATATTTTCGTTGGTTGTGAAAGTTGGTCCATGCCAGCACAGTGAAGGCCGTAAAGAAGATCAATGCCGAGTCCAGCAAGATAAGACGACTTTGTGTGACGATCGCATTCTCTATCGGTGCAAGAAAGTTAGGTGGTTCACCGTATTGTATGCGTTAGCTCTCGTTCTTTGATTGCTCCTGCGCTCCAGTTTCAGAATGCACGCACGAACGACTCACCAAAAAGTACAAGCACAGCGGCCAGGATTGACGCGTGTAATGAATGACCCGAGTTCTTGACCGTGTAGAATGCCATAGGCACTACTGCGACGCCCATGAGACCACAGAACATCCTCATAGCCACATACGGCACCTTTGGTCCGAGATAGTCCCTACAAAAGAGCAAAAAAAAACCCCCCATGGTTAAATATCCTTGCTCTCTCATCTAGTTCATATCCAGGTCAATTGCGTTTGCACTCGCAAACTCCTCTGTGCCTTACAGTCCGATCTCCTTAAAGTCAAAGCTGGGATCCAGTCCAAAGAGCCACCCTACCAACGCAATCAACATCTTTGCCAATGGCGGATGCACGTCCATAAAGAACCGACCCTTGATATATTTGGAAGCGAACCCACCAAAATGGACCTCGTCGAATCTAATTCATGTTGTTATCGATTTTTGCATAATCACAATCAGATCGATCACAGAATACCAGAAAAAAAAAAGAAAAAAAAAAAGCGGAATGTCAGTGCGCGCTTTGGAGCATCGTATGTTCCCTAATACTTCCAGAGATCAATTGAAAAAAAGAGAACTTACACGACCGAGGTCGGGTATCCGATATGCCACAGCCTGACAATGAGCGAGACTACACAGATCGCTAGGACAATTTGTGCTTCCCGCGTCCGATACCAAGCTTTGCCGCGCCGACTCCTGAATGTCGCAAATCGTTTGCTCATCCCACCTCCGAGTCCGCGACCGCCAACAAAGTATCCCTCGCCGTCATCATCGCCTGAGTCGCTTTCGCTGCTGCTAAAGTCCCCTGCGCCCATTGAGCTGATGCGCGGTGGTGGGCCGCGAAAGATCGGTTTCCCACTTTGATCCAAAGAAGAGCTGTGGCCGTTCCGCATTCGCTGGGTACGTGAGGCGTACAGGGGCAGTCCTGAAGATGATCCAGCTGCGCTGAACTGGCCTGATCGCGTTCGTGGATACTGGTACCGCGCCGGCGGTTGCTGCTGTGGCGGCAATTGATGCGGCGAGTTGTAAGGCGAGGAGGTGAGTGAGGGCGAGGAGGTTAAGGATCGCGAAGGCGGTGTAGAAGCAAGATATGGATCCAATGGTATAGATGAATGTGATACAGTTGAGTCCTCGTAAATCGGTACGGCCTGGTGTCCCTGCCCATGTTCCTGATATGAATATGAACCCTGCTTTTCAGAATATGGATACGGCGATGTGGTGGCCGAAGTCGCAGAACGATGACTGGGGTGAACGTGGACATAGTCGGCCTCCTCTTCCTCGTCTGCCTCGTGGATGGTTGGGATATTGCTGGCCGTGGTGGTCGAGGGCTGATCAAAGTCGAGGCCGGAGGGATCTAGGAAGCCGTGCGAGGATGTCCTCGAGGACGAATGTGAGCTGGAGGATGAGAACATTGTTTTCAGCGCTTTTCCTGCTCAATCTCAACTATTCGTCTTTTCTGCTTTTTTTTTTTATTTTTTTATTTTGGCGGCAAAAGTGCCTGGGCTGGTGATGAAGATGAAGTGGGGTGATGCTTGATGGCGATGGAACAAAGAAGTGTGATGAAGTGAAATAAAGGAATGATAAATGAAACAAGAACATCAAAAATGAAATGGCTGTGGGGAGCACGCCGAGTACAGCCCTGTGCAGTGCGGCAAAAAGGGGAAAGGGAACAAAGGAACGGGCTTTGGTTTACGCCCAGAGTGCAAGCATAATTACTTGATTACAACCTCAGGGCGTACAGCACGGCGGCGGCACAGTAGACCAGGGGGCGGTACAGGTACAGATGAGGTGTATTAAACTGAGCTGGCAACGGCAATGGCGAACTGCAATTATGGAGATTGGATTGAGCACTAAAAATAAACTGGGTGGTTGTTTGTTTTTATTTATTTGTTTCTTTGTCCAACGCGACACAAAGAGCGGTTCAAGAGTCCAGACACAAATGGAAATAGCACTGGCAGGGTCTCTAGAGGATGGATGGCACGAAAGAGAGGCTTGTTGAACGGATAAAGAACATCGGCATCTTGAAACTGGTTGCGATGTATTCGCCTTGACGAAAACAATATTGCTGTCCATCTTTTGGACTATCCTAACACAGGGGGTGCCTCGGAAGAATAAGAAAGCACACACTAGGAGTAAAAGAATCGACTCTCCTTCAGCCGAAACAAGGAATTATGAAAGGAGCCCACCTACTCTTATAGCCATTGTAATGCATGCTGCTGCGTCCCCTGGACCCATCCAGTATCTCTTCGTCATTCTTCTTTTCGTTTCATATTTGATATTTCATATCTGCTTCCAACGTGTGCTCTTTATTTACGGACACTGATCATTCTATTTGAATACGATTGCGATCACCGTCTGTCAGGAACAGGCTGGCGGTGTCCCACCCTTTTTGGTTCATCACATCTATCAATTGAGGCACAGTCTCTATTGCCTGTCTGTGCGCCATGGTCACTGCCTCATTCCACTCATTCCCATCCAAGGACACAGCACCAATCTCGTCCCTTCTCCGTGCCAGGATCGCCCTTGTTGCACATGCGTGGTAGAATCCTTGGATCAAATCGTGTCCCTTGGCCTTCTTATCGAACCAGATAACCACCTTACCACCGCAAAGCCCTCCTCTCTTTGCCTTGAAGACAGATTCATCCACCATAATATAGTATTGTTCCCTTTGCACAAAGTCCGTCTGTCGGAACGCGCGATCCAATGGTTCGGTTCCATGACCCTTTCGAGCAAATCGACTGACAACCGGTTCAATATCGATGTCGATACTGAATGGCGATATGTAAGGCGAGACAAAGACCTCTTTGTGCGCAACTTCCATCGGAATCGGGATCAGACGCTCCAATTGCTGCAGAAGAGGTGTCACCGTGGAATTTTCTATGCTGTCGCGCTTCTTTTCCAGAGCCAGATTCTCCAGAACGCCGTTGAATACGGTCTCTGCGCGTGGGACATTAAGAGATGGCGTAGTGACATAATAACAGGATCGGTAGTTGGAATAGATGTTGAAGATTGAAAACGGCAGGAAAGTTAGGCACATAGGGATAAGAGGCAGGACTGTTGGATCTTCCGCCACATAGTTCATCAGCGCCGCAATCACAACTCCCAAGCCGGTCCCTATCAACCAAAAACAAAAGTGTTAGAACCTTGCTTCACCCTACAATGCAATAGCGACTATTCCGTTTGCAGATCCAGTTCTTCCTTGTTCTTACCAACAAGTCCTGCGGCGGTTGTTTGCGATCCTGATTTTCCTGTAATGTCACCCAAGCTATTTAACAAAGATAAATCAGTCTTCGAGGCCTTTATCCCAAATCTGGTGCACAGCTTGCCAAAAAGAATCAGTCCATACTTGTCTCGAAGAGCAAAGGTCTTGTTCATCTGTGCCCGTGTTGCAGAACTCGCCAGCCATGCCATATTCTTGCCTATCGAAATTTCGATGCTTGCACGTAATTAGTTGATCTGCTCCATGGTACTGCTCAGGCCATCGGACATAACTCTTTGTGGATTGTCAGCTCCGTACCGATGTTCGAAATTGACGCAATGATCAGAAAGTATCCGGGCCAGAGCGGTGTTAACAGCTCCAGAACGTTTGCGCCCTGCATGGCCACTGTGGCCTGGAACCGAAAACGCTTTGGCTCCGAGTCAAACTTGTCGCTGACGAACGATGCATACACGACACCACCCAACTGGCCCAGTCCATCCTTGATGATCCAGTTCAGCGCGGCAGCCATTGGTATTGATCCTGCTCCAAGCCCCATCGCGAACAACAGCGACTGTGTGGATATGACTATAGAGGATGGCCATGAAAAAAATCGAAAGCACCATCACAGATCAAAAGCCATTCCTTTGGGTGGTTTGGCCTTATTGATATAAAAGAATCGAGATCTTGTCCTTGAGGGTTTACCTGCTGTTACAGATCCCGCGACATTATGTACAAACTGCCACTTTGCAAACGGCCAGTAGTTGGATGTTACTGATTCTGGGTATCCCTTGGGTAAGAACACCGCAAAGGCCGTCTGGGGAGAGAGCAGGTACTTGGTGGCGTCGATATCCTCATTTGGAGGGACGTTTTTTGGCTGACTCCCATCTAACGAGGTTTGAAGCGTGCCTGAAGTCGAGTTCTTATCCCGGGAGAGTGTCACCGTTTGCCACCTGGGCAGCCAGGTCCCGGACTTGCGCTGCCTGATGTTCAGCGAAGTAGGGGTGCCATAGCTGCTATTGCTGGACGACGGTGGTGGCTGGGTGGAGAGGAAGTGGCCCTGGGCTGCTGTCTGTGCTGAGGTGGGGAAGAGTTTGTTGATCCTCTGAGCTGTGGGATGGGTCCATGGCGAGGATGGGCGGTAGAGAGATGAGGTCCATCGTGCGGAGGGTCTTGTTGATGCGTAGACGGATTGGAGAAGCATGATGGCGATCCCTCTCCTCCCCCTTTTTTTGTTCGCGTGGGAATGGAGTGAAGTAGGAGATAAGTGGGGCCCAGTGGATTAGTGGATGTGGTTGGGTATCCTGTGAATCATAAGGAGGAACGCGTCTGTGGGTGACTGGGGAATATCAGATCTGCGGGTGTCTGTGCAACGCGTCTCTTGTGTGTGGTTGTGGTTCGAAAACACGTCGCCTACGGCCGAAACATTGTATCGAGACATGCAGTGCTCAGATCTTTAGTGTCCTCAGGGGGGGGGGGGGGGGGGGGTGTGGTTTTAGGATATAGAGCCCAGACTGGCTGCTTTCGGGGCTCCTTAGAGATCTCTGCTTGCTTGTGGCAAACATGATGACCGACCCTAACGTCCAGAGGCATACGAACCAAGGACCATTGATGTCAAAATAGGCCTGTCTTCTGCTCCTGCTAACGGCAGCACTGCAGTGACCCCGTGTCCTTCGCATGTTGTACTAAGCTGCTCCCAAGGGACTCTCTACAGGGGGCGACCAAAATAAAGGAGACATGAATAAGCATGTCTTGATTCACTCCGTGAGCTCAAGGCTAAAGGTCTGCCGCTCGTAAGATTGCAGCTCGGAGACAGGAGGCCATGAGCAACAAGGAGAAGCAATGTTTTAAGGAAAAGATATATAAAGCTGGCGCCATCCTCTTCGAGGCATGATTTTTTTCTTCTTTTTCATCAGAATAACCCGCATCTCTTATTATTTGCATCCCCTCACTTTTACACCTCCCGATGAAGATCTCATCCGTCATCATATTGTCCACCGTGGCCGCCATTGCCTGCGCTTCTCATCAGCGTGGCCAGCTCTATGCCCGTAACCGTTTTGTCCAGCGTGGTCTCCTGGATGGAATGAAGGGCATTATTCCCGGCGCGAGCAAGGCCACTTCCCTTGGGTCCAAGGACGCCAACGTCGCTTCTGGGGCCTCTTCCAGGCCTGGATACGATATGGAAGAATTTGTTGTCAAGCGAGACGTTAGTAACGTTGAAAACCTGCTCAAAAACCTTCCGATCGTCGATGGTAGTGGATCTGATGTCAATCAACTTTTGAAGAAGCGTGATTCTGGTGTCGGTAACCTGCTCGAAAACCTTCCGATCGTCGATGGTAGTGGATCTGATGTCAACCAACTTTTGAAGAAGCGTGATTCTGGTGTCGGTAACCTGCTCGAAAACCTTCCGATCGTCGATGGTAGTGGATCTGATGTCAACCAACTTTTGAAGAAGCGTGATTCTGGTGTCGGTAACCTGCTCGAAAACCTTCCGATCGTCGATGGTAGTGGATCTGATGTCAGCCAACTTTTGAAGAAGCGTGATTCTGGTGTCGGTAACCTGCTCGAAAACCTTCCGATCGTCGGTGGTAGTGGATCTGATGTCAACCAACTTTTGAAGAAGCGTGATTCTGGTGTCGGTAGCTTACTCGAAAACCTTCCGATCGTCGATGGTAGTGGATCTGATGTCAGCCAACTTTTGAAGAAGCGTGATTCTGGTGTCGGTAACCTGCTCGAAAACCTTCCGATCGTCGATGGTAGTGGATCTGATGTCAGCCAACTTTTGAAGAAGCGTGATTCTGGTGTCGGTAACCTGCTCGAAAACCTTCCGATCGTCGGTGGTAGTGGATCTGATGTCAACCAACTTTTGAAGAAGCGTGATTCTGGTGTCGGTAGCTTACTCGAAAACCTTCCGATCGTCGGTGGTAGTGGATCTGATGTCAACCAACTTTTGAAGAAGCGTGATTCTGGTGTCGGTAACCTGCTCGAAAACCTTCCGATCGTCGATGGTAGTGGATCTGATGTCAACCAACTTTTGAAGAAGCGTGATTCTGGTGTCGGTAGCTTACTCGAAAACCTTCCGATCGTCGATGGTAGTGGATCTGATGTCAACCAACTTTTGAAGAAGCGCGATTCTGGTGTCGGTAGCTTACTCGAAAACCTTCCGATCGTCGATGGTAGTGGATCTGATGTCAGCCAACTTTTGAAGAAGCGTGATTCTGGTGTCGGTAGCTTACTCGAAAACCTTCCGATCGTCGGTGGTAGTGGATCTGATGTCAACCAACTTTTGAAGAAGCGTGATTCTGGTGTCGGTAACCTGCTCGAAAACCTTCCGATCGTCGATGGTAGTGGATCTGATGTCAACCAACTTTTGAAGAAGCGTGATTCTGGTGTCGGTAGCTTACTCGAAAACCTTCCGATCGTCGATGGTAGTGGATCTGATGTCAACCAACTTTTGAAGAAGCGCGATTCTGGTGTCGGTAGCTTACTCGAAAACCTTCCGATCGTCGATGGTAGTGGATCTGATGTCAGCCAACTTTTGAAGAAGCGTGATTCTGGTGTCGGTAGCTTACTCGAAAACCTTCCGATCGTCGGTGGTAGTGGATCTGATGTCAACCAACTTTTGAAGAAGCGCGATTCTGGTATCGATAAGCTACTCGAAACCCTTCCAAACATCGGCGGTGGACCCAGTAACAGCCAGTAACGTAGTGGCAATCTCGGCGACTCGCTCGCTTATAGTGGTCAGGAACCCAAAAAGAGCCTTGCAAGCAACCTCACTTCTTTTTATATGGAATTATAATGCTATACTACCATTCGGTTAGACCTATCGCGCTAAAATATATTGTTAGAATTGTAACTGTACAACATGGTACTGAATAGACACGATGCGTCTAATTATCTTTCGTGCTGCCCTGGCTTTTTTGTGTCCAAAATAAGAGTGTTAGCTCCGAACTTTGAACGCGATTTCTCCTCTTCTGCGTAGATGAGTCCGTGTCATGTGATATTTTCGGAGCGGAGCCGTCGGAGACACACCGTAAACAAACCCTCTGCTCGCCCCCTCTTCTCACTCCTCTCTTCTCCATCAATTCCTTCTTTTGACCATCCCCTCTTTCTCCCCCCTCTTTCTTTTCTTCTTTTCTCGTCATCCCCATCCCTCCTCGTCTGATCGCCTTCCGGGAATCACCTCCTCTCTCGCCACTTCTCCACTCCCTCTGCATCTCCAACACGCTTACCACAACCATGTCCTTCTCTCTTGCCAAGCAGTCCGTCCTCGGTCTCACGCGCCCCGTGTTGAAATACAACCTCCCCTCGGTAATTCACACCTTCCCCTCCCGCTTCGTCTTCATCGCCTTCAGCACTTTCTCCAGTCATCACCTTGACATCTACAGCTCCACAGCACTCTTTTCCACAAACCTAATCAGCCTCGCTTAAAAGCCAGCGAGTCGGTTCCCTTTTTCACGTTCCGGTTGCACACGTCATGGGAGTCGTTTCAGGACATCCGAACACGGCTACTAACACTCTATTCGCTATTTCCCGCACTATAGGCTCCTGTCGCTGTCGCGCGCTCTTTCGCGACCGAAGCCCCCGTCAAGAAGACTAAGACCTTCCAGATCTACCGCTGGGTATGTGTGTTGCCTGTTGCTCATGATTCCTTTTCTTTTCTTTTTTTTTTTTTCCGAAGCGCGATTTGATTCTCAGGCCCTTGCCGCTTTCGGTGCAGGACTCCGAGATAAAATTATTTTATGTTCGCTTCGTTGGTGCTATGTGAATTTTCCGAGCTCACACGACTTTGTTCCAACTATAACCATGGATATGCGATGGGACAATAGAACCCTGACAAGCCTGCGGAGAAGCCCAAGCTGCAGACGTATGAAGTCGATATGAACAGCTGCGGACCCATGGTCCTCGATGCTTTGATCAAGATCAAGAATGAGATGGACCCCACCTTGACCTTCCGTCGCTCCTGCCGTGAGGGTATCTGTGGTTCCTGCGCTATGAACATTGGTGGTCGCAACACCCTCGCCTGCATTTGCAAGATCGACGTCGATGCCAAGCCCACCAAGATCTACCCCTTGCCTCACAGTATGTGCTCAAATATCACCTTAAGTGTCAATTGATGCTATGGTTTATGTTCGTACTAAGACCTTTTGTGTCCACTATTTGTGTCTCATCTAGCCTATGTTGTCAAGGATCTCATTCCCGATTTGACCGAGTTCTACGCTCAATACAAGTCGATCGAACCCTTCTTGAAGCAGAAGACCCCCGAGCTCGAGCGGGAGAACTTGCAGTCAATTGAGGACCGCAAGAAGTTGGATGGTCTTTACGAGTGTATTCTCTGCGCTTGCTGCTCGACATCTTGCCCCTCGTACTGGTGGAACTCGGATCAGTATCTCGGACCCGCTGTCTTGATGCAGGCCTACCGCTGGATGATCGACAGCAGAGATCAGTTCGGACCCGAGCGTCGCCAGGCTCTCCAGAACCCTTTCTCTCTCTATCGCTGCCACACTATCATGAGTACGCTACAGGAAGCGTGGTCGCTACAGATGACGGTCCTTCATTTTGAATAACTATACTAATCCATTACCCCCTCAACTGCTTTTCTTTTCTCCAGACTGCGCCAAGACTTGCCCCAAGGGTCTTAACCCTGTAAGCTATAGCTTCTTCCAAGATTGTCACTTTGTATATTCAAGCATATTGGCAGTAACTAACATTGGTGTTTCTTTTCTTTAATGAATCCTTATAGGGTCTCGCTATTGCCCAGATCAAGAAGGAGATGGCCTTGGAGTAAAGACTATCCACTGCACACGGATATTTTCCCCTTTGTTTTTATGACCAGCACGCCCATACATCTCAACCGACCGCCCGATCCCCTGTTCAGATAGGGAGTGGACTTGCTACAGCATGGACACGCATAATAAATTGAATCACTTTTTTTTTGTCTGACTTGCGTGCCGTGTTATTGTGGTTGACGTTCTTGTGCCAGTTCAGCGATGCTAGCAATTGTAAAGAGGAAGCGAGGCGGCGAAAGAATATGATATCTTCAGGATTAATTGACGCGACATATCCCAGCCAGGTTAATCGACTTTGGGCGATCGAACTTGAGATGAGACTCAAAATTGATTGAACTTCACGAGGATCAACAGCTCTTCATCTGAAGTATGCTGAAATGATGCCTGAGATGCCTAAGCCACGCGTGCTGTGTTCAAACGCGGTGTCCCATACCTTTACGTTTTTGATGCTTGTGTAGGACCGAATTTTAGGAACGGTTGCTTTCTTTCGAGACTTTACTGCCTGAGATAAAAGCCTGCTGATCGTCTGCTAGCTTGAACATGCGAGCAATGATCTTTGTTCGCATCGAGCGACTCGAACATGGTACTGCAGCATATATAGTGAACATGGCTCGTTCCATATGCTATCGCGCTTCCTTCATTTTAGGAACCACTTCGCTGCTATCCTTTAGGCCTGACGTATAGCTTGTTCCTGAATCTAGACCATTGTGAATTACATTAAATTAAAAGCATTGGTGTGCATTATAAGTAGGCTATATCCATTCTCGGATTTTTGAGGTCATGGGGAAGGACTACGAAGACGCAGCGGTTCTGGTCGGCGTGGACTGGCGAAACCATAACAGCCTCGGTTTGTGCGATTGATCCTCAATAGGAAAATGCAGCGGAGGCACTCAAGGTATGACGAGCGAGCCTGTACTCACCAACAATGTCGCATCAGTCTGCAGTGGAAACCGCGAAACGCCGTCGTCCGATCGTCACGGAGAACGGTACAATTGACGCCTCACAGTGGACTAAACTTCAGTCAAACACCAGAGAGGGTCATATTTCCAACTGTTAGTGTGCCCTCTGGGCCAGCAGCCTGGAATATATCGTAGTATCTTGGGATGAACACCTCGTCTCCACAAAGTGTGTGGCTTTCAGGCAAGGATGACCGCATGATCAAAGCCCGAAGCAAGATATTTTGTTTGCACGGAATCTGAATGCAGCTGCTACGCGAATCAGGGCGATATAGGATCTCATAACATGGCGCTTCTACATAACGGCTCTGCCGGCCGCCAACTCCCAATACCTGCGAGTCTAAACTCACAGTACCCCATGGCGGCTTCATGAATCAAAAAATTTATGTCGTCGAAGCAAGGGATAAATTTCTCCCTCTCTCACACACACACACACACACACATCCCTCCTTCAACACACCGTCAGGAACATCAACTCTTCTCTCCCGACTCTCGATTCTCGACTGATCACCCCAACATCCATGACATGACGGTCGTCCCAGTCTCCCAGTCGTTTTTGGGATTCACCGGCGGGGTACTGAGTTCGCTGACGGCCTATTCGCTAGTGTCGGATCAGCTTCGAAGGGACGCTCGGGCACTGGATCACTCTTTGCAACGGTTTCGGAGGACGATCGAGTACGGTCTTCCACTGTTTATTCGCGATGAGGTAAAAACAACAACAAATGTGCCAGTATTTTGGAAGCGAGAGGCGGGATGGGCGGGCGGTTCAGTTTGCGTTATCAGGACAGCGACAGGATCTACTGAGTTTGACGCGAT
The DNA here is from genome assembly GCF_025024155.1 of Gamsiella multidivaricata. NCBI lineage: Eukaryota > Fungi > Mortierellomycota > Mortierellomycetes > Mortierellales > Mortierellaceae > Gamsiella > Gamsiella multidivaricata. The sequence continues at coordinate 264,423 of NW_026251734.1, forward strand.
ACTCTAGCGGCAACAACACCAGCAAGAGGAGCAACAGAGTATTATGAGGACGAGCAAGGATTACCGCGCAGATCAGAAACTGGACTAGGCTTGTTCGGATCGATACACGACTGTCTCGACACCATGCTTTTTATTCTGGGCTGTTCTCAGTTCCAACCGGGAAACAACGTGCACCTAACGGCTGTTTGCTTCTCCTTTCTTTCTTTCTTTTATTTTATTTCTTTTTCTTTGCTGCTTCTTTTAATTGGGACACGGATAGGAGTTCCTGCAGGTGATGAACGCGCTCGAGGAGACATCCAGACGCCAGAGACGAGAAAAGTCCCTTTGGCGGAAATTCAAGCAGGCAGGACAGTGGAACTGGAACGCCGGATTGGCGGGCGCCGTCGGAGCCTTTCATGAATGGAAGCAATCATAGAACCTCTCCCCTTCCCCATCTGATTAAAGACATCACACTTGTATATTATTATCGACAGAGCCGGATTAAAGCATGCGTTTGTTGCGAGCAGAAAAAGTGATGGGAAGTATTTTTTTGGATGTGTTGGTCTCGGGATGTCATTATCGTTCCTTTATTGGAGGCATCAGAAAATACAAATCGCTGTAATATCATAATGTCAGAGCTGGATCATCAGAGGAAAAAACAAACAAGGAAAGCAAAAACCAAATGAGAGGAGAAAACGATGCGGTCTATGATAACAAGGAAAAAGAAAAGATGAATAGATATGGATGCTATGTTGATCAAGTACAAAAAAAATGAAAGTCGATAACACCGGCCAGGTCAGGGAATAAAACAAAGCAACAAAATATAATGCTGAATGAAAACCCCACTGCTTGAAGAGACACGACACTCTTCACTCGTCGAGTCCGTACCGGGCATGGTTGCGACACCAGGCACTGACAGTCTCGTAGACGAGGAAGGTGATGCATGTTCCTGGAAGCACTCGAATCACATTCGGCGCCACGCCCTTGTAGAAGCCCAGAATTCCCTCCGCTCTATTCAAACAGCAACAACCAGATTGTTGTGGGAAAGGTTACAGGCGTCAATAGTCAGCAAAAACCAGATCGCGCGTCTTCTGCCTTCTTTGTGGTGCCTTTACCTCTTGATCTTGCGGATACAGTCCATGACGCCCGTATAAACAACCTCAGTCGAGGGACTCTTCATCATTTGCAACCTCGACCTCAGAACCTGATACGGATACGTCGCCACCGTCGCCGCAACCTTCGAGGTCGCCGCCATACACAAATACTCAACCGTCGATAATGTCTCCCAGTCCTGTTTCTGCTCCAACAACCTCGTCTCTCTCAACTTCTCGAACGTCTTTGGATCCATGCTCACGCCCGTTCTTCCTTCGGAGGAGATTCCTGCAGACGAATCCGAGATCGGTTCGCCCTTCTTGCCGCGGACCTCCTCCAGAAACTGTTTCTCCCACCTTTTCTTCTTTACCTCCTGCCTCCAGTACTTCAGCTGTTCATATGCCATAAACTGAATCGCTCCGTGACTCGTTCCAAACAATGCCGGTACAATTCCACGGTATACCCCTTGCACGCCCTCCGTCTTGACGAGCGAAACCAACCCTCCGATCAAACTCTGATATGCTCCTGGACTGGTTCTTTGGGTGGTGCACATCCTGGTTTTAATCACCCAGAAGGGATTGGTCACGAGCGCGGTAAGAGCGCCTCCGAGCATACTGGCGGTCATGTGTTGTGTGGGTCCCAGACGTCCAGTCGTAGGATCGACGGCCATCCTTGCCTTGATGCCTGCGTAGAGATAAAAGTAAAGGCCCCAGGAGACGGTAGCGCCGGCGAAATTGGGTGTCAGTCCACGATAGAGTCCATGACGGAAACCCTCACTCCTATAGATTTGTTGAAAACTGCGGAATGTGCCTCCGATCCTCGGCGCTGCCTGGGATGCATTCACTTGAAAAAAAAAAAAAAAAAGGGTTGAAAGTAACGAAAAGAGCCAGCGTTAAAAACCACGAGCTTGTTCCTGTCGTTTTTTTTTTTTTTTTTTTTTTCCTCCAGGTACAGTATACAAATGTGCGTGTGTACCTTGGAAGCGCGTTTTGATGAGGTCCAGTGGATGAAGACATATTGTCGAGACCGCGCCGCCTGTGAATCCTGCCAGTGCTTGGTCCTATGGTAGCAGAATCCGACAATTCGCGGTTATGAGTCAACGGGTTGAATACGCAAGGGCTATCGGTTGTGGTCCTGGTCTGTCCAGAGCTCCAGGAAGTATTGCCCTCTGCGCAATAACGACATCGTGCTCACTGCGCTCACTGCTTGCTTGCTGGTAATCCTCAAGTTGAGTGATGCGATTCGAGAGATTCGAGCTGATTCAGTCCAGTTGAGTCCAGTTCAGTTCAGTTCAGTTCAGTAGGGGGTGCGGGTTTGCTTGCATGGTAGAGGGGACCCTGATGATTACCGTTGCAACGCTTCCTGTGTATGATTTCGGCATTCCTTGTTGATCAGTTTTCTTGTCGAGTGTGTTTGGAATGAAGGAGAAGAGGGGAAAAAATAAAGAGGGAAAATATGATTTTTTTTAATGGTGACACGGTTGTCGGTTGGTGTGCAAAACAAAGGAAAGAAGGAGAGAGGGAGAGACGGAAAGGAGGCGAGGAGTTACGGGCGGAGGGAGGAGTGGGGTGAAGGAGCTGGAAGGGCTAGAAAGTGTGGATATGTCGAGTACTGTAGAGCAGTACGGGGAGAGAAGGAAGCGGCAGCTTCGGACCCGATTGGGTTCAGTTTTTAGTTTTCTCACACTCGCTCAGCCAGGGGAACAGACAAGGGCAACCCACGGACATCCCGACGGAATTTTTTTTCATTTTTTTCAGGGCGGAATTCTCATTCGTTGAAAATATAAAGACTTTTGACCGTTGGCCGTAAGAGATGTAAAAAAAAAAAACGGGCAGTGGATCGGAAGCTTAGTAACCAAAGGAGTTGCGATGCAGTTCGCGAATTTCTCCAGCTGAACCCATTCGAACAGAAGCAGTTGATGAAGGGTTCGCATTTACCCATCCTTTTTACCTTTTCCTCTCGGGCGGAGCAGGAACGTGTCTTTGCTCAATTACTCCATCCTGGTGTGGAGACCAGTGCTGTGTGCGACCTGATACTGCCTGTACGATTTGGTGGCGCTGTTTTATTTATAAAGACACCCCCCGCCTTTGATACTCCATGCAGGATATGTCAAACATAGAGAAAAGACGCGTACAAAGAACTTGCAACGTCTCACCCGTAGTCCTAACAAACCTTGCTTCTTATTTTCGTCATCGGAAAGGCGCCATCCACGTCGGCATAGAACAAATCGAGTAGCCCTTTGGCGCTCTATTTTGCCATCAAACAAAAAACAACAACCCATTTCCATTTCTGTTATTTTTAGGAAGAAAGCGCTTGATAAAACACTCGAAACCGACCCAAAACAACACTATGCATTCTTTAATCGCCGTGTTGACTTGTGGGTATGCCTTCATCATATCACAAAGGGTTACAAATTGTGGTTGTTTTATTTTACCAAAATAATAAGAACAGAGCGAATGAGCGAGCGAGAGCGTGAGAGATGAGTGTAAAGGAGCGCTGTACTTGTAGCTGTAGTTTTGTTGTTGTGGACAGTCAAATGAAAAAAAAAAAAAAAAAAAAAAAAAAAGAAAAGCATGCGCACGCGTGGCGCCGCTTCCCTCAGCCGGCAAAACGCTTCTTTGCAGCATGGCATATGGCCGATGCTCCTGCTCTTTTTGCTCTCGTGCATGTTCAATAGCTTTTCGGCTGCAATGGTATCAGCAATGGATTCACTGTTCCTGCTCCACCCACCCTAAGATAACAGTACGGTAGCGCCGACATTGATTATGATCAGATGCTGCAAGGTGTGGTGTTTGGGTAATACTTTCTTTTCAGATATCAATGATTGGAAAGAGCGAGGCGAGCAATTGCTCGGGCGCCCTGTTTCATGTTACATGTCATATTTGGCATGTATATTACCTCAAAGGGAGGAGGAAAGTTCTCTGCTGCAAATGCGGGTGTGATGTGCTCTCAGCGAGATCTCTTTATCCTCCAGTTCTGGTACATGGTGAGCATGAGCTCTTTTCAGTTTGGGAGAGAAGAATGAGGGAAAGGATAAGAAGAAGGTACGCATAAGATAGAACGATAGATAGGGGAATGGTTTTTATCGATAGACTAGAGATGCACCACATTCTGGGATCCTCATGGGCGCCCGCCGCACTCTGTACCCGCGTGGTTTAAATGAAGACAACATTTCATTACACATGCAACATGCGAATTTGCGGAAAAAATATATTGGGGGTCTAGTCTCGTTCGTTGCGACGCGTTGCTTGCTGTACCGACTGAGCGAGTGAGTGAATGGAGTGATGTATGGATACTTCAGAGACTAGTGAACTGAAAAAAAACACTTTCCGACTTGCTAAGCTGGAACTAGTTTGAGCAGCTGCACGATGCTGCATTCTTCCTTCTTGGCCTCTTGTCCTGTGCATCGTATTAAATGAAAACACAAATACGAGGGCGAGTAATTCAAAGCAAGAAACGAGAGTGGGGAAGAGCCGTTTCCGCCCTCTGAAGACAGGAAAAGCAGCAGCAGCAGCAGCCGCCATATACATGTAGTCTATACAATACTACAATACACATGCCAGATATGAACCCATATCATAAACCTTAATAGTGAGCGATCCAATTGCTTTCTCACACTTGCACCTCCCGCGAGCGAAAGACATAGAGAGAAAGAGAAAAAGAGAGAGGGAGAGAACAAAGAGCGCGCGCGAGAGAGAGAGAGCGCGAGAGCTTAAACACGACTGCGAGAGGGTGAGCGAGAAAGAGAAAGAGGAAGAGAAAAGAGAAAAGAGAAAGAGCGGAGGGAAGGGCGTGAAGAGCCTTCTCCACTTCCACTCCATAGTCTATCCCATCCTTCTTTTTCCCATTCTCACACTTCTTTTTTTTTTTCTTTTCCTCCTCCTTCCTCCTCCTCCCTCCTCGCTTCTGTCCATGGTCATCTTCGCCCTGCATTCACTCGCATCATCATCGTCATCGTCATCGTCATCATCATCATCACTCGACTTTCATTCTCCTTCCTCTTCATTCCCCCATCGGGCCCATCCTTCTTCCCTCGCACAGAAAAAAAATAAAATAAAGTAAAAAGCACATCGCATCACTCCGCATCACATCAAGTAGACTCTCTCTCTCCCTCTGCCGATCAAATGTCTGCCTCCAACGAACAGGACAGCAGCCCATCATCCTTCTCACCCGGCCAGGACTCTACCAGCACTGCTGTACCCATATCCGTTTCCATTGCCGCCGGTGCTCCTTCCACTCCAGCTCCAGCCCCTACCTCTTCTGCTGCTGTTAAGGCTGCCATGCAGGCAAGGCGCATGTCGCGCGGTCAAGGCGAGGGTCTGCGACCAGACTTCGTCTTTCCAAAACCACAGCACGTTCAAACGCCGCTTTCCCCACACGCTGTCAATGGCCACAACCGACTGCAGATCGAGTCCGACGTGCCCTTCAAGGGTCCATCCTCAACGGTCTTCACCCTCTGCTCCCCCGACAGCGCCAACCACGACAGCAGCATTAACATCGGCAGCGTGATAGGTAACACAGATGGACAGAACAAGCGGCTGTCGGTTCCCCTTGCCAATGGGTCGCTTGCGCCACCAATAGCCCAGCAGCAGCATCTCAAGACCCACTATCGCACCCACAGCCGAAACGGGTCCACGGTCACCGTCCAGGATCTGAAGCAGGCCATTGCGGCAGTCTCGACGGATCTACTGGACCTGCCGCCACTCACGGCCGTTTCCAGCAACAGCGCGAATACGGATACCTCTGCAATATCAACCGCGGATACAACAGCAAGATCTGAATCGTCTACTGGAGTGACATCCAATGAGGCCACATCAATGGCCACTGTGCCAGAGGAACATAGGGGCGAGAAATCTCCTCGGCAGGGTCTTGTCCTCCAGCTGAACTCCTTAAAGGTGGACACCGCTAATGCGCCTTTAACCCCGCTCCGGGAGTCCTGCGCTTCGCCTCTTCTCTCCCCTTCTGTTTCTACGCGATCAAACTCGATGTTGAACAGGTCTACCAGAGATCGCTCAAATGTCGCCGTGCCGCCGTTCTTTGCCTATTCGATCCCACATGAACTCCCTTCGCCCTATACCTCCCCCCGACTGTTACTCCCAGGTGCGGCTGGCCCCACCTCGTTACCAGCCTCGCCCTTTGCACGCAAGCGTAAACACGCCTACCGTCACACCCCGGTCCTTTATCCTTCATCTACCATCACTGTCAAGTTACCTGGACAGGTTCAGAGCGCTGTTTATGATCATCGACTCCCGGTTGGAAATGTGGACGATATTCAGCTTTATGAACACGATCAGGACTCAGTCTCTGAAATGACAAAGGAATCTGCAGTTGAAGACACTACGGCATCTGGGACGCGTACATCTGTTGTCGACAAGCGCATATCCTGGGCTTCGATGATAACAATGGACGAAGATCAGGCCTCAAAGACACCTCCTGTTGTCGCCACACCCGCAGCATCACAGCCATATCGACCCCCCAACAGGAGAGATACAGTCGATGTCAAGACAAGCAGCGGCGCCACTCCTACGAACGGTCATCGTAAATCCATCGGTGCTGACAGCCCACGCCCTCAGCGTCGCCCTTCGCCAACCCAGGACAAGGAAAATGCAGGAGTGTCACCCGCGTCTGAACCGTCTGATTCCAAGATCATCTCACCAGTTCGCGCTCGAAAGGCTGTGCCACCTCCATTGAACCTCACCGGAAACAACAACACGGAGGACAACAGCAAACCAGCTGCAGGATCCCCTACGACACCAACAACGCCCAGCCGTCGCCGCCGATCCAGAAGTCGAAAGAATAACGTGGATAAGAGTCTGGATGGCACGCAGGCAGAGGATGTGGACAAAGATGAAACCGACCAGGCAGAGTCGGCTTCGCAGGGCGATAAGCAGCAGCAGCAGGAAGGTACGGCCGATAAATCCAAGAAGACACGAACTCGGTCCCACTCGCGATCCAGGTCTAGGTCGCGCAACCGTGCTCATGCCGACAATAGCTCGAGCCAAGGATCCTCTAACGAGTCTGTCCCGCCTGTACCTCAGACGCCCTCTTGGGTGCCAACACACAACATGACGTTTGCCAGCGCAGGACCTCCCTCCGCCACAGGTACTACTCCTGTATCCTTGTCTGCGCCCGCACCTGTTGTCGTTCCTGCCAGTCCCGGGGCTTTTTCACACTCGAATCCAGCAGATCCTCCAGTGGACCCTGTTGCACCTTCTGTATCCTCCGCACCCCGCAGTCCGCTTGGCAGCAGCGGCACCGAGTCTGATTTGAAGCGTCGTGGTCCTCGTCCGGCCCGACTATTGAGCACGCGTTCCACCAACAACTTACAGACATTGAGCGAAAGTGGTCCGGCCATGTTCTCACCCAGGAGTGCACGCGATGGACCGTCAGACTATTTCTCGATGCGACCCCTCCAACACCCACCGCGCACCCCTATGACTCCTGGCGGAGACTATGGTGACGACGAGGACGATTATTATGGACGCTTGCAGATGGTGACAACACCGATGATCCAGAACGGATTCTTCCCGAACTGGGCTAAAGGAGATGCTCAGTTGGAGGAGCTGGAACGCATTCGCCAGTTCTTGGCAGCGAGACAGTATCCCGACGAGATGCCGCTGTCCGATGAATGGTATGAAACGATCTTTTGTTCTTTGAAGAATATTCTAATCGCAATGGCAGGAGTTAAACCGTTCTCTTTGTTTCTATGTCTACTCTTTTTAGGACTCTGTTCTTTTCGGACACATCTCGCGCAAAGGATAAGTCTGGCGTGCAGGATGCATATTCGAGCGCAATCACACCGCTGTTCTCATGTCATACGGTGCCTCAGTTCGCAACTTCATGGAAATATGTTCGTGAGCGTGTTCGGCCTGCGACTATGAAGGTGAACCAAAATCTGCACTGGTTCAAGAAGGGTATCAAGCCGATGTGGGAGGACCCCAAGAACAAGTACGGAGGTCGCTTGACACTCTGTCCACCACGTGCTCTGCTGGATATCGTCTGGGAGACGGTCTTGATTCTTATGGCAGGAGACGTTCTCGACCATCACGGCGAAGGAACCGGTGCCGGTACGTTGTCTTTCTTTGAAGATCTGTCGGTGATATACATGTGTATGTGTGTGTGAGTGTGGAACGCTTTATTAACGTTGTTTTAAATTTAAATTATAGTATTCGCGCGTCGTACAAGAGGAGATCGCGTGGAAGTATGGCTGGGCGCGGACGACACGCCCGAGGCACTTGCCCATATCCGTGGTGTGTTGTGCCAAGAGCTGGCCGCCAGTGGTGCGGATGAACTCGTCAAGACTGCAAAGTACAAGAAGCATTTCGACGGCCGGCGGGAAGAAAAACTGAAGCAGCAGCAATTGGCCAAGGAAGCCGCCGCCGCCGCAGGAACATCTGGAGCAAGCACGGCATCAGCACCAAGCACACCCTCCATATCATCATCAGGCGCGAATGGATTCCATGGGCTCTCGAGTCCATTGTTGCCGATGACACCCAAGCTGAGTGGAGCGAGTGGCAGTAGCAGTGGTAGTCATCTGAGCGAGTTCCAGTCATTTGAGGCATTCACACAGCATCAGCAACAGCAGCAATTGCTTCGGGAGCGTGAGCGTGAAAGAGAGCGAGAGTCATTGAAGGGGCAGGAGAGAATTATGCAGCTGGGCAAGGAGCGGTTGGAGAAGGAGAGGGCAGAGAAGGATCGGCTTAGGGATGAAAAGGTGCGTGCGATGGCCGCAGCAGCGATGGCTGCATCTGAGGCTAAGCACCAGCAGCAGTTGAGGGAGCAACAAAAGTTACAGCAGCAAAAGCAGCAGCTATAGGGCCCAGTAGGGAGGAGGGTGATTTATTTAATTATTTTTTTATATCTATATCTCAATCTAAAACTCTCTTTCTGGCATTCATCGATCGCTAATAATTTTTACTAAACAAATCAGCATCAACAAACGTGTAGTAGTCTAACAAACGTGCTCTTATCATGGCATGGATCTCTAGACCTTGCATTTTGTGTATTTGGTGAAGAATGATAAACATGCAGAGTGTTCGCTCATACAAAGTTGACGTTCTATGGCGATCCCTTCACGGAGAGTATGGACGGAGAATGAAAAAAAGCTACGGGATCGACGGGAAGAACGTCGCTCAGAACCAGACAGGAATAAATAAAAAAAAAAAAAAAGGAAAAAAGACCATAGGTCTTGATTATGTGTCGTTAAAATGAAAAAGATGCGAAGAGAGAAAAGCACATGGACCCACTGTTAGACTTTGTCTATGCCACTGCTACTCCACGGACACCGTTCCATGGTTTTGTTGTTCTTTGATGACTCGACGAGTTTTTTTGTTGTTGTTTTTTGCTACATTAGCGTGGAGTGTGGAGCGGAGGTAAAAGTAAAAAAATTCCTGCAGTAGGGCCATGTCAGAAAAAAGTGATGAGTCAAGCAGATTCACCACCGATCTTCATATGAAATGAACGCAGATAACTCATTGTACGACCGGAGAAAACAAGTGTCGCCCTGTTTGTATTCATATTTTTTGTCCGCATGCTTGGTTGTCTATTTGGATTTTGAGTTTTTCTTTGCACTACAGCATGGCACAACTAGTCGTTTTTGTTGATTATTCAGGCCCAAGTCGATGACTCGAGTCAATCTATCGGTCTTAGATGGATGCAGACAACAAGAGCGGGGGCTCTTTGTTTGATCCGGAGAAGAAAGACAGACAAAATGAACATGCTTTCTTCGGTATTTTTTTTTTCTGATCAATCATGATAACGATGCTCCAACTTGGCGACCATGATCATGATCATGAAAGTTAACAATGAGGGAAGACGGATTAATCAAAAGTCCATGGCGAGACAGAGATAGAGAATAAAGTGTATTCGTCTTTTATCCTAATAGGAATTGTCACAAAAACTGAAGCTTAGCCCAGCGTATCGTGCGCCAGCATTTTCATTGAGCAGTTGGTTGGTTGCTCGGTTGCCAGTTACCGGTGAGCAGCATTGGACGGGGTAAAGGTACACAGGACTGGTTGCTCTTCCTTATTGAAGAGGTTTCTTCAGTTCATGTACTTGAAGTGAAGTCCGTAGTTTACTTGATCAGGATACTTGGACTAGTCTACACTACAAACGGAAAAAACGAGATAACGATTTTTTTCTATGAGTCTTCGCTCCAAGGACCGAAAGACCGATAAGACGTATAAATACCCCCTCCGCCGCCATCCAGGGACCATCTCACAGCTCCCTTTTACTCTCTACTCTGCATTAGCAACTCCACCTTCAATTGCATCCGCTTTGCCTTTGCTCCTCTTTTCTATACCCTACCTTCCGTAAACAACAGACCAAAGCAACCCCCCCTCTTCCATCTATCAAACAACAGCATATAAACAAATATCGGAATCTCATCTTTATATCAGTCTAAAGTACTCTTCACACATCCCTCGCTTGGCTATATAAACCCCAGGACAAAATCAAAGATGGCCCCCTCAACAGCAACCGCCGAACGCCCCCAATCGCCCGTCCCTCTGATGCACTCAAACGAAGAGATCAGCCCCGAATTCATGGAGGACCTCCGTGTCTCCGGATACTCCGCTCTCCTGCCCCCGCAGATCATCCAGGAGGAGCACCCAATGGTAACAGCAAGCACATGGAGCGCAACATGTGGAAAGATTATCAATCATGTCCCTCTTATGCTCCCCCAGGTTCATCAAAAGTTCGTATTCTTACCTTCATAACGTTTTCTTTACTTTACTCTTAGTCGAAAGTTTCCCGCAAGGTCGTCTCGCTCGCCCGTCAACAGGCCGCCAAGATCCTCCGGGGAGAGGATGACCGCCTCATCGTCATCGTCGGCCCATGCTCGATCCACGACCCCAAGGCCGCACTCGAATACGCCCAGCTCCTCAAACCCGTCGCGGACGAGCTCTCGTCGGAACTGTTGATCATCATGCGCGCCTACTTTGAAAAGCCCCGAACCACTGTTGGCTGGAAGGGACTCATCAACGACCCCGACATCAACGACACCTTCCAGATCAACAAGGGTCTCCGTCTCGCTCGCTCGCTCCTCTGTGATCTGACGAATATGGGCGTCCCCGTCGGCTGTGAGCTTCTCGATACCATCTCCCCACAGTTCCTCGCAGATTTGATCTCCTGGGGCGCCATCGGTGCCCGGACCACGGAATCGCAATTGCATCGTGAATTGGCCTCGGGTGTTTCCTTCCCCCTGGGATTCAAGAACGGAACTGACGGGAACATCACGATCGCGGTCGATGCCATCCGCGCCGCCGCAAAGCCCCATCACTTCTTGGGCGTCACCAAGCAGGGTCTCGCCGCCATCACCAACACGAAGGGTAACGAGCTCTGCCACCTGATCCTCCGTGGTGGAAACGGTGGTCCCAATTACGAAAAGGAGCATATCGAGAAGGTCAAGACTGGTTTGGCCAAGGCCAAATTACCTGAGGTCATCATGGTCGATTGTTCCCATGGTAACTCAAGAAAGCAGCACAGGAACCAGACTCTCGTCTCTGCTGATTTGGCTAACCAGATCCGCGCGGGCGACAAGTCGATCGTCGGATTGATGATCGAGTCGAATTTGGTTGAGGGACGTCAGGATGTGGGCCCTCAGGGAAGGGAAGGGTTGGTCTACGGACAGAGCATCACCGATGCCTGTGTCTCCTGGGATGACACCGTCAAGATGCTGCAGGATCTTGCGGACGCCGTTCGTGTAAGACGCGGTTAAAAAAAGGCACGCCCTCTGGTGTTCTCTCACTTTTTATCACCTTTTTTTTCGTTTGTCAAGTCCATTTGACAATCTGTAACATATCCTATCCCACGAGACAATAAACCTACTCATCTGGCATTAGAGCAAAAAGCAATCCAAATTCCATACTCCATGTTCACTCTTGCGTCGTTTATGTCAATCACAAGAATCGGCTCCAAAAAAAAAAAAAAAAAAAAAAAAAGAAAGGCAGCGATTTTATTGTTGTTGAATCTCAGTTTGCCGTTGTTCTTGCTGTTGTTGTTCTTGCTGCTGCTGCTTCTTCTTTTCCTCGACCTGCCTCATATACGCTGCAACTCCCTCCGGGCCTCCTTTCTGATAGGCCTCCTTCAGTTCCTTCTTTCTCTTTGCATTTTCGACAGCGGTAAAGGCAAAATACCGATCCCGGAATCCGAAATGTCCCTGTCTCTTGGGTACCGTCGTCGATTTGTTCATATCTCCTGTAGGTGGTCCCAATGCGGATTCTCCATCCCAATCCTTGACCTTTTCCATCGTGATCAATCGACGGCTCCATTGTCCAAAGGCCTGTTCACAGTTTGATACGAGCTCCATACAAGGGTGTGTAGGCAGATCATCAATCGCATAGTCCTCCGTCACCGTGGGGAGCCAGTATACGAGTCGACCACCACGGACCAGGTTCTTGACAGCAAACATGAGCAAGTCCGCAACGACCTCGGACATTTCGTAAGGCTTTGTTGGAGGGATGTAATCAGGGAGGCTGTAGAAAAGAAAGAAGAATTAGGATCGGATCTTGCTCATATTAACATGGAAGACGATGGCGAAATAAGTGTACAAATAGACTTACAGATGTGCGAGAACGCCTTCGTCGACAGCCATTCTGGGCTCGGTCGCCTGCTTAGAAGGATCCTTTCGTCCCAGTGTCTTGGCGCCTGCACGAACACCGTATGGAGCTGTATGTAGTAAGCGGACAAAAAAAAAATGGCGAAACAGACTACTTAGTTCCTCACTTCTCCACTCCTTGGTGTCACGAACGAAAAATCGAACTGTAGTACCAACAGCACCCAATTCACTTACGATCGGTCACAATAGCATCAAAGATGCCTCCATTGATCTTCCTCCAAGGTGCGTGGCAGACATCAAACACCAATGCATCCAGTACTCGGCCCTTCAAGTTGTACTGCTCACAATTTGATTGGATGCTGGCCTTCCCCTTCCCCCGAATCTGTCGTCCATCGATATCGCTTCCAACAGTCATGGCTCCGAAATGCGCGCAGGTCATCAAGAAACTGCCCGTACCGACAAAGGGATCGTAAACCAGTTTTCCGGGCGCACAGAGCGCCTGGTTCGCCATGATCAACGAGAGTTCTGCATCCATGGTGGTATTGCCGATGTATTTCCGTTTCTTCACATTGAATTTGTCGATCAAGTCGCGTTTTCCGTTTCCGATCTATTGCATCAAACAAAACAATGTTTCGATATTAGGAAGACAGTAGAATAACGATGCCTGCACCTGCAATTGCTCGCTTGTCGCTGTCCGTAAAGGGGGGTGCGCGCGCACTTGCTCTGCTTACCAAACGGCCCATATAAAACGTATGTGCGACGACCACGTCCGGATCGATCCCATAATCCGCAATCAACAGAAACTCCTCCTCCGGGTTCTTGAGATCAATCTTGCCAAGGAAACCCGTGAAGGAAAAGCGGTTGATGATCGCCGGCTTGTCCTTCATCTCGATCGTCCCTCCAAAGGTCACGACCGAGAACTTGAAGGTCGTGTGAAGGTATTGTGGCCAGTGTTCGGGGTGTTCCTTCACTTTCTCAATCAGCTCGTCCCATGATGATCCTGTGCCCCAGAGCTCCGTAATGGTTCTTCCAAAAAAAAAAAAAAAAAAAAAAAAAAAAAAAAAAAAAAAAAGTTGAGAGGACGATACTATAAGACGCTATCGAGTTATCCGTTTTCGTCTAATCTTTCTTCGCCTGATAAATGAGGTGATAAGGAGGTGTATCCGATGCTTACTTGATAAGTATGGCACGCTTCAGCAACGACGCCGCCTTCTCTGCAGACTCGATCTCCACAATCAAAAATGGCGACTATTGTATCGAAAGAAGAAAAAAGTTTAGCTATTGGGTTGTCAAAGCCTAGATATACATTAACAATTGGTTGCATTGGCATCTCTCCTGCCCACCTCTAGGCTATAGTCGTCAGGGTTATATGTCATCTGCACATTCTCTATCGTTGCCAGTGCCTCCAATTCTGGCAACCGGAACTGCGGTCCAACAAGGGCCAGAAAAAAAAAAAGAAAAAAAGAGCCACTGTAAGTAATAGAACTTTGGTATTATGATGTCCCGCTAATCATTCCTGTTGTTTTCCTGTACCTCCTCATGCTGTTGCGCAAACTGAATTAAGAAGTGGGGCATTGGTTTTATGGTGTTGCTTATAGGTGTAGCTCTTGTGTCAAGGTACGCTCTCGTAAAGGTTACTGCTGGCTGTCCTTGACCAATTAGTGGCTTATGGGATGTTTTTTTTTTTTTTTTTTTTTTTTTTTGTGCCTGCCTGCCTTGCTTGGACCCAGTTCATTATTATTTTTTTTTGTTTGCATCAACTGAACGCACACTCACCGACAAACACCGACACAGAACACTGACAATTTACCGACCATGAGACTCATCACACACAATATGCTTCAGTGCCACGTCAAGGGCTGCAACGCAAACAACTTTCCTCTGGAATTGCAGGAGGTCGTACTGGAGCAAGAGGAGGCAGAGATGAACGAGGACTTTTTGAGAAACATGCTCGGAAAGCTCGAATACGAGGCCCTTGTCGCAACATGCCTCAAGGTAAGAAGAAGAAGAAGAAGAAGAGGAAAAACCCACCCTATCGAGCCACAATATCAGGCCACGAACGAAAGAAAGGGCGTCTTGAGGATCAAATTTGCTCTAGGAACATACATAATGAGGGTATAATAGTAGTAATACTGATCCTATTTTTTTTTCTGCTCGTTCTCTACCTGTGTGCAATCTTGGACGACTTTGCTGCAGCTCGATATCAATGATCTTCCCGCAACACTGCCCGCAGACGCAGCCTACAACGACGAATTCCTTCAAATCCTCCACCGCGTTATTCTCGAGGTAATTTAAAGGACTTTTTTTTTTTTCCCAGTCAGCAGAGGATCGGATACGAAGGATGCATATTCAATCAACTAAACCTCTCTTTTATTTGTAATGATAGACCCATATCAAATCGGGAAAGATGGTCTGCCCGAACTGTCAACATATCTACAACATCCGCGACGGCATTCCCAATATGCTTTTGGCAGAACACGAAGTCTAGAATAGGCGAAGGATCATAATAAAAGGAATTACAGGAACAAAAAAAAACAAAAAAAAAAGCCAACATCGTCTTCTATTCATCAGTGGACTCTGAACTGAGGGAAGAGATCAATTGGTATCTGGACTAGTAGCATCGAGGCGTGGACACGGAAAGCATATTTGATGTTGTCGTTGTATGAGTGTCATCGTTATGGTTTTTCTTATATGTACTGGTTTTTTTCGCGGTTGCAGTATGCAAGAAATATTGTAAACTATTGTAAGCTATGATATCAGGTGGTATGTGAGTTTGTGTGTGTGTGTGTGTGTGTGTGTGTGTGTGTGTGTGTTCGTTGTGTGGCAGAATTAGTGCATGCAGCGAAAGAAAGAAAGAAAGAAAGAAAAAAAGAAAAAAAAGAAAAGAAAAGAAAAAAAAATGGCGAATGGGATATATGTGCGCATGTGTATTCTTGCCGTAAAAGTCGTTCAGTCTGCTTGTTGTCTCAAGGCTCCATCAAACCATGCTCGTATTTATGTTCATAATGGTGCATTGAGCTTTTGTCGTACATGCCTTCAGGCACCTGCGGTGCATTGGGAGAACATGGTTCCTGTCCGCTCAAAGAGCACGGTGTTACTGGTGCGATCGTCGCCCTTGACATCGTAGGGGTCGTTGCAGCCGGCGTCGTTCTTGACTGATCGACGCTGTGCTCCACATCCTCCATCGGATCCACTCCCGACTCTGACTCCGATACCGTCGCTGCCGCTGCCGCTGCTGTTAATGGCGGTGGTACGAATGAGCTGTGTGACGCATTGTCTTCAGCCGTCTCCGATGTCAGGTTTGTCTTTCGTTTTGTGTACTTCCGAGGGGCGTATGGCCGTGATGCTGATGAAGATTTCGACCCCGCGGCCTCCTCCATGGTCTCCAAGAGAACCTCGTGGTTGCTGGCGTACAGACTATTGTTGATCTTCTTCTTCCGACCAGGCGATTTGCTTCCAGCGGGATCGCCCTGCGAAGAAGGTGAGTTTGGGTCGTCCTCAATGATCCACTTCAGGGGCATGTATCTTCGACATCGATGGGCGTTCGGCATCTCCTGGATGTATTTGATAACACCCAGATTGGTCAGACCATACATGTCGGGCCCTGAGGCATGCGTTTTTGCGTTGTAGCCGAGTTCCATCAGTCCCTTCAATGCTAGCTCCCATGCGCCGCTGGACGAGGAGTGTCGGAAGACCCTCTCAGGCATGTCTTCTAGAGTGATTTGAAACTGTATTACTAGGGCATTAGATGAAGCAGATAGAAAAAAAACCACGTCAACATCAGAATGGCTGCTGCACCTACGATGGGCTGCTCTCCTCCATCCAAAATCTCGTTGATGAAGTAGGTCTTCCGGGATGTGTCCGAAAGTGATGTGTACTGCTTCTTGCTGCGGAATCCTACTGGGAAGATATAGCGATGGTTGTGATATCCTCTGCCTTGCCACACAATCCTCCCTAGTTTGTGGACAAAAATACAACGACAAAAAACGCAGTGCATTTGTCAGAAGACGAGTCAATGACAATGTGGAGTAAATGCTGCATCCGAGTATGAAGACTTACCCATATTCTCGATAATGACCTCGTTGGTGCCCTTGCCAACAACAATGGGGTAGTTCAGTGAGCCATCAGGATTTGTCGGAAGCGGCACGACTGCCCGTGGTCGGCCACGGTCCGCTCGTTTCTATTACCATGAAAGTGCAAGACATGCCAATGGTTAGGCATCGAAATAAATGAAACCGATGCATGCCAGTCATTGTGGTCTGGCAATAAGCACTTGCCGTTGCCCGCCTCGTCTGTTTCGGTGCTCCTTCAGGCTTTTCTTTTTTGACGATCGGTCCCGCTCTAGCAGCTGATCCAGAGGCGCTACCGCTGGCCTGTCTATTGTTACTGGTTATATCGTTGTAGTTGCCACTTCCAGCGCCATAGCCGATACCATTCCTCGATCCGGCTGCGCTCATGTAGTCTTGGAACAGTTGCGATCCATGTCCAGATGTGATATCTACAAGTAGTGGAATCGGGCCAAAGAGGAGAGCGAATATGGAACAAGTGTCAGAGCAACGTAAAGTGCCTGCCGTCCTGAAAATGACGATTTCTTTCTTTGTTCTTTTTTTCTTTTTGCTTATTCCTATCTCGAGATGTGTGCTATGGTGATCTATCTCCCAACATCAGGTCGCAGTTGCTGGCTGATTACCTCTACGACTCCTGCCTGTCAGTGCCCTCCTGTCTATGACATCTGTCCGCCTCGTACTGGAACGTCCGTGTCTCTGATCTCCATGTCCTTCTTCCTTGAGCTCATCCTCGTCCTCGTCATCAAAGTCTGACATGTCGTCTATGGATGTATCACTATCACTTGATGGTCTAATTAATTGAATAGAAGGAAAACAATAGGAAAGATATATGCGTCAGGATTCGGTCTTTTTTCCGAGATCAATGTTACGCGATGATTTGCAATATCCGCCCTTGACGAGGCTGCAGTTGGTAATTGGCGGCGGGCCCAATTTGCATAAACATCTTACCCCGAGCCTTTAATTTGCTGCATGTCGCTCAATAAATCCAGCAAATGGCTATCAGAAGGGGGAATAGGATGCGGATAAAATTGTATAAGTAACGAGACGCGTCGGTTTTAATTTCCATGATAGCATTGGATATTTTGAGGCAGCTGACAGGAGCACAGCGGTGAGGGAAAGCAGGGGGGGAGGGAGGGGGAAAGCAAGCCGCTGGAGATAAAAATATATGATATGTTGCTTGCAAGTCTCAGGGCAGTGGCATGTGCCAGTGGCAGGTGCAATGGCAGCGGTAGGGTTGCATGATAGCATGGCATGGCATGGCATGAATGGGCGACATATAAGCAGTGCAGTGCAACAAAATAAATTGCAATCCCTTACTTGTTCTCCTCCTTTAGTTTGCGAGCCTTGAGTCGAGCAGTCTGGAGGTCGGTGTTATATTGGCGCTGGGTCTAAAAGTCCGCCGATAAGCGGATATGGTTGTCGTTTTCATAATGAACGAACAAGCGAGCGAACGAGGGGGGAGGGAAATGGCAGTTGTTGGGAAAAGGGAAACAGAATGGGAGAAACAAATGGCGGAGAGAAAGATTTCCGTTAGAACAAAGTGCTCATAATTGCAATTACTGAAACTCTCAGGATGGGGGCATATTCAACACATAACACAAAAGGGCCAGCTCAGTTCATTCTCCAGGCAGGGAGGAAGGCACTCGAAGTCGAGGGGGAGGAGGCTGGAGATGGCTCTCTTGTGGATAAGGACTGGAATGGATCCTTACCGCTGACACTCTGTCGAAGCGCTCACGTAGCCTCAGGTACTTTTCTTTGAAGGAAAGAGAGTCGTCCTTCATATTGGGGGGCTGTGAGGGCAGAGCTGTGGTGGGCGAGAGCGCGGGGGATGGAATGTATGCCGGGTGCAAGAAGCGAGGGTGAGGGAAGGGAGAACGAGGGGGTGGTGAGAAGTGCGCCAGAGGAGGAAGAGTGTGCCCGAGAAAGAGAAGGAAGTCAAGCGATAAGAGAGAGTGAGTGAGTGAGAGAGAGTGAGTGAGAGTGAGTGAGTGAGTGAGTGGGTGAGTGAGTGGGTGAGTGAGTGGGTGAGTGAGTGAGAGAGAAAGAAGGCAGGAAGTAGGAGGAGGAGGAGGGAGGGAGGGAGGGAGAAGATAAGGATGCTGCTTTGCGCTGCTTTGCACTGCTTTGCTCTGGCGGGTGGTGTGGTGTAATGCAAAAGGGAGGCGAGTGGGAAGGTGGAAAAGCGGGATTGGGAAAGAAACACGTAAAAACAATAAGCAAAAACAACATAGGCTGATTAGCTGGACGACAATCGTCTTTTGACAGCGGCGGACTGCTTTGTCAACAGCTTAAATTCTGCTGCTGCGACAGGAACACTGTTTCTGCGAGTGAGGAAGCGAGATCTCATTCTTTGCTTTGCCATCGACTCTCCCTCCCTGCCTCCCTAAAAACGAATCAACCCCATGGCCCAGAAAAAGAATCCACTCCACATCCCTTCGCCCTTCCAGGCAGAAGGCCTGGACATGACCGCCGAGCAGAAGGAGCAGGAGTATGTCCACAATGTTTATCAGCTGATTGCGCCTCACTTCTCGGCAACGCGCTACAAGGTAAGGCAACACGAGCAGGAGACACAGAAAACGAGACACAGGACAACAGATCGTGCGTTCGGGATCATATGTGAACCAATAATTGAGGAAAAAAAAAAAAGGGCCGAAAGAGGAGGCCCAAAGTAGAGCATCAAAAACGAACGTGTGATATAACAATGCCAATGCAATAATTCTCTTCTTCTTGTTCTTTGTCATTTCCTTTGGTTCTATCCTGCGATTTCGTCGAACTATCGCGCCATAATTTGAACTAGCCCTGGCCCGTGGTTGAAGAGTTTCTACAAACCATGCCTCCGGGATATGTCGGTGCAGATGTGGGGTGCGGCAATGGCAAATATATTGGCGTCAATCCGAAACTGTTTATGGTCGGATCCGATAGGTAAGGTGAACAGCAGAAAGGGACTCGGAAGAACGGAGGACGGATTTGAACTGATCATCGAGTTTGTACTTCTCCATCGATTCTCTTCTACTATGCCTCTTGTTATAATGTATCAAGGAGCTCAAACCTGATTAGCATCTGTGGCGAACGTGGTCATGAGGCCATGGTCTGCGACGGTCTTGCGCTCCCTTACCGCTCACAATTCTTTGTATGCCAACTATTAGCGCCTGGATGCTCTATATCGCTGTGTAGAACGCTTATCTCATACTAATCATTCATATGATTAATTAATTAATTAATTGATCATTATTATAGGACTTTGCCATTTCGATCGCCGTGATTCATCATTTTATTTCGCCAGAAAGAAGAGTCGCGGCTATCGAGGAGATCTTGAGAGTTGTAAGGATCGGAGGGAGGGCCTTAATTTTTGTTTGGGCACTTGAGCAAACAGGAAAGCGGGACTTTGATAAGGACGTCCAGGATGTGTTTGTGCCTTGGGCTATGCCCAAAAAAGCCGAGCCTAAGAGGAACAGCGCCAGATCAAGGCCTCAGGGAGCCAAGAGAAAGGACCGAGCAAACACTCCGTCGACAACGGATGAGCCCTCAGTGGCGGAGTCAATGGACCAGTTGACTATTCAGGACAATGAGACAGAGGCAAAGCAGGAAACGACGTCGAGTACACGGCAGATCTTAATGGAATCCACATCCTCGTCATCATCGCCTCCAATAATTGTAGATGCACCCGCCGCGACACCGGATAGCAGTACAACGGCTCCACCTGTTTATAACCGATATTATCATCTGTTCCATAAAGGAGAATTGGAGGATTTGGTTGTACAGACGAACAAGGCGACCGTAGTGCAATCAGGATACGATCGCGACAACTGGTGGTGCATTGTAGAGAGGAGGAGTAACTAAATCATTTAACCGCAGCATTCATTTAAGCTAGATCTGGATTTGAAATCCGGTGGATCTGCATGATAAATTACATCTGGCCACTGTACAAAAAGCGGCCTTCTAGATCTGCCGCCGCAAGTTCATTACTTGGCGTGTGTGTGTGTATGTATGTGTGTGTAAACCGTTTCGTCTTGCTCCATTGCCACCTTCCCTTTGTGCTGGCTGAGGCTGAGAGGAGTCTTCCAAGTCTCTTGTCTGAAGGCGTTCCTCTTCCATAGCTGACCCACTATTCTGGGATTTGCCCTCAGTCAGCGTGGATCAAATGTGCATGTGTTAGGAGTACTACCTGTATAAGTGGACCCGTTGGAGTTCTAGGAAGTATACTTATTTCACAATCCCACATGGATCACTCATAGCAACGCCATTTATGTTGCCTAGGGTGGTTAC
Source organism: Gamsiella multidivaricata (assembly GCF_025024155.1). NCBI lineage: Eukaryota > Fungi > Mortierellomycota > Mortierellomycetes > Mortierellales > Mortierellaceae > Gamsiella > Gamsiella multidivaricata. The sequence goes on from NW_026251734.1 coordinate 285,384, forward strand.
TGTGCTTGATGTATTCTCAGATCCCTCCAGCCTACTTATCTCAGTATGTGTAAGACCCATAGCAAAATCATTACAACAAGGGGCCATTAATGCAACACCAGCGGCTTACAACTCATTCTATTTATGGCATGACCGTGTGTGAATGAGAGAATGGCGTGAATGGGCGAAGTCTTCAGCCTGGGAAGTCGCTCATAGGGCATGTTCCTTCATTCTTCGATGCGCCGAAGAGCCCATCGCCACTAAATTTGACAACCAGTCTGAGGCCCTTTTTCGAGGCCAAGCCGGGCTTCTGATTGGGTTGGGTGCGCACGGACGTGTTGGCAGAGCTGGCGCCATGGTTTAATAACATCCTGCAGGAAGAGAGGAATCGACACTTGCTTCATCATCTTTACCTTTGCTTGCAAGCCTCGTAAATAGCCGGCGTTCCGCGTGATATCGTGATATGGCCCTAGTGTGGTTGCAGCAAAAGAAATGTGAGGGATGAGCCCTCTTATGTCCACTGCATAAAAAAGCTGTTGCTTCATGTAGGGCACAAGGCATCATCGGTATAGACTATAGACTATCCGATGCATCTCGACGTAGTGGTTCTGTTTTCTTCTTCTGCCCAGTCAAACCTGTGTCTTTCATTTCTTCGTTCTCTCGCCTCTCCCTCTTTCTTAATTTCCCCACACTCTTCACTGCTGCACAGTGCTATACCCTTTTCCCACCGACTCCCCTGCCCCCTCCAAAAACGTCTGCAGCGCCTTTCTAAAACACATTCCTCTCTCTCTCACTCTCCGCTTCCTTGTCTCCTGTCTCTTTGCCACTTTGTTTCTGTATCTCTTTCTTTCTCCGCCCTCTATCCGTCACACTGCATCGGTGAACATATCCGTCGAGTTCTCACACATCCCCCTTCCCCCTTCCCCCCTCCCTCAAGGATGACCGCTGAGACCCTTCAGGACAACAGAAAGCCTTACCCGGCCCACAGCGAGGGTATCGATCCCACCCTGGGCTCACCCTCCAATTGCTCAGGGAATCATCTCTGCGAGAGCGCAACCGAACAGCACCACCACCACCAGGACCTGTCCTCGTGTGCTGTGGCCTCAAACACAACCACAGCGACAACCACCGATACATCGGCAGCAGCACCAGTCCCCATCTCCACAGCAATCGCAGCAAAGTGCCCTACTACGGATCTGCGGCCATTGAAAGCCACAGCAACCGACCATTCTTTTGACACTACTGCCTTGGCCTCATCCAGCTCTCCTGCTTCGTCTCGCTCAAGCACGCTCGTCTTCGAGGAACTGTCATCGCAACGCACACCTGTATCATCTACCGCTTCAACGCCTTTTTCAACAAATTCAACGTCGTCATTTTCATTCCCTACGTCGCTATTGGACAATGTGCAACTGCAAGACCCAACCTGCAATAATTCGTCTATCAGCATCATCACTTCAACATCTGTAGTTTCCACGGCAGCACCAAACACAGCATCGGCAACAACGCCAGCACCAGCAGAGAGCATGGACTGTGCAGCAGCAATGAGCACAAATCATATTTTAGATCTCCCGACAGAGATCCTGGAGGAAATCATTTGCCGCCTGATCTCTCCTCGGAACTTTGTAAGAAGCTGTCGTCAGATCTACCGTCTTTCGAGGTCACCATCTTTGCGTGCAAAGTACCTTTGGCTGTTGCATGGCCCAGATCAGGTACTGACCCGCAAGGTGATTGAGCTCCACAGGCTGACGAGCTCTATTCTCAGTTCTCCTGTGGTCATGCTCCTGATGGCCATGGGGGCCCCCTTTCGAGATTCAGAGGAGTTTATGTAAGTTGGGCAACTCTGGTTGAAACTTTGAACTTTAAGGGACGAAAGAAATAATGACAGAAGATGGGGGGATAGCTGTTTCCTTGGCTGCTTGCTTGTTCAACATGTCCTTTCCCCCTTGATTCCCGTTGAACGAAAAACTAGTGGTTCTGTGTCTGTCCATCCACTTCTTTTGCTCTTCTTGCATCACCATGGATGAGGGGAAGGGGGGGGGGAAATAACAAGGGTAAATAGGAAGTGTAGAGGACCAATCTGCATCGCTGTAGGCTACGTCCTTGAATTCTGTTGGGCGGAGATCAAGGGGGCGATAACGAATTTTTTTCAAACAACAGCGGCATGAAACATACCGCTCGGAGGAGTAGCTCGACTTGGACGCATACACACACCACATACACACGCACATCACATTGTGCCTTGAAAGCTGTGTGACAAAGAAGAAAAAAGTTTGACCATTGCCAACCAACGCAGCAGCCATGCGTTCGCAGTGGGCCTCAAAAAGAAGGTTATCGGCGAATCACAATACAATCGCACATCATCGCACAAACGCTCAGAACAGACCATGGGCTGCATGTGCTTTTTATATTATTCTACTTGTCACTCTACCATGGATGATCCTACTTGGGATGGGTGTTGATGCATGGACCTCTCTTTAGACAAGTGATTGTCCGCATTAGTGCGCTGCAAGACAAAGCGACCAAATCATGGTCGGCATCTTTTGTACTAGACCACTGACACTTCCCCTCTTTCTTTCAACTCATCCAGCTTTCGATGGGCCTGTTCCAAGGGACACATGGACGTAGTCTCCCAACTGCTAAAAAGCGAGCCGAGGATTGATCTTCGATTTAGATCTGATTGGTTTCTGCGGGAGGCGGCAAAGAACGGTCGGCAAAGTAAACACCAGATGCGAACTCCTACAGCGTTGCCGTTTTTTTTTTGTACTCTATTTCTTCTACGTGCATAAATATGCAGCTGAGCTGACTGCAATGAATTCCTTCTTCGAACACTCTAGACGTTGTCTCGCTCCTCCTTCGACAACCAGACTATGTGCCCTCAGAGAGCGGACTCAACAAGGCATTCGAGGCTGCATACGAACAATCTTTCTGCGACACCGTCAGAGCGCTCCTCGACTATGCAGAGAATCGTGGTGCACAGCTGGAGCAGGGACCGTCAGCTTTTCAAAGTGTCGTCCCGTCTACCAGGAGGGCGAAGCGGGTCATGGCGGGTGGACTCTACATCCAAAAGGACGCCGACAAAGCTCTACGCTATGCTGTGCGCGGAAACGATCTGGAGATGGTAAAGCTACTGATGGACTATGAGGCGGACGTACATGCGTTTAGCGAGGAGGCGATCTTAGTTGCTGCACACAAGGGCCATGTCGAGATACTGAAGCTGTTGATCCAAGCTGGTGCTGACATCGAGACCAAGGCGGGAGCACCATTGCGACAGGCTGCAGAATATGGACATGCAGAGGCAGTGAAAGTTCTGTGTAGCAGCGGGGCTGATACAATGTGGGGAGGATGCAGCGCTCTGCGAACGGCAGCATCTCAAGGTAGGCAAACGAAATATCACTGCGTGTTAATCACCATAGGGCCCTTTGAATATCAGTCCAAGAGCGTCAATGTTCATAATCCCCTCACTCTTCTCCTTTGGTAACTAGGTTTCGACAACATTATTGCAATATTACTTGAGCATGGCGCAAATGTCAACATTCACGAGGGAACACCTCTTCAATTAGCGTGTAAGCATGGACATGAGGCTGCTGTACGGGTACTACTCAAATACGGAGCCAACCATCGTCTGGATGATGGAGCCGCATACAAATTGGCGCTCGAGGCCAACCACGAAGGCATCAAGGCGCTTCTGATTCAGGCAGAGACTGCAATGCGAGCCAAGGAGAGAGAACTAGACAGGATACTTCAGCAACAGGGGCCCATGATGATGACCGGACAGCAGCCATGGTATTCCTCGCATGCGCGAGCGTTCTCAGAGACCCTCAATAACGCTACGTTCCACCCTGGAACTCAAACGCCAGCGCCTTCAGCTGCCATGTCTACATCGTCTTCAGCCTCGAATCTGTCAGGGATGATACCGGGCAGCGGATCTATCTTTGCAGGAGCAGGTGTTGGTGCCAGTACTGATGGACTATCGAGAGGACACAAGCGGTTCTACAGCCAGATGTCAAATTATCCGCTTTCGGTTGCAGACTTGTTTAGATCGGGATCTGTGTGTGGACTCGTTGCCCTGGATGATGAGATTCGGTCAAGGCAAAGAAGCGAGAGTAATCGGCTGTAGAACAACGCGATACGCGCAATGTCAAATGCCAGGAGAATGAAATACTGAGCAGGATGCAGTATCAAACTGAGCATTTTACAATAAAGACAATCCGGTGTTGACACACGCACTTCCCGATACTTGCTTGGCCATGAGGCAGGAAGTAGCCCTCAAAGACCAAACAAACATGCAAAATATGATCATTGCAGGATGTCGGTGAGAAGCGCGAAAAAGTAATAAGACCTCCTGCGCGACTTTCTCCATAGAAGAAAAGGGAGTAAAGTCTGCAGTCTACACTCTTCCAACTCCAGAAGGTGGAGACGCGGAAGTAATCTTACAGGACGCAGTACGGACGGTCGATTTGTCGCGAAACAGTGATCTGATCTGAAATGGCTGACGTGTATCGTGCACTGGCTAGTCTAGAGTATGGACTCAAAACCAATACTTTAACTGACGGAACTCAGGACAACAACGGGACCGTCGCTCCGCCTATTCGATCGACATTCGTTACGCCTTCGTCGCTGGAGCTCAATGATACAGAGTTTGCGAATGGACAGCCGAAAATGATCACTCTACATAGTTACGGTCGTGACACAGCGCGGCCCGAGCTATTCCAGCTATCCGTGGAATCATTGCACGAGCTCACGATCGAGAGCAAGGCGGCTATGCTACAAAAACGAGGCATGTGCAATGCGACATCGCCGTCAGAGAAGGACAAGGAAGATATCTTGTTTGTGAAGGCCGAGGCCAGCGTTGCTTTTTTGACGAGTGTGATTATTGTACCCTCGGGAGGACGGCGCCGTGATGCATTCAAGATTATATCTCCAGGTAATGTTCTCGCCGAGGAGTATCGGGTCTATTCCGAGTACATTGTCATACGTGCCATCTCAACTTTCAGCCCAGTTCATCAGACAAGCAGTTCAGGCCGAGAGGGGTTCGTCCATGTTCCGTAAGCAAGGGGGTCAAGGGACGAATGAAGACCATGCCCATCTTCATTCAACCAGACAGCTCTCTGTCAAGTCATCGAAAGGATCGCGTCGAACGAGTATGTGCCACGGTCGTTGACTTAATTGGTCGTCTCGGCTGTTCAGTGGGCTAGTACTTTGAATCTGGTGAAAGATAACGATAGCAATAGCACACGACGCGCCAACGTTAACAAGCTGGTTCATCATGAGCCAGGAGTGAATCTCATACATGGAATGCGTGCGCAGATGGCAGACAATATGCAGAACGTGTTGGACACGAGCGGGTATCTCACTCAGCTGATTCATTGCAACCTTGGAGAGGTCGAGAGCGAACGAAAGGCTTCTAGAAATGGCGGACATGGGCCACAAACTAGAAGAAAGGGCAAAGGATTGGGCAAAGGGCAAGAAGAGGAGGACACGATGATAAAGGACCTCAGAGCACACGAAGATGCGTCCGCGAAGAAGAGGAGAGGGCAGGACTAGCATCTACTAACTACAAGTCGCACAAAGATTCCGCCTGTTATGAAAATACCGGTGCCTGATGGCGAGTATAGGTTGCGACTGAGTGGATTGCGGATGTTAGGCGACATTGACAAACCGCGATTATGATACGTAGATAACTCGAGACTTTAGGATCCAACGCGTACACGCGTCAGCGCCAGGAGATATGGATCCGGGTCGAGTGGCATTAGTGATATCAAGCATTCACCTGTTTATTTCAATATTTGCAAAAAAATAAAAATAAAAATAAGCGCGTGACGTTACTATTCCTTAATTTTTAACCTACTTTGCCACCAACCTTCTCCGCACATTCTTTTTCTCTTTTACACACAAGCATCCTTCGCACCCTCCCCCTTCCCTGTATACATCCACCATGGTAGTAACACGAACCAGACGCCATACAACCCCAGCATCAGCTTCTCCTGCTGCACAACATACACGACCTAATCGACGAACGAGGACACGTGCCATCACTGCGGCCTCATCAAAGAAAAACAACAACAATAATAACGATGCACTGGAAGCGGACAAAGAGAATCATGACAACAGCAGAAGCACAACCACACATCCAATGCAGTCGGATGCGAAAGCCAATGCATCACTCAATAAGGATGCGCCGCTGACGACACGAGGTACAAGGATTATGCGCGATACGCGGCGAACCCCTGCTACGACAACGACAGCAAGCAATAACCCGACAGAAGACGAGGAGGTCGAAAGACCCCGCCGAGAGCGTGTTGAAGCTGTGGTCATTGTCGAACACCCTCGGAAACTCAGGTCATGGGAAACACTGGATAATAATACTCGTGCGCACACAGATGCGAAAATTCCCATAGATCTTCACGATGACTATGCGCTCAACTTCGAGACCAGTATGACAACGGATGCCTTTACAACCGATATGCTCAAGGATTCGTCGCCAAAGCTGCGGAAACACAACGAGGCGAATGTGGAGAGCGGGATTTCAGGCAAGAGCGACGATCACAATTCGATGTTGTTCTCTCGACTCTCGCTCTCTCCGCCTCCCCCATTACTCTTCGATAACGATGACGAGGAGGATTACTATGGCGAAGGAAACAGTCCGTGGAGGATGAACTTTGATTCCCGACAATCGAGCTCATGCATGAACGACCAGTCCCGGCGCAGAACTATTGATTTTACGCTTTTAGAGCTGGAACCGGACGAACAGCAGCACAAGGACCGTCTTGAGTCTTCTTCTTCAGCAGCACCAGCAACAGCAGCATTTTTGAGCTGGGATAAGGACGGGGCGATGGACGATTACGATGAGGATGATGATCCGTTCGGATTCTCAAAGGTCGAACGGAAGCTGCAGAGGACCAAGAGCATGCGGCCGAAACTATTGGCTATCAACGAGGTCAATGCCCGCAGCCCAGCTGTCTCTGCCTCCGCCATGGCCGTCGACACCACAACCAGCAGAATCAGCAGTCCAAGCACCAGCATCGACAGGAGCACGATTGATGAAAATGGACTTACCACTCGTGAGGCTGTTCTGGAGAGGGTTGCGAACAGGAGGAGAGGCGACGTCAAGGGCAAAGGGAAGATTGTGGAGCAGGATCCGCTTTCGAGTGATAGTCATGATGCGGACAGGAGCCGGAGTGAGGCCGCAGAATTTTCGGCAGAGGATATACAGAGAGCGGTCCAGCTGAGCAGGGGCTTGGATGTGGCCAATGGCGAAGGGTGTTCGAGTGGTTTAACAGCATCATCAACATCGCAGTCTGGTGCTCGTACGACGGCTACCGAAGGCGATAATACAATTCTGCAGGAAACAATCGCCACAGACCAGGACGACGAAGAAACTTTGACTAGGAGCACGAGGCGTATATCTCGGCTGTATGGAAAGGCGGCCGCCGTCGGTGTTCAGAATGCCCAAACCTTGGCGGACACGACTGCTTCGACCGCACACAGCAACGCACATACCCCAGTTCTTGATGACAATACCTACAGCCACGATATCGAGATGGAAGCTGTCACCGATATTACCTCTACACCACCAAGGAAGACTCGTTCAGACGACTCTACGAATTCGGACCTTTCAATTCTTTCGAGCGATTTCTCACCAATAATTCTTGATCGTACACCTACAAGGAAACCGGAAGCCGGAATGCCAATGTCGCTGGAATATCCGTCCACAGGTCCGGGCAAAGGACGCTCGCGGCCAAAGAAGAAGTACATGTTGACGGAACAACTTGAGGCGATGCTACCACGACGTAGGAGGAAGCTGAATATGATGAGCAAGAACAGGAACAACAATGTGGTGGATTTGGGCAGCAGTAGCGAGGAAGACGAGAATGACTCGGATGGATCAATTGGATCGGCTTCGGAGGACGAGAGAGAGTCTTTGACGCGGTTACGACGCGGACGTACAGCGACACATTCGGTGGACACGAGGCGTAGAGCAAGAACTTTGGGCAAGAAACGATCTGCGCCTGGTGAACTCTCTAAGCCAGTATCCAAGCGCGGCGGTGTCAAGGGTTCTGCATCTGTGAGCGACAAGGACAAGCGCAAGGACAAGGGCAAGGGCAAGGCAGAGGACAGGAGCGGCTGGTCTGCAGAACAATGGGCAGCGCAACAAGAGCGGATCAAATACTTTCAGCAGGTCGACGATTTTGATCTGGAGGTTGAGCCTATCTAGGCGCTTATGAAGTCACCATATGCTGCGATACTACTGTCTAACTCTATTAAAACTATATGTACTTATGTTCTTCAGTCATCTTGCGAATATGTAGTTCATTAAATTGTATGGTGGTCTAAGTTGTACTCGTTCTCATTGACTACCAGGATGCCAGCTTGGACTTGTTGAACATGTCCGCCCAGGAGTTGGTTGTTGCACAGTCCGACTTGTTGTACGTATCCAGAGCCTCCGGCATCCACGCCTCCATTTTGCGGACACGGTCCTTGCTCGCTGGATGGGTGTTCAAGAAAGCAAGCGAAGGTCCCCTCTCCTGTGAAGCCATGCGTTCCCACATATGAGTGCTCTCCCGGGGATCAAAGCATGCCTGTGCCATGAGCTGCAGTCCGATCTGATCTGCTTCTGTCTCGCACTTCCGACTGAATGGCAGCTATATCAAAGGGGTAATGTAGGGGTGAAAAAGTACGCATAGTGTTAGCGGATTGATAATACGACGATACAAATTGGTCTAGATCGAAAATCGGAAGCTGAGAGCGAGAGATTTCATTTACCATCATGCCGAGATCCATCATAATACGCTGTATTCCCCAGGACGGATCAAAGACGAGGGCAACAATGACTCCGATAAACATGGCAATCTTTGTGAAGCTCAGTTTTTCTGCCGAATGACGTGCCAGCTGATGCGCAATCTCGTGTCCCAGCACCGTCGCCAGCCCGTTCTCGTTCTCTGCGATTGGCAGAATCCTATTATTGCGTTACAAGTCGAAGCGAAAGCAACAAAGGATTTGAGTATTAATATTTGATGCCGCAGCGAGAAGAGAGAGAGGGGGGGGGGGGGGGTCATTTATCGAGAAAAAGGCGCCGAGACTTGACGACGTACCCTGTAAAGACAAAGACCTTTCCTCCTGGCAACACAAACGCGTTCTTTTCATCGCTCTGAATCACATGGAACTCCCAGTCAAGATCTAATCGCGGCGATGATGAATTCGAGGACGAACAGAGCAAGAGAAAAAAAAACCATCAGTCCAAGATAACTGTAAAAGAAAACGTATTTACTAGATTTACTAGTGTCGTAATCTGCGTCTTACTCTCCATTCCTGCAGCCTTGATGATCCTTGACGCGACGCGTTTTACAAATATCGTGTATGGATGATTCGGCGGCAAAATTTTGTTTCCGAACTACGACATTCCATATTCACAAAGAAAACGCCTGTTAGCAAGGTTCAAACCTTCTATGATGACGATTACGGAAACATCTCTTCAGTGCGATGCAGTGCAGTTTACCTGGTGCATGACTTGATTATACGCCTGTTTAGCCATCATCTCCTCCTGCTTCGGGGACACATCCATGAATCGACGTCGACCCGTCACAGGTACCCTATCAAACCAACAGCCAACATGCGATCAGCAGCCAGAACCTAAGTAGATCTCATCCGGACGCCATTGTCGGATCCGTGTCCCTCGAATCAAATCACACTTACGTCTCCAGATGGGTCAAATAATACCCTCCTCCTCCCACAACAATAACCCCACCTAGGACCTGATACCGCCTATCCTGCAAAATCGGCAGCCCGCTTCCTCTCGAGCTCGGCCCCTGTTGTCCGAACCGTTTATACTGCGGTCGAAGAATGAGCTTCTCAAGCGGATTCGCCACTGAAGAAGACGGTCGTGGCGGTTGAGGGATTAGATCTCCCCAAGAAGATGTCGGTGGTCTGTTGCGCAGCCCTGGTGGTGAGGCGTGAAGGCCGCGTGCCAGGAGGAATGAGGCCGGTGGTGGTGAGGTTGGTTGCAGCGACGTTGCTGAGAGGAACCCTGAACTGGGACGACAGAGCTGACTAGTCCTTTGTCGGGCGACTCTTGCAAGGAACGCGCTTGCTCTTGTTACTGTGGCTGTCATGCGTGGGTGAGTGAGTGAATCGAGAATGAGGAAATGGAGGAATAAAGGAATGGGGTGAACGTAAAAGGAAGCGGTCTTTTTAACCTTATGGTGACGCATTTATTCTCAGCTTTGTGCAGCCAAAAAAAAAAAAAAAAAAAAAAAAAAGTTACGAAAATACGAAAAAGAGGAACATAACAAACATGCAGTGTAATGCGAGGGCAAATGCACCGCTTATCCCATGCGACGCAACTGTTTCTGCACGTCCCTCCAAAGACGTTTGGCGTCCTTCTTGACTGCGTGTACCTCACGGACAACCTTGCCGCCCGTTGGCGTCGACGCAAACTCGCTTAGCTTCCGCTTCATCTTGCGTTTGACATTGCGCGCAAGCTCAGAGTCGAGCATCTGCTCTACCTTGGTCTCGACTTGCAGTACTATCTTGTCCGCCTTGCGCACGATTCTATCCACGCGCTCAGACGAATAGAACCTCTCCTCCACATCCGCAAGCATCTCCTCGGTTCTGTAGAGGATCCGGTCGGCCTTGCGAAGAACACTCTTTGCTGAAACCCTGTCGAAAGGTCGAAACTGACGCTTGCCATGAAATTGATCCATCAATTGCTGAACCCTCGACGATGCCTCTCTGGTTATCTTCTTGGCATTTCCTTGAGCCCGTATAAAGGCAACGCGCGCACGGTCCAACACATCGTCTTCAGTCCTGAGCATCAGATCTCTCCATTGCAGCAAAGTGTCGGCAGCCATGAGACCGAATTGCTTGGAGTACTTGAGGGCGACCTGAACTATGTCCTGGGCTTCAGAGATGGCGAATTGGATATTTCCCCAACCCAAGCTCATCATGGACGAGGAAAGGCTTGAACAATGGTCTGTGACTACATCCGCCATATGCCGCAACTGTCCCTTCCAGTATGCAACATAGTCGTCGTATTCGTCGTCACCGTCCATAGCCCCATTCTTATCTGCGAAGAATCCCCCGGATCCCGTTAGGCACTCGCGAGGTTTCGGCTTTCCATTGCCTCGATTGGTAAAGATCTCTGGCGGTGTGTCCAAGGCTCGCGTGCCATTAGCAAACCAGATATGCAGATAATAGGACTTGTCAGAGCAAAGCCAAGGGGACAGACCACTCCGAGTACGTCCCTGAAGCGAAGGGACATACACCGTACAATATCCACCCGGCACACAGGTGACCATGGGTTCTACAAATAGAAGTGTTTGCTGAGAAGGTGCCTCTTCAAGGCTCCAGGGCTTCTTGTCGTCCAAGACGCGGATGTGGAATCCTGGTGGTCGAGTCCAGCGTGTTTCCTGTTTGAAATGAGCTGTGTACACACGCAATTCAACAACTGCTAGTCGTGTATACCCCGAATACTGGATATCATAAACCTCAACGTGTGCAGGCCGGGCTGACCAGACATGATATTTGGCTGCAAGGAAGCCTGAGAGAAGTAGCACCAGAAAGAGACCAACACAGGTGGCTAGGACATTGAGATAAGCCCATGGTGTATTGCTCACAATAGTGTTGGATACAGCAGTGAGGTGCGCTGAGGGTTCTTGAGCGGGTCGCTCGAAAAGGGTCCTGGTAGCAGCTGGCGATTTGTTTTTGGGGCTGCCTGTGCTCTGATAGGTGGTTTTTGCAGCAGTTTTAGGTGATTCAGCATCTCGGGCTCTGGCGTCAAGTAACAAAAGACCACTGTCGCCGGCGGGTGGCAGGTCATCTTGCGTGCTGCATTCCTTTGCAGGGATGTCCTCTGAAAGGGCGTGTACAGGCACCAGCTCCACAGTACCGGACAATGGAGTCGATTCGTCGGCAGTGTCTTGATGGAATTCATTTTCAACCTGCTGCTCCTGCTGCGACTCGGTGTGCTCCTCTGTTGTAGCCTGCGTTCCAGGCTTATTCGGCGTAGGTTTGGATTGCAGGGCTCCTGATAAAGTCTCCATGCTCGAATCGACTGAGGCTAGGGTGTCATGCGCTAAGGATAGGTGCGATTTGTCCTGAGAGTCAGAAACCTTATCGGCTGCGGGCTCTTGGGCATCGTCCGCGCGTGGTACATGAGTCTCTATCGGCGGTGAGAGTACCATGGACGGGTAAATGAAGTGCATAGGGTCGTCGTGGTGGCTATGGTCCGAGTGGTACGAGAGTGAGCTCTGGGAGCGGCTCAAAGGATCAAGGTCTGATGGTTCGACCAGGAAGAAATCGTCCTGCATCTTGCTTTCCTGAAGTCGTCTGGAGGGCGAGTGCTGGTTCAAGTCTTGGGAGGAGAAAGAAGCGGGGGGGAGACCCATCCGTTCATGATCGACTTCGCCGTCGCTCTCGCCATCGCTGGCCAAAGCATGGGCCGAACGACCGGTATAACGGGAAGGCGAGGCGGGGACCGATAGCGACTGGGGGTGGTCCTCGTTATCTGAGGGGTGGGAGACGAGCTCGGAGTCTGATGAGGGATGGATGTCATCTGTATCAGACCCTCCATACATGTCCTCCGAGTCGGAGACGTCGCTTGAAAATGCTGTTGGAAGAGTATGCTCTTGATAGTGCTTCATGGCGATTGGACTGTAGCTCGCAAACTGTTCTTAAGAGGGTTAAGGAGGTGGTCAAGTCGAAATGTGGATGGACAAGGGAGAAGGAAGCAGTAAGTAAGTAGATAGAAATGAAATAGGGTCGGGAAGAGAGAGTGGTAGGGGTTTGTAGCCTCGTAGCTTTGGAAGGGGCGAGGTGGAGGTGGAGAGGAAGCAAGCCAAGACCCAGACCCAAGACCGGGGAGGGCTTAAAGTGCTTAGCATAATGGGTTGTGACTCTCTTCCAATAATGCGAATTGCGGGCTGCTGGGAAAAGAACCACGCTTCGAGGAAAAAGGAAAAAGCAAAAAAGAGGCGACCTGACGAGGGCTGCTCAGAAGCGACCAAGGACAAGGCGAAAAAGAGCGATTAAGGGCTCCTGACTCTGCTTCCCTTTGACCATGTTCAGGGATGCAATGTCCACCATTCGAAATGCGGATTCTCTCGTCAAAAGACCCTATGAGGATTCCTGTAGTGGAGCTGAGCTTTGCTGAGCTGTGTCCAGTTGACTGCTTGAGCACCGCATTTTTTATTTATTTTTCTTTGCTTCTTCCTGTAGTTGCATACGCCCTACGCTGAAGCTGAGACTGCAAGGAGGACTGATTCTCTTCTCCATAAGTTGGATGGAGTGAATGGTGATGGTGTGGGCGGATGTATATGGGAAGTGTGTTGTTTGCCATCGTTACCTGAAGGTTTTGAATGAGCTCTATGGCAAAAGAGAAACCTACGAAGCTTGAGCCAATACCATGAAGAGATATCTAATAGATATCTTGCACGTGACATAAGGCCTTGTAGGTCCTCATTGGATCACACCCAAAGAAGAGGAAACCCTGAAGGGCGCACGCGTGCACGCGTTCTGAAATTGTTTTCCCTAGACTGTGAGAAGCGTAGATCCTGCCTGCCTAGGAGTATGCACCCGTTCTGGCTCGCTGATTTAGCTCAGACATGTCTAACAGACAGCTGGATAGGTACTGGGCGCGCGGCCGCTTGTCATCTGGCCATAGGAATGACCATGAATGCGAAAAATTACAGTTTGGCGCCTGAAACATGTTTTCAGGGACAGACCTGCTCTGAGGGTCGTGCACATACCCCATGGATAAACGTGAAAACGAGAAGAGGGGCGAAGGAATGCAGCGTGAATGTGTCTCGGGCATTGGGCATACGGATATACATGGACGGGTCTTAGTCTATGCTGCCTTGGCATCTGAATATCTGAAGATGAATGCAGATGTAAGGTCACCATTGAGGGCTCTCCAGCGAATATTTCTCCGTAGGATGCTGTTGCTCTCGGCGTTGCTGTTGCCTTCAAAGTTGTCGATGCTGCTGTTTTGTCCGATGTGTCTGTACAGACTGCACTTGCGCCCCCTTCCCCCTCCACTCTGTTTTATTCCTTCTACCTTAAATACACCTCAGGCACACTCCGCCCAGCCTCTTCTTCGGCGAACTCTGTCCTTCTCCGACAACTTCTTCACTCTCACTTTCACCCCCACTCCTTCTCATTCCTCTCATTGCACCTCTCGCTTCTCATTCCTCACCTCATTCCTCACTCCTTATTCTTTACTTCTTATTCTTTGATTCTTACTCCTCACTTCCTATTCCTCACTTCTCATTCCTCTCGACCGTTTGTTTGTCTCTATATTTTCTATTATCATTTCTTACCTACCTCTCACCTCTCTCAGCTTAAATATACAAATTCATATCAACCATGCCCACCCTCGCCTTACAAGATCCACGGCCATCCTCTACAGCACTCTTTTCACCTCCCTCCAGCTCCTCATCTACGACTACATCAGCAGCAACTTCAAGTCTTATGTCCTCCATCCCTCCAACCACTACCCCATGTCCGATTCCAAGCTGCGCGCCCAGCACTCGCTCCTGTCCTCCCTGTGAATCCAGCTATGAGTGTCGCCTCAGTGTGATCCAATCTAGCTGTCAATGCCCTGTCGCCAGCTGTGTCAAAAAAGTCGACTTCGATACCGGCAATAGTGATGGATCCATTGGACCAGGCACCGGTGTTTCAAACGGGTCGTCAGGGGGCAGATCTATATTGGGACCTGTGCTCGGCAGTCTTACTGGGTTGATTATCATCCTTGTCATTGTGTTCTTCATCGCGAGGCGCAAGCGTCAGCAGCGGCGAGATGTGGACGGCAATAGACTGATTGACCAGGAGGGACAATTTTACAAGTTTGATGGATCTGTGGATGCGTTCGACGATACCAACAAGAAGATACACGAAAGTAACCAGGTCTGGCGCGGGGTAAGTTTGCTCTCCCTCTGATACTTTTCGTCCATTTTTTTTTTTTCAGTTTGACATGCAAAAAGATCTCTCGAATGCAGGTGAACATCGTTTGACACAGATGGTTCATCAAGGAGCGGGTAAAAAAGTCTCTTGTTCGTAGTAGATGGCTGGATATGTATTGAATGGGTTTTTATATGGTTCACTTGGTGTCTGTAATTTTGCAGTTTTGCTTCAACCACCCATAGACACTACATCATAACAGTCGTCATCCCTCCCTATTGCGATAAGTAAAGAGCAGGTGGCTCTCTCTCTCTCTCTTTGGCACTCTCCTTTTTCCTCTCCCCATCCCTTTTTCGCTCATGGCTGCCGGCAATGGAATGCATTATTGATTCGAGAGTGTCCGTTTTTTGTGATTTCTCGTATGTTTGTTTGGTGTGTTTTATGGATAAATGTTGTGGATCAGACAGGGCGAGGCGAGACAAAATATCTCCCGAAGGCGGGACCATGCGCTACTGTTTGCCTGCCGTCTCTGCACTTTGTACTCCCCCCCCATGCCACACATGTCCCCAATGACTGCTCTGTGCAAACCTACAAACTCAATTTATCATTGTCAACATACTCGCGTGGCCCTGTCCCCCCGTCCCTTGCCAGCATCGACAAGTTCTGAATCTGCTGCCTAGCAGGATAGCCACAAGTGACACTTTACTGTCCCTGAAATTGCCTCAACCTCCTGGGCACCCTACCTTTTCTTGGTGAATCAGTTTCATTTTAATTAATTTCCAATCCTTCCTGGACATCCCTAATCCACCACTTTACCACCTTTTAATACTCCACACGCGACTAGCCCCTGGTCATGGGCATTTCATCATTGCAGGGGCCATGCGCACCCTTTTCTCAACATTTCAGAGAATGGTCCCTGACATGGACATGAAATAGGTGCTATGCTTTTGGTTTGGTGTTCGTCTGTTACCTCCCTCTTCTTCAGCTCCCCTGTTCCCACTCATGATGGCTCTCGTACCATGGACTAATTAAATTTTCTCCTATGGCAGCTCCCTAGTGAAATGGAGGGCAAGAAGGATGTTATTAGGATCGCATATATTCCCAACGTACCAGAAATGGCACATCTTGGTGGAGGTAAGTCATCACAATGGAAATTAAACCTAAGGATGTAGCGCAAACATGAGTATCATTCTTACGTGCCTTTTCTTTGTGCTCATTTGCATTATCTAGTTCCCCAAGTGTCATTTGCTGATGAAAACTACGACAAGCATATTTCAATCGCATCTAGTATCTCGACTGGAGTCCTAGACGAGGCCGTCCTCATGGCCATCAACAAGAAGGCTACTCCAAAAATTATGCGTCTCAACAACATCAAGGCCAAGAACAGCGAGATGATCCAAAAATCCAACAACCTGTACTCTTCCAACTCTCTCAAGCGAACTCAGTCCCAGAGAAGAACCGCTGAGGCCAGGAGGCTTGAAACCGGAGCACAGGCGGAGGCAGGTAGAAAGGAAGAGGTCCCCGAGACATTTTTTACAGAGGGTCAGGCGTGCGAAGGTTACGACGCAAAAAATCGACAGAAGGAGCAACAACAGTATACACCAACAGTGATGGTAACGGCACCCTCGACGCGTTCCTCGGCTCAGTCCATGGCGTCCGGCAAACGTAAACCTAGGCCGCCAAACATGGTCTTGGAACCCCGCCCTCTTCACCCAAGCTATCATGTTAGTCCGACTTCATCATCGCCTGCACCCAAATCCGAATCTGGCCATGCGATGCCCACCATGATGTCCGAACCCATTCTGGCAAGAGGATCCTCGACGCCATCTACACCTGCGCCGACCGCACTGGTTTCGCTACTGGCATCATCCCCGTCCACGTCTTACGTCGCTTCACCTTCGTCCCCACCACCGCCACCAGCATCAGCCCCAGCATCAGCCCCAGTATCAGCCCCAGCAAGGCTCGTCCCGCCACCTAAGAGCTACACTCTCGATCGATCGGATCACCAAGCCGAGACCCTTGAAGGCAATGGTCAATTGGATCCATGGATCGCCAGTATCATGGCCCGGCACTTTGATTACATGGACAGCGAGTTTAGCGGGGATTATGGCAACGGTGGGAGGTACGCGACCGGCGGTCGACCATTGGCAGCAGTAAGGAACTCGACGTTCTCAACGTATTCGGATGCAAGATCGACAATGACGCGAGGGGATGGAGAGGAGATTATGATCTTTTGGGATGGCCATCGGGGCTCGAGGGCGTCTACTATGTATGGGAATTGAATGGAAGGCATTTGAACGAGAGATATCCACTGTACAGAAACCGACCTTTGGCACACAACACTACACGACGCTGGACGTTTGGAAGAATCCTCCTACGGCAGCTGAGGAAATCGTGGTAGATCGCGAGAAGTAGCGGTGAACAATATTTTAGCATTCGCACAATTTATGATACCCACTCCATCCAACTTGCATTTCGCCCTTCTACGCACTTTTTAAACAGCCAACCAGTAATAAAAAATAAAACATAAAAAAGACATTGTAACATCAACCAAGGAACCATGAGGTCGGCTTATCGTTGTGGTTTTTCAGAGTGGCTCGAATGAGCCCTCTCCTCCCCCGTGGGAAGAGGAGTAGCTGGGATCCGCCCGCTTGTAGGTTGCTCTACTTATTGTACTTATTGTTGTGTCCATGAAACATCATGGTTCTCCTTGCAGATATGATATTTTGCACTCCTGAACTGCTGTGCAAGACAATCCAGCACACCCCTCCTTAATTTCTTGGGTTTCTTGGAACAAAAAAGACGCGATCCCACGCGTGCTAGGGAGACAACTGTCGAATAGTTTTTTTTTTATATACACATAAACACGTATTTACAAGCATAGGCATCAATGGACAACGAGAACATATTGATTGAAGAGTTGCAAAAGATAACAAAGGCGCGGTCGCTTGCATTTCCAGAATGCAAGAAGCGACTTCACCATTGATTATATTATTTTGGTTTCTGCTGCTGTTTTGCGGAAGAGTGGAGGAGGATGGGAAGGATGGCTAATATTAGGTAGTGTGGTCTATATAAGTGACCAAGTCTAGGAAAATGTCGGATGAAGAAGAAATGAGTGAAATGCAAATGGATGATAAAATGAGGTCTAGTCTACATGGAAGGGACGGTAATAAAATGAAAAAGAGAACAATAGGCCGAGAAGGAAACGCTTGTGGAGTGAAACAAAAAGGGTATAGTAATAATAAAAAAAAAAAGAAACTAGCGGAGAGGAAACAAACGAGGTGGCCCTCTAATATTTAGCTCTCCTCAAATAAAGCTCCACCGGAGTTGCAGTTCACCCACACCGAGGCCAGCGAACTTCTTGAACGCAGCCTGGGACAGATCGAGGTCTCCGAACTTGCAGTACTGTCCTGGACACATATCCACGACCGTGACAACGGCCTGGACATCCGATCCCTTCAGCGTCAACAGGATCTTCTTGCCACAAAGAGCTTTACCCGTACCCATCTGGTCTTGGTTGACCGCGACGATCATATCTGATTGCGAGTACGAGTGACCGCACTGGCCAGTCGTATCAGAGTACCAGGTCGCACGTCCAGAGAACTGGGGCGAGGACGAAGGAGCAGTCGGCGAGGGCGAGGCAGTCGTCGTGGTCGTGGTCGTGGTCGAAGAGGTAGTTGTCGTAGTCGTCGTAGCGGTAGCAGTCGTGGTTGCGGTGGCAGTTGGTTTACCATTTCCATGCACGGGCGCCGTTACGGAGGAAGGGTTGACTGGGGGATCCGAGAGCGACCAAACAACATTCAGCAGGTTCTTGGGCGAGATGGCAGTCGATCCAATGGGCAGGGATGACTCTAGGTCCATAAGGTCCACGATCGTGTTGTTCGAGGTGGGATCAAAGATCATGTTCTCGAATGGCACATCAGGTGCGAGTTCGCTGAGTGCACCGATCGACAGATCGACGGAACCGTACTCGCAGTCATCGCAAACACCGACAATCTGGGCATAGGTCGACTGCTCGGTGTTTTCACGGTTCTGGATCTGGATCCATTCGCCGCAGGTTGAGTTCGAGGACTTGATATCTCCAAACTGAAGAGGATTTAAGAAGGCGATATTATCAGTGGAGGCGAAGGTGTTATTGTTGCATCCGGTATAGGTGTTGGTCGTGGTGTTGTAGTAGACAAGAGAGGAGATGGGGGTAGTGGGCGAGCTCGTCGAGGAAGGAGATGGTGTTGGTGATGAAGATGATGTGGTTGAGGATGGAGTTGTAGGTGAGGAGGTGTTGAAGAGGGTGAGGTTGAGCAGAGAAGCTGATCCGGTGTATTCGGTGCCCCAGACTGTGGCATTGGCTCCGTTGGTGGGTGGCGAGCTGCTGGGTGCGGAGAAGGCAGTGAAAAGGGCGCCGGTGATGATGGAGAGGGGGTTTGCGGCGATGCGAGGAATGGGCGCCATTGTGAAGAATGTGAAGGGGGTCGTTAGCACGGGAAAGAGAGAAGGGAGCGTAGGATTTCAGGCACAGCGGTGAGGAGAAAGGGAGAGGGAAAGTGGAGGATGGCTGCGCTTGGGGATCGTATTTATATGGGGACTAGAGGGAAGACCCTGGTTCCTGAAAACGATGTGAAAATCTAACGGCTGAAGAGGGGGTAGATGCACTACAGAGCAGTTTGATTGAGTGAGCAGAGCAGTTGAATAATAAATGCAATATATTTCATCTCCGTATCTGCATCTGTGCCCTCCGACTGCTCAATTCAATAAGCAGCTCCATTGCACGCGACATAGAATACTATACTTGTACAGTAAGCAGCATGTGCTGACTGAATTAACTCTATCAGGCTAGCCCAGGGAGAGAGGCATGTCTATCTGACCGCTGCGATTCGTTTTCCCATTCACTCCTTGCTGGACTTGAACCACAGATCGGAACTGAGCCTACATGTTCCTTTTTGGTCGGGGGAACGAGCGCCCTTAGATCGCTTTTACTCGACCCACTCGCTCGCCTGCTCACCCACCTCTTGTCCATGGGTGGCGCTCCTCTGCTCTAATCCATCTAAATACACGCACTCCCACTGTCCTTCCTGCCTTGCCTCTCAACCTGTGCTGCTCTCCAAATGGGAGACGCATCATGAAGGTACCAAAGTAGCAAAGATGAACATGAGTATCGAACCCAAAAGCAGGGGCAAATGGGATCCACTTTCTAATTGTCATTGCCGGCAGATAACAACAAATGACATGACCACTCGATAACAACGAAAGAGAGCGTGTGGGCGGTGTTCATATATCCGTCCGATCGATTGTAGTCTACTCTAGTGGATAATACACAGCACCGATCCGATTTATGAGAAGAAAAGAGTGATACCATCCATCTATCACAAGCAAACAAAAGCAAGGGCTCTCTTCCTTCGACCCTTCTTTGCATTCATTTATGTCTCTTTTTCGTCGCTAGTCATTAACCCTATTCCGCCCTGCCCCTTTTGCCCTTATGCTCAGTTCTACCCTTGTCTGTCGAGTGGGATCCCGATCCATTTCTTGGCCCATTGCTCTCAATTTTTGATTCAGTGTTGATTCTCCTCCCCCTCTCTCCCCCTCATTGAATCGCTGCGGCAGAATAGGCAACAGAGTATATTGCAGCCTACAGTATCCAATTTCGTACAGGCTATGCTTGGCCAAATCATTCAGTAAAATGAACACTTCTGCTTCAGAAAAATTAAAACTGACACATGGTGCATTTTCAGCCGATGGGGTATGTGTGCGTGTGTGAAGACAACCATGTGGGAAAGATGGCCAGGATCTGCATACCTCTCTTCCCGTCCATGTGTCAATCATTCAAGTGAAAAAAGACTCCCTTGCTCCATGCCAAGGGACCCACGTTCTCGTAATCACATTCACTATCCTATTGACATCAACATTCCTCAGAGAAGAGTAAGTCAACGCGGGATGGGGCGGGACAGGGCTCCCATTGTGACAACACTGACGCCAAGGCAAAGAAGGGCAGATCGGAAGTAGAAAATTGTTCGGACTGGGTCCGTTCGGCGCTGCGCTATGGGCATGCATGGGTGCAACTGTACACGCCTCCTGTCAAATACAGTTAATGCAGCAACGGCCTATCGATATATTTTTTTTTTTTTTTTTGCTGGGGATACATTAACTGGGGAGTCATCGTTCTTGTCTCCCAAGGCACGGAACGGTGCTCTTTATGCTCGTAAATTTCCCCTGCTTTCGACATTATATCGATGCAATTCACTATGAGCGGCTCCAGGGTGTATTCATGGAAATGGTGGATGTGATCAACCATGTGGGGCTCATCTTCCGAGTAGAGCCGTCCCTTCGTATGCGATGATATGGTAAACCCCCAAGGCCGCATAGAAGAGCTGCACTATACGCTACCATGATATGCCCTCCCTCAATCACTTAACGCGTATCTCGGCAAAAATCCGATTGTCGGTCCACTGCTATCTATTCCACCAACAAAGTTCCCAGATCAACTCCGACTGGAGTGACGGGGTCTGACTGACGTCAAAGCAAAGTACCTTAACCTTCGTGACGCTCGCGCCTCTTGTCCTCGCGTGCCTGAGATCTGGGGCGCTCAGTTCAGTCGGGGGAACTGACCTGGTTCCGCGCATATACATTGTATATTATCGAATGATGACGCAAAGTCAACAAGTACACGACGTCAAAGGAACCGGCCCTCCTATTGGCAAGCCCCAGAAGTACCGGCGCTGCAGGTTTTTTTCTAGGGTGGCCGTAGACTACTTGGATAGAATGTGCGGACATGGCGTCCGCAGCTACACCTTCCTCACGGTGCTAGACTAGATCATATTTCCTCAGGGTCCGATAGCACCAAGGCTCTAGTTTAGCATCCGTGCCTACTGGTCTATAGGTCAAATAGTGCGACAGTAAAAATTCCTTACAGACACGCCTGGGAAATACAAAGTGGTCGGTGCCCAGACCAACTCGAACAAATCAAACCACAATCAACAAACTTCTACCATCCCTGTCTGTGCGATTTGGTGCTGCTCTGTTTTGTTTTCCTTGCTTCATGTCGCACAGTCTATTGACACTCAGAAACGCACTGGGTGCGCTGAGCACTGTACTAGCGTATAGACAGTAGTAGAAAGATAGTATTCGCCAAAGGCAGTAGCAGATAGGTCCAAGGGCATATATAAAAAAAAAAGCCCGAGAACTGTGCCTAAGTAGTTGGCAGACAACAATAGCATGTGCCGTTTCCTTCCTATCTCCCCTTCCCTTTGTTGTTTTTTGTTTTGGGTCTTTCTGAACTGTACATGAAGGAGACTGAAAAAGGTGTCAGCCCATAGAGAGCGGGGCACTGTCAACCTTAGGTCGCTCAAGAGGTAGGACCCCAACACAGACATCGTTGCTATTCCCTGTTGCCACCAATTATATCTGTGCTATACTTTGCCACTGTGGTGACCGCAAATCCCACAGTTGCCAACCCTGCAAAATGGATAGCAAAAAAAAAAACCTGATCAGGAGTGACCTGGTCCCATAACCACTGTCTCCGTTTTCATGATTGCTTTCATCCTGGATTGTGTCGAACAGTCATCTCGACCGTATAAACTGGCCAGCGATTTTCCTTCCTCTGTCTTTTCTCCTCAACTCAGGTCCATGGGTCCAACCAGGGCTGGGCTGGCACGGTGATTCAGGAAGTAGACGGCCTACGGGAGCGTCTACGGATTAGGTGACCGTTCAGAAGTTCTGTACCGTAAATAAAGTTTACGGAGCAATACAGGACGACAGACGCGCTTGGAGAAGTCAATTCACCCGACAGTGTGTACTTTCTGCGTGGTACGGTCTGGCTGGACGGTTATCAGATCCCTGAATCTGTCTTCGGGCAGGTTTGGGGGGGGGGGGGGCCTCTGAGTCCTTTTTTTTTTCTTAATTATACTCAGAATAAAAAACACCAGCTATCTGAAAAAGAAAAAGGAACAGGCGAATGTCCTTCCGCACTGCGATCGAGTTCGCCATGAGCTACGCTCCATGGCCGCCATGAAAGCAACGGAGGGTGATCACTTTCGTACATCCATCAAAGTCGGCGTCTTCTACAGACGCGTGTCACTCAAACTGCGTCCAATATCAGGAACAAGAAACAATTGGTGGCAAAACCATATTTGACCAATCTGAACAGCTCACTCACCCCTTCCTTTTTTTTATCATCGGTAGAGTGCTTCCGGGATATGGTGGTTCCGCTTTGAAGGAGTATCCATCTATTCAAATATTTATCCTTCATAGCCCGGATAAGGACCACAATACTGAACAGGAAATGGTAAACGCCGCACCACGGGGCCACTGTCGCTTTCCCTAGGCCTACAACTTTAAAGAGTCGTAGCTCTAGACCTGCCACTTGACACGAAGCAGTACGTACAGAGTGGAGGAGTGCGTAAACACGAAATCAAAGGTACGCGCTCTTGAGAGATTATCGAAAAACTGTTCTTGTTACTTCTATGCACACCGCAACAGGCTGGACCTTATGTAGTGCCTAGGTTGATTGAGAAAAGAAAGGAAATAGTCTTTATAAGAATGCTCGCTCCTTTTGCTATGTAGTTTTTGAAACGTTTGAGCAACACGCACTTGGTTGGTTGCACCGACAACCCTAAATGTTTCTCCCAAACAATCAGCCACTCATGGCACTCTTTTTTTTTTTTTTTACGCGCACAGAGCTGACCACACGCTTACTTTCTGAACCTTCGCCCATACTACACCCCGCACCCATGGCCATGGCAACACCTAACAAGACATTCGACGCACTGACGGAGGAGCTGATCGAGGTCCTCGCCTCTTACCTCGAGCCTCTGGACATGGTTCATCTTGGAGCCACATGCAAACGCCTTCATACGCTCATCAACCGGCAGGAGGTCTGGGAACAGTACGTTTTTTTTTGTCCGTTGCTGGCTATCAGCCATAGCACATACAATATGTTCAATGGATTATTATATTTGATTATTTCAATAACATCTATCGTAATTGTACCGACAACACTGCAATTGCAGCAAGGCAGTCGATGATTTTGGAGACAGGTTCACTATCACCTCAATTCTCGACTCTGCAGGACTAGACTTGGGCGAGCAGAACAAACCTGAGCCATCAGACTGGCGCGAATACTATAAGGAGAGACACCTGGCTATGGCAAAAATGAACAACGACGGGGACGCCCAGATCGCAAAGTCAGAAAAGGACTATGAGGAGGCGCAGGAACTTTTGAGGGGGTTCCAGACATCCGGAGAGATCGACTCGTTGAGCAAAGCAGCACAGTTGATGGTTGGCATTCTGGGTAAGTACAGAGGCGCCTACGCTTAAAACGAATGGTGCCTGAACACACAGCTTTGTATTCGATTGCTCACCCTTCGTATGATCTTCTATCGCCTCGTTGTAGATAATTTCCCGGGACATGCTGGATGCTATCATTTGCTTGGATTCGCATTATATGTCCTAAACGAGCTCGAGGACGCCCTTTCGCTGCTTGAGATCGGAAGCATGGTGGATCCAAATTACGAACCTATCAGTGGTAAGGCTCATACTGCTGCTCTGCAAGCGCCTCTTTGCCCTTCTGTTGCTCTCGAACCAAGCATTGTCTAATACGTTCCTCGGCTGCTCGACATACTTTTGTTAGAATTGACACGCGAGATCCAAGGACTGCTCGATGGATACGGCTCAACAATGACGGACGGTGCACCTTTACTGGACTCTGCCAAGGAGCTGTCTGCATCCTTGAAGGCTGCCTTGACAGACATTTTCAATACCTTTGACAAGGATCACGACGACGCTCTGTCACCCTCAGAGCTATCAGATTTTGTGTACAAGACCAACGGAAGTCGACCACCAGCTGCCTTCTTGACACAGATGGGCATTCAATTTGGAAAGAATGCCAAGGGCTACTTGACCCTGGAGGGCTTTTTCAATTTCTTCCTCGAGCAGACGTTAGAGGACCCAATTGAGACGCGTCGGGACCTGGAAAAGCATGGATGGGATGGCGACAGATTGGTCCGCGTTGACATTGCCAGGAACGCTTAATAACACGAAGCTGCGGATCATTTCCAACCACCAAGTAGAGCATAGGAAGGATCATTGAAACCACCATAAAAATGTAGAAAACATGTGTATAACAGCTGTTATTCTCGGTCTTTTTTTATTTTGTTTTATTTTACATGGACAGTTGTGTATCCCATATGCTAGATCCTTTGCTGCAGAGCATGCTTCATGATGGGATGACCGCAGGATATGGCTTTAGTATGATCATTTTGCAGACAATTCTGCTTCGAGCCGCTTACACCGCTCCCGATGCTTTGCGATCTCCTGTGCTGTGGTTTTGATAGCCTTGTCAATGCGTTCAATTTCCTCCTGCTCAGCCTGTAAACTGAATTGATGATGGGGCGTCTTTTTCAGTGGGATGTTGGATGTCGAGTTATCCTGTAGGATGTTGTAGAAACTATCAACCGGCTCATTGAACACCTAATACGATCAATTGTAAAGCGTTAGTTCTCTCTTGCTCTCCATACCGCGATAAAGTCCACTGCAGTGATCCTGTATCAAAACACATACGATCTCGTCATATGCGTAGCTGGTGACAGGTTTCTGTTTCGGCCATGGATTCCCTGGACCATCCTCTTCATATGGGTGCAGCTTCAGGCGATGGTAGAGTGTGAGCGGTTTTTCTCCACTCGCTTGTACAAAATGGATTTTGATGATAATATCGAATTCGCCCCATCCTGTCTCTGTTACTTCGAATGGTGGTTTCTCAATCACTATAACGAATAAAGAAGAAAAAAAATCAGTGCTGTTGCTTGGGTTGCTGGTAGCCATCCCAGAGATAAGGCACTCCTGTCGCTTCAGCAAAAAAAAAAAAAAAAGCGTACCTCTGTTGGGGTTATCGTATGTGTCGTGAAGTTTGAAGGCAACCTTGCGGACAAAATAGGAGATGTCCTCATTGTTGATTCCTCGCACAGAGATGGTCCAGCGATGAGTATGGTCCGAGTCGCCGACCTTCTTCCCGTTCAGCGGTGTGGCCGAATTGCCGTAGATAATGGGTCTCGAGATCGCGATCCCCTGCCGAATGGAACAACGAATTGATCAGTAACAGAATCCAGACTCCTGGCACCGTTTGTCTTTCTATGCGAACGGCACCTTGCTTCTAGCATAGTACCTTCATGCGCTTTAGAGAAGTCATGTTGTCGAGTGTCGCCCAGCTGTCGTCAAGGTGTCCGTGTTGGTTGTTGCAAGCTGTTCTGGGGGCACAGCAAGGAAAGGGAGGAAGCTGTCCAATCGCGTGGCTTGCTGCGAGTTTTCCAACGACTATTGCCCAATTAAAGCTGGTCTGATCGCTATCCTTCAGGAGGCCAGTGCCTCTCGTCGTCTCTACTGGGAGAGTCCTGGCGCCTTTAGTCATTTGCCCACAGCATCGAGTCCTCTTGATCTTCTATCGAGTCTCGAGCGAGGTGTCTCAAGACTGGTCGCTGATACCGGCGCCCAAAAAGACGCCCACCTTCGCTCTCTGGCCGGTCTTTAAAAAGAATCGTCTTTATCATCATAAACAGAATGCGTTTCATTTTATTTTACTGGTGTATGGGATTCTATTGTACATCTTTCTGCGCGTCGACCGCGGAGTTCCCTCGCTACTTCCTGCCCTTGCCTTTACCCTTGCCGCCTCCTGAGGACTTGTTTTTCTTGGCAGATCCTCCGCTTCCCTGTTGATCAAACACATGCTGAATCGCCTGCTGATCCGGTTCGCTCACCACCAACGGCTCCTCCAGCCCGGCAGGCCCACCCGGTCCATCGTAAATTTCCTCTGTATGCTGCTGCAACTCATGGTGTTGTGCAACATGCTCCTCCACATGGCTATAGTCTGCCGCACGACCTTTGCCCTTGCCCTTGCCCTTGCCCTTGTCCTTGCCCTCCGCCGACTCGGACGATGAAAACTCTGGAGCGTCGCGGCTTTTCTCCTCAGCCTGCAACTGCCTCTGTGCCTCCTCGAACTTTCTCATCGCTTCAGCCTGCTCCTGTCCCAGTCGTTTTGCCGCCTCTGCCTCCTCCGCTGCAGCGGCTGCCTCCATGTCCTTCGCAAAATCATCGCTGTTGAACATCTTCTGAACCTGGCGGTAATGCTCCAGTTCTTGGGCTGAAACAGAGGGAACCAACTCCGCGAGCGCCTGGTCGAAATCCTCTTCGGTCACCTGCACCAGGATCTCATCTGGCTGGGCCAAGTGATCGAGATAGTACTGAGAAGTGATAGGGAGTGGGAGTGTAGATGTCTCGTCGCTATTGATGGCAACTATACAATAGATCCCAAATGGATTATGTTAGTCCAATGCATCTCCAAAGTTTAGTATGGATCGAAAAGAAATGGTTCAACAACTGCAGCATACCAACACGCTTCTCGATGCCATCAGCGGTACGGGACATAGCCTTGAGCATGGCATCAGAGCACAGGGCATAGAAATCTGCACCCGTGTAGTTGAAAGGGCATTTCTCGGCTACGTTTGTCAAGTCCAATGAAGGGTGGAGACGGAACCTACAAGAAAGAAAACCTCCGAGTTAGCGGTCGAAACTCTCGCTAAAAAGAACTGCGTGCAATGCATTTCAAATACATTGAGACGCAACATACTTGCGGGTCAGCGCCTGGATAATACGCAGCTGCTCCTCGTGCTTCGTGCTGACGCTCAAATACAACAGCTTATCAAACCGTCCAGGACGCAACAATGCAGGGTCCAGCAGATCCGGTCGGTTCGTGGCTCCAATCACAAAGACATCTCCAGAGCCCTCACCTCCGTTCATTCCGTCCAGCTCAGCCAAGAGCTGCGAAACGATACGGTCCATCACTCCGCCAGAATCGCCCTTTTCGCCACGCTTCGGCGCCACAGAATCCAACTCATCGAAAAAGATGACACAGGGCTTTGCATCGCGCGCGCGCTGGAACACCCGACGCACGTTCGCCTCAGACTCTCCGATATACATGTTCAGGAGTTCGGGTCCCTTGACAGAGAAGAAGTTAAGCGAGCAAGATGTCGCCACAGCCTTTGCGAGCAGGGTCTTTCCTGTGCCTGGAGGTCCATAAAGCAAAATACCTGAGCGCTTTTTGAGTCCGCTGGCAAACAATTCCGGATGCTCGAGCGGCAGCTGAATGGTGTCCAGGATGTCGTTCTTAACAGAGGCCAGGCCTCCGACATCGTCCCATGTGACATTAGGGATCTTGGGCGCTCCAATTGAATCCGAATAGGAGGCACGAGCCTTATTCAGGGCCGTGTCAAAGTCGGCAGCAGTGACCGCCACACCTGCATGCACGAGACTCTGTGCTGGCACATTACCCTTGTTCCATTCCTCACTAGATATTCATTCAGAGAACATTAAACATGATCGTCAGCTAAAATGAGCCTTTCCGAGTTTGCGAAAATCAATAAAACAACAAGCGATGAATATTTACATGGACTTTTCAACACGGTCAATAGCGACCAAGCCGGCACGTCCAGTCAAGTCGACCAGATCCTTGGCAACAAGCGCTGCAGTCTGAGTCGCCAGCGAGTTTAGAGAGACGTCTGGTCCCAAGGGCGTGGCCACAGTCAAGTTCTTCAGGATGGCGAGACGCTGTGCTTCGTTGGGAGCATCTACTCCAATCTCATGCAGGAAGCATCCCAAGACAGACGTGGGCACCTTGTCGATATCGCCTGTAGTAGCGATCACAGTCACTGGATGACCCATCGTCTTGAAAGCATCGCCCAGTTGCGTAAAGCAATCCTTGAGAACAGTTGATAAGATGGGTTCTATTTGACAAAAGCGCGGTGTGAAGCGTTGTGAGATCCCAAGCGAACAAACACCTTCAACAACATCCCAAACACATCTCTTTCCAAAGCACACGTACCTTGACCAGTCTCCAGGGCGACGCTTTTCCTCGCCAAGGCGTCGATATGGCGGAGGAGCAGAATACAGGGCCCACAGGCCACGGCCTTGTCAAACCTGGCCCGGACAGCGACCTCGGTCTTTGCGTCAGTGTCACTGGCAATGTCAAAGCAGTTGACCTCCATGAGATGGATCCCTGCGAGATCAGCGACCCAGTCGACAATCGTCTTCTTTCCAATGCCCCTGGCTCCATGCAGCAATACCGTACAATTCAACCCGAGCTTGGACGAAAACGGGTGCAATCCTGAAGATACAAGCTGATGGAGCTGAGGGAAAGCCTGAGGTGCTGAGGGATCATCCAATGCTGGAATAGCAGGACTGTAGCCATGACGCTTCAGTTTGGGCGGGACTCTAGAGTGCTCCAATCCCGATTGAATCATCTTTGTGACCGAAGGGTCGACGAGCTGTGTGTGCTTATTGGGTTTGCCGGAATCCTCAAGATGTGTCAACTTGAAATAAATCGTCGTCTTTATATCCGAGGGGCTCAGGGACAGACGGATGTCGATATTAGAAACATCTGCAGAATTCAATTGCTTAGGAGCTAACTTGGCAGCCTCCTCGTCAATCTCAACCCCGATGACATCTCCCTCACACACGACTCGCTCGTATTCCTCGAACCACTCCTTGAGCGCCTCCAAGCATGCTGTCTGCAGCGCCTTGTCAACTGTTGGCGACGATGCAACGCGAGCGACAGTGACCGCCTTGGCAACAACGGGCTCCTCTTGTTTAAGATGTGCTGCATCGATGGTAAGACAAGAAGGTGTGCCAAGATTGAAATGAAGTCCTGCAGGCAAGTATACTCGTGGCAATCCTTTCATGGCGTCTGTCGAGGGGAATGTCAACCCATAGATCCTGCAAAAGCGGGAAGTCGACTTTGGCTCTTTGACGGATACATGTACCTATGATACGAATTTGACCGTGAGCGTAAGTTGCAGCGCCCTAGAATGCCTCACGAGATGTCATATCGTTCCTGATTAGAACGATGCTTACCCAGTCGCCGCTGAAGACACGTAACTTGCCCAGCTGTGCCACATCGACAAAGATTCTTGCCTCTGGATCATCTTCAGGTGCGGGCTGGGGCGACAATTTGTGGGATGGATAATGGCTTTTCTGGACCCATGGCGAAAAGTCGATAGAGGTCTTCTTGACTGGCCGCTCCTTTCCTTCAACAGATGCCTCCTGACTAGATAAGGATCGCATGCGCCGGCTATGTCCATTAGTGTCTCTGTGGATCTTACGGCCGTCGATCTCGTCGCCAGAATCGTCCATGACATCCGAAAACGTATTGTTGTCCTCCTCTTCCTCATCATCGTCATCATCCTCCAAATCGGCCACAGAGAAGTGAAGGTCCTTGAATGCACTCTTGGGTCCCGTGTGATGATGGCCCTTGACTAAGAAGCGTGAGGCGATAAAGTCGCCGTCAAAGTCAAACGGATCTGCCTCGTCTTCAAAGATGTTGAGGTGACTGTTGGGGATCGCTGACTCGAAAAAATCAACAGCTGTGGGTTGATCGAGATTCTCTCCTGCCATATCCGTGAAAATGATACTGGTCTCTTCCTCCATGATGCCCTGCAAGACGGAGTTGCACATGAGAACCTTGATGGGCAATTGCTCGCCGTTGGGACCTTGGATGTAGTAGACTTGCTCATATCGAATGATTACGGGTTCGCCTCCTTGCGGCAAAAAGTGACTTGAGATCAAGCTGGGGTCTATGTAGCAATGAGAGGCCTGTTTAGTTTATTATTGTCAACCATACTGTATTCAGTTGATAAGAAGATAAAGAACAGATACATACCTGAAGATATGATCTCGTATGCATCCGTAGTCGTTGCAGCCAGAATGATCTCGTCCAGCACAACCAGATCTGTCCTCTGAATGGTGATCTGAACCTGGCTCTCAAAGCTTGTAGACGGCATATGTACCCTGGCAAAGTCGGATGTGATGAAGCATTCATTTTCTGCTGTCTAATAGGTTAATATCCAATGAATACACCGTGGTGTTAGATTAGCCAGGAACAAAAAATGAGAGAGTATGGCAGAGTGCAAAAAAAAAAAGTGGATCAGAGAACTTGCCTCGGGAATATGTCCATCGATCGAGGAGGTGAGGAGGACGGCTCGGGCGACGATGGCATTGAGTAACGGCTTGGCGCTGTGTTCGGAAGCCGTGTGCATCTGAAAGCTGTCCTTGAAGACGACGATCGCGACCGGAACCGAGCCTGATTTGTTACAATAAGAGGAGAGGAATGAGTAAATCAAGGTTTGCCGGGTCACACATACACGCCCTGGCACGGGTGAAGACATGAAGGTGGGGTGGGAGAACTCCCCGCCGGGGATTGCGGGGAACCTCACGAGATGATCGCACGTTGACTTTTGTGAAAAAAAGACCTTCCACGGCAGTATATACGCATATCAGACCCAGGATCGTTGGGACCTAAAGCGCTGCATTCGTACCTTGAGTATCTGTCGAGGCATTGACATTGGTCCCACGGAGTTGGTTCCAGACGGGCCTTGTCACCTGGATGGTGTTGTTGAGTCGGTAGAGGACATCCGCATCCGCGTCCCTGTTAATAGATTCTTCAGGACGGATCGACAGCTTTGCCTGGACACGAGCATCAGTCTGGCTCCTGCTGTTCAAGGTGGTGGTGGCGACTGGCGACATGTGGTTGAAAGCGATGTCCTGAACTGAGGAGGGCGAGGTCGGTGAGTATTGTGGATAGCCGGACAGGGGACAGCCACACACAGGAAAGGGATGTGGGTAGGAAGGGAGTGGGAGAGGGGTGGAGGGGGTGATGGAAGGAAAGAAGGATGGGGAGTGATGAGGAAGTAGCGGGAAGTAGTCGCCCACAGTGGACTTCACATGAAAGGGGACAGTCTCCTTCCGGAGGGGACTGTCCCCCGCACCGATCGGCCTCAATTGCACCTCCCCCACACCTCCACACGCACTCACACCCTTTCGTTTCCCACAGCGGAAAGACCCTTTCTCGAACGCGGTTCTCCTCATTCCTCTCTCCTCATCCCCTCCTCCGCTCACCCCGACGGGATTCACACAATGACATCCATCCTCCTCCTCCGCACCCGACCCGCCTTCACCAAGGCCGCCCCACTCCTCTCCCTCCGCCCCCTCTCCTCCGTCGCCTCCCCTTCGCCCTCCGCCGCGGACATCATCGCCAACTGGAAGACCACCATCCTCAAGAAGCCCGTCCTCATCGAACGCGATACCATCCGGCCCCAGAGCCTCCAACAACTCGCCATGACCCTCGACAAGACCACCCCTACTACCTCTGCCACTGCTCTCACTAAAAAGGGTGCACCCTTGCCCGTCAACTGGCACCATGCTTTCTTCCCTCCCATGATCGGAGAACAGGATCTGGGTCAGGACGGATACGAAATGACCCATGCACCCCCAGCACCCTTCCTGGCACGCATGTGGGCCGGCGGTGGAGTCGAACAGAACCCGTCGAACCTGCTGCGGGTGGGCCAGGAGATGCTGATGAAGACCAAGTGCACGGGTGTGGATATCAAGCAGAGTCGCTCCGGTGATACGATGGTCTTTGTCAGTCTTGAGAAATTAATCGAGAACGAGCAGGGCTGGGCATTGACGGATACGAGGACCTTGGTCTACATGGAGAAGGATGAGAAGCGACCCCATGCGCCCAAGCCCAAGGTCGTGAAACGTACGTGATCTTTGAACCGGCTCATTATTATTTTGGATGGGGTATTCGGACCGCAACGATTGACGCGATCTGTCGGCTCAACGACTTTTCTTCATCCCTAGCTCGACGACAGGCGGATTTCTCGATGGCGGTCCACCCAACGGCCATCACCCTCTTCCGTTATTCGGCCATGACTTTCAACAGCCATCGCATCCACTTTGACCACGAATACGCGAACAAGGTCGAAGACCACCCAGGTGCATTCTCCAGTCTAAACTGAACATCTCTTAGCGAACATTACTTTTAAGTCCTTAAAGCTAACGCTACCAATTTTTTATCTTCATTATCAATCCCGTGTCCGTGTCCGTGCCCATGCCAGGTTGCTTGGTCCATGGGCCCCTGACGGCGACTTTCATGCTCGAGAATCTGCGTCAGAAACTGAATCCCGGATTGATCATCAAGAACTTCCAGTATCGTGCCCTGAGTCCTCTCTATGTCGATCAGCCCTTTAAAATCTGTGCAAAGAACACAGCCGTGGTCCCAACCATGGACAAGGACGTATTCGAGAGTTACGAGGTCTGGGTCGAGAACCCTGAGGGCGGATTGGCCATGTCTGGCACCGTTGAAGTTGTCCGGGAGGCCAAGGCATAGGACAAATACCTATATACTTCTTATTTTGAAAGAAAAAAAAATGTTCCACAGAGATCGCCACCAACCTCATGTTTGCTGAGCGCATTATGTCGCCACCAATTTTAAAATATTCGTATGTTGCCACCAAGTCCCATAAGACGCGACTGCATCCCGCCTCAAATGGCTCCATTGAAAACGTTGCAATATATGTTTATTATAATTATAATCCATTCTAAAATGCTACACGGGTCTATGTGGTACTGCGTTGGAAATGACGGCAGCTCATGGAGCCCAGGTCTCGCGATGAAAGTCGACTTGCCACCGTGCCTTCTTGCAGCTCTCCTCAATCATATCCACAAACGCATCCGGTCCGCCCCCAAAGACCAACACCCCTCCTCTCCTGGCCTCCTCCACTTCCATTGCACAGCCATCCTCGCGTCCGATGCCAAGCGCCTTCAGCTCTTGAATATGATGGTTCACTTGTATACGACCACGCTTGAATGGAATGGTCCCTTTTGCCACATGCACATCCTTCACTCTGTTCCTGTTATCGAGGTCGGTGTTCTTCACCGGACGAGGCGATGCTGTGTCCAGTCCACTCAACCCCTGAACAAGATTTCTGTACGCGTTCTTCACACCTCCATCTCCTGCGCTATGCGCTTCCGTATCCGTGATGCTTCCAGACGATCTACTCTGCCACAGATTCGTGTTCCGTGCTGCCCAGAGTCCCAAGTACCCCAACACGCTAGCCGCCACAATATGCAAGATCCCCGGCAAAACCGAATATGACCACAGACACCGGTTCGTCTTATGCTGATCCCTGTCCCTCGTCGTCCTACACCAATGCGTCTCGCCGTTGTAGGTCCCCTCCCAGGGGATGGACCGACTCCAAAGGAACACAATCATAGGCACCACAAGCATGATCGTTGTCGCCACAAGATCCTTCTTCGCATGCACAGTCGCGATCGTTGCCGAGGACGCTGCCTCAAATGTCGGCAGGGACTTGTACTGATACATCGCTGCTATCTCCGCCGGCGTATCATCGACCTTGACTGGAATCGTAATCGGAGAACATGCCGACGCCGCATTTGTGATAGTCATCGAGCTAGAACTAGAGCTGCTCGCAGCCTCCATACAGCAGCCCTTACCGTCCCCACACCCGTCACATCCATTCACGCTCACCTCTGCAGCTCCATATCGTAGCTTCCTGCCCTTTGCAAGCAACGACGTCGACTCGTTCACTGCCTTACCACCATCATCCCCATCCACTCGACCACACACAAACTCACTCGTACACTCTCCACTAGGACACTCCGCTGGCGGCGTATACTTATCCGGTCGCGAGACATAGAGCTCTGTGTGCAGCCAGGACGTGAACCGCGGGTCGTGCGTGATACGGTGCATGAAATCTCCGTAGGCGTAGAGTTCACTCTCATATCGGAACGTGCCGATCAGATAGACTTGAATCGTTGCCGGGTTGTCCATCGTCCCCTCTGCTGCCTCGATCTGCGCCGCAATCGCCTTCAACAGCGACATGAACGACGTGATCGCCGCTCCAGCTATAATCAGCAAAAAGAACCGAAAATACTGTCAATGAGGATTGTCACTCACATCCGGTGACTTCCCATAGAGTAGTCAAAAATAATAAATAATAAAAAATATAAAATATAAAATATAAAAATACCTGCAAAGATGACCATGACATTTGTCGAAAGGTAATCATGGTTACGATCCCCAAATGCTCCGTCGATATTCGCCTCCACCAGAACCGTCTCCTCACTCTCTTCACACATATTCGCCAAGGCACCTGTCCAGCTCGTCCTTGTCTCCTGGAACGTTCTGATATACAGCGTCATCGAGTAAGGATCCTCGGCCCAATACGACGCGATCGTGAACGGATGGCATATCGAGCTCAACTCGGGTATCTCCACATTCACATAGTCACCCGGGTAATAAGGCTTTAGGGGTTCGAGCCGGTTCCTGGAGACCATGACCAGTGTCATGATATCGGCCTCCTTGTTGAGTGTGCACTCGACTTTACGCGCGATCGAGCAGGACTGGATGAACTTTGGAACGAACCGATCGGCGAGATAGAGACAGACGGATGGGAGGACATAGTACCAGATCATGTAGTATGGAAAGTGCATCAGTGTACCCAGGAAGACGATGACCGTGAAAATCCTATGGGTGGTGATGAACAGCAGATAGCAGCTCCTCCTAATCTGAGGGATCGCTGTGAATCCAAGTCCCAGCAGTGCAACCTAACACGCATTCAAAAAAGAAAAACGCACAATAAGATTTATGTTCAATCGACTCGACCATGAAAAAAGACTCTTGTGAACCCAAAAAAAAAAAAAAAAAGCGGGCTTTTTAAAAGTACTCACATATGCAAACAGAGCAATCATGTTCTGCGGTCCACGCGTGTTGCCATCAAAATTGAAATTGCGCCAAAAGGCATCAAAGTGCACGTAATAAAGGATATAGCTGACCATATGAACGGTGCCCCAAAAGATAAAGGCCACGCCCATCCACCGATGTAACGGTAGGATATCTGCATAGGTGAACCCCAAGGCCTGCAGCATCGATCGCCGCAGCACCAGCAAAAGCAGCATTCCACAGGACCCCATCGCAGCATAACCACATCCAAAGGCCAGGTACGCTAATGAGTTCATCCCCATCGAAGAAAAAAAAATGCTTGTCGGTTATCATCATTAGATCTACCCATGGCTTACTTGTCAAACCCCCCTCCTCAAAGGACAGGAGGTATACCAACCAACAACTTACCAGTAATAGCCCCATAAACCCCCAAGAACTTGATTGATTGCGGCAGATATGTGACAATCGGCTGCAGGAACCACACCAGGTTCAACAGTACCGAGACCAAGACCAGCATCCAGTACCTGACCGTAAACCCGAACCATGGGTCATGTCTCTCCCAAATACCGATCCTCTTTCGCTCGCTAGCCGTCGCAGTCGAGACCTTGGCGATGCTCTCCCGAAAGATATTATCTGCACGGTAGTAGTGGCCCCAGATTGTGACCAAATGGCTGGCGATCGCAGGAAGGATAAAGAGCGTGACGAAATAGAGGTCGCGTTTGTTGTAGTAATAAATGTCTCGGGAGCCGGATCCACCCAGCCAGGTCAATGTGAAATCTGCGACCAGGTAGAGGGTGAAGACCAGGGTGAAGGAGAGTGCTAGCGTTTGGAACTTCATGTTGGTGATATGACAGATAGTGGGAGCTGTAGTTCTGGGATGAATTGTGTAGGATGGGCGGGGGTCAGAAGGGTGGATGGAGCGGTATTAAGGAAAGAGACGGACAGGTGTGCTGTTTTCGAAGAGTGCAACGAACAGTGCGCTCGTATACGTGGTGAAAGATGTTTGCACTCTTGCGTGATACTTCTTCTCCAGGGGTATAGTAATACACAGACAAGGGTCAGGCAGGCAGAGGAGGGAAAAGAGGAGAGGGAGGGAGGGAGGGGAAGGCGAAAATAGGAACAGGTGAGAAGAAATGGTCGCCGCTGTCCTATATATTATTTTCGCTGTCAGCACCAAACAACAAAAAAAAAAAAAACCTTACCCGAACACTAGACTAACGCTGTTCTCTCTAAAAAAACCATTCAGCTAACAACAAAAGTGCGGAGAAATAAAATAAGACAGCAGTTTCGTCCGCAATGCTGGGGTAACTTGTAAATTACCCGTGGACAAGTAGCGATGCTTCCTGAAGAACCATACCATCGCATGTGTGCTTCCCTGGTACAAGCTACAGGTACAGATAATTACCTCCGCAGCAAGATGCATGCTCAACAATAATAAAAAAAAAAAGGTAGGTGGTGTGGTGTGGTGAAGTGTCACATTGCGAACGCCCGATCTAAAGATGACCCGCAGCCCCTTATCAGATTTTTTTTTATCTTGTTTGGCCCTGGGTTGGGCGTAAAAAAAAAGGATCTGATAAGATTTGTTACCATGCCCTCTTCTATCCCATGCAACCCTATTTCATTCTCCCTGAATGTTCCGACCCTTCTTTTTTTTTTTTTTTTTTCCCTTAATCCTCTACTTTGCTTGCCTTTGCCCTCCCAGATTGACCTCCCTGCAGCTCCTCTTCTACATCGTTTCGTTACGTTCCGGCCTCGTCCATATTGGGTATCCATCGTCATGACTCTTTTTGCAGAGAGATGAGCGGATTGATTTTTTTGGTTAACTTATCAACTACAGGAGTTTTGCTTAGCAAAATATTCATAATTGACAAGGTCTGGCCAAAAAAATCAATCCGTTCATCTCTGTCTTTTTGATTTGATGCGTCGAATACTTCAAACAGGACCTGGTTAACACATACGATTCGCGTTGGACAGCGTGGTATAACTATTATTAACTATTAATAATAGGAGGTGGAAGTGAATATGAAGCTAGTCTACAGGAATGCAAAGTGAAGTGAGGAACCAGTGGGATGAGTGGAGAGTAATGATAAAAGCGTGATGTGCCTAGGTTTGTTTACGACTTCCAGATCTCACCCATCCGGCTCTTGAGCCATTCTACAGACTCTCTCAAGCCCTCGCCCTCTCCATCCGACCTTGTGCTCTTCACGCACCAAGCCCTCACCTTCTGTGCGTCTCCTGTTGCTCCTGCTGTCTCCATATCCTTACCGCCCTGCACCGTGACCCTGCCCTCATCATCCCACTCCTCACACCCCAGGATCTCTGCAATCTCGTCCACCCTAAAGCACGTCTCCTCATCCATCCCCGCCTTATTCGCAAACACTACTACAGGGATATCCTTCCTCCGGAAATGCTCGTCCTTGACCAACGATGCCAGGAACTGTCGTGCATTCAGCAAGTGGTCCATCCCACGGGGGTCATTCTTGCGGGTGGCGTCCACGATATAGATAATTCCATGTGCGTGAGGGAACCAAAACGTCTGTGCGAGAATTCGAGGGACCGGCCAGGTGGTGTCGAGTGAAAACGCGTGCACAGACAGAGTCGCATTCGCGGATGCACTCAAGGGGACATCTTCATGTACTGCTGCTGTTGCTGTTGTCGACAGGGATTCTTGATAAAGCGTTGCCTTGTCATCCTCATCGCTGTCCGTCGTTCCATCCCTCGAGTGTCCTCCCCGTGCAGCGTTCAGCAGCGTCGCCTCACTCTCTGCACTCGACCTCCTTATCGTTGAATGTCTCCTGCTTCCTCCTCCCTCCTGATCGATCTCCTCCAACCCCTTCCCTCTCGCCTTCACCTCCTCATCTCCCTCAGCTCTAAATGACGCCCCAGACCGTCTCCTCCTCTCCTTTTCGCTCAGTTCCGTCGACGTCTTTGGCGAACACGAAAATGAACCGTTCGATCTGAAATACGCGACAAAGAACCCAGAGATCTCCTGGTAATGACTAATCTTGTTCGTGCTGGGCAACAAACTAGACATCTTGTAGAGCGTACTCGCCAGCGGCGCAGAATCCGATCCCAGCACCAGGATATTATAATGCGGCGGACCCGCAGGCTGTGCTCCAGCAGCTATCTTTGCGGACGAGGGTAAAATCAATTGGGATAGGCTGAGCATGTTACGCAAGGACTGGACAAAAGTGGACCTGCGCTTTTGGACCCTGGGTGTGACACTAGTGGTCGTCGTGGCAATGTTGTCCTGGAATTCGGCTGTGGTGGGTGATGCACATTGTGGCTCTTGTGAAGGCGGAAGAGGCGGCAGTTTGCTGTTGTTGCTGCTGTTGTTGCTGGTATCGACAATAACGCTCTGTCGCTTGTTCCCGAAGAAACTGAACGTCGTCGGCGATGTTGGAAAAGTGGGTGAGATGGGCGAGAGGGGAAGTGCTGGAGACGCTGCCCCGCTGCGAGCAA
Source organism: Gamsiella multidivaricata (assembly GCF_025024155.1). Lineage (NCBI taxonomy): Eukaryota > Fungi > Mortierellomycota > Mortierellomycetes > Mortierellales > Mortierellaceae > Gamsiella > Gamsiella multidivaricata. Next base: position 324,271 of record NW_026251734.1, read on the forward strand.
CATCAGAGAGAGTGGCAGAGGCAGTGGGAGGAGCGGGCGAGAAGTAGTCCCAGACGCTCTGACCAGGTGCCAGGCGGTCCGCAATGATATGGGTGAAGGAGAGGACATCGCTCGTGGACTGGCGGGGCACCAGTGGAGGTTTCTTCTCCATGAAAGTGTGCGAAGGATTGGGGATATCCATCGTCGATGATTGTACGGTAGTCATGGTCCTAAGCGGATGAATATATTCCAAGTATTACTTGTTGTTATGTGGATGAAGAAAAAAAATAAAGGAAGGGAGGATTGCAAAAAGGAGTTTGATGAAGAAGAAAGAAGAGAAAGAAGAAAAGGTTCACTCCACGCTTTTAAACGAATGCAGCCATGCATCCCAGGGCAAACCTTCGCAACCTTCACAGCGATGCTCCTGTCGCCTACCTTTCTCCCTCTATCACAAGGTATCCCCGGAGCCCTTATGCTCTTCCGTCTCTCATCTATACATAATTCCCTTCGCCTTGCTCTCCACTATGTTCGCTCGTGTTGGTTGAGGAGGGAAAGGAATAATTAAATATAGCGACGCTCTCAAACCCATTCTCTTTTCATACAACTTAGTCTACAACTAGCAGTGTGCCCGTGGTCCATGCTCTCAAATCCACGCGCTTGCGATCATAAATGAAGGGAATCAAGTATTAGGGCATAGACGATGCGCCGTCGTGGATGGCGACGATGCTTGATGGCCTAATCAAACGCCCGTCTTATTAATGGTTCGAAGAAGCTATAGATATATTTAATCGCATTTCTATCTTTCATCGATGAGGATCGATGAAGGCGCGGCTCTCTTCGCCTTGCTATTTCTATACACATATTCTTTTCCTCTCCTCTCTCTCTCTCTTTGTGAAAAGAGCGTCTATGGCACATTACCCAACAGCCCTCCCCTTCCCTTCACGCTCACATACCTCTTGATCCCTCGGCAAAATCATCTCTAAACATGCTCCGTCTTCTCAGCACATTTGCCGAATAAAGCGCAGAGATGCTGTCCTGACATGCCATCAATTACCAGTTACCACAAAAAAAAAAAAAAAAAAAGGGAGACGTCCAAGTTGTCCAGTGTAAACATCAAACTGGAATTGAGTCGGTGGAACCTTCAGTTTCGGGCCCAAAAAAAGGGTGAGGATTTAGCGATCGGGGTCCCTGAAAACAAAACGAGAACCCCTGGTCCTGAAAGAACCCCCAAAAAAAGATCAACCTGGGCCCAGTGTCCTTTCGTCAACAGGCCTCAGTCCATATCCACGTACTTAGCCACGGAGTTGCTTCATCAACTCCGAAAATCCTTGCCTTATTGTTTCCGCGTCATTCGCCTTCGCACTAAGCGCAGTCTTTTTTTATTTATTTTTGTTACTCATTGTTTCGCTGTCAAATACGCTGCTTTTTTTTTTTTATTACAATAAAGTTAGGTGATATAGGAACCAAGCGAGTGAAAATGACAGAGGCGAGAGGGGGATATGACTAAAGGACGACTGGCATTTTGTTTCGCTGTCGAACGCTACACGATGTCCAGTTGCTGTTTAGGAAGGGAAAAGGGATCAACAAAAAGGACGGATGGTCTAAAAGTACAAGTGTGTGTACATATGCGTATATGTGTGTGTGTTAGGAAAAAAATTGGACTTTGAGGTCTTCAGTGCCTGCGGCCATACTGCGGAGGTACGGCTTGCTGCATTTGCGGCTGATATTGGATCGGCACTTGAGGCTGCTGTTGCTGCTGTTGCTGCTGTTGTGGCCATTGCTGATGCATCCGCGGACGCTGCTGCTGCTGCTGTTGCTGTTGCTGCTGTTGCTGTTGCTGTTGCTGCTGGATATTAGGCTGGTGATGTGGTTGTGGCATTGACTGGCCGTGCTGCTGCTGAGCCGGCGGATGACTCTGCTGCGTCGAAGCTGCTTCTTGACGAGCTTGTGTAGACCACAGATGGTGGATATATTGTGCATGAGCTCCCATGCTCTGGGGGAGAACAATCCTGTAGGGTTGCTGAAATCGAGATTGATGGCTAGATAAGGATTTACGCAAGAAAATGCACTTGATGTTAGATATCTACATTGGTGACACATATTCAACCTGTCCTGTAACCACAGTAACACTTACATAGGATATGCCGCCTGGTATTGACCACTCAAAATCGAGAGCGGGTATCTCGTCATGTCCTCGTTGTCGTCTTCTTCCTCCATCGCCTTTGCGGTCTCTGCTTCCTCCAGCTGGCGTTGAATCTCCTCCGGAATCGCGGCCCAAACGTTCGGGTCGTGGATAAAAGGAGGTGGTGGCATGCCGCCCTTGATCTCAATCTTCACAGCTGCTTCCACGACAGGTCCGATCGAGCGAGGGACCGACACCACAGCTGGTGGTGCGGATGCATCCGATGACCCTTCTGATTCTCCTGATGATACTGGACGAGCGGTCGAATCCGCAGGATGATCCTCCTCGGCCGTAAGGACCACACATCGATTGGGCTGCGAATACTTCGGAATCTGCTCGATGTTCGTATGAGGATCCAAAAACCTGGGGTTCTCCGTGCGAAGTATCTTTAGCCGCGAATTGAGTGCACGAACAGCCATAGCACTCTCATACTGCCAGTTCAGGTCCGTGATATGTCGGGTCGCATCATCGTGCATCAATTTACGTTTGGACAACATGGATGTGCCCTCGCCACCCCCATTTGCTCTGCCAAACCTATTCTGGTCGTCAGCATTGCGCGACATATCGCCATCCGATTCGTCCAAGGCGTCTTCCTCTGTTGCGTTTGCTTCGTAATAGTCATCGACGCGACTCCTGCCGTTTTTGATGATCCTGGCTCCGAAGGACTTGAAAATCGAGCGAGCGGTGACAACAGCAATGAGTTTCGACTTGAAATTCGCCATGAGCATCCCGTTCTCGATCATCCACCGTCTTTCCTCGACAGTTGTGTTGACGCGGACAAGCTGCGGGTTTTTGAGGAAGAATAGATAACTGTCCCTGAACCCGAGAACGCGTGCTGGATCCATGGATAGCATATAAATCCTGTCGCCTCTTTCCGGTAACTTGAATGTCTTGCATTTGTATTGCCGGCCTATTGCATGCATAAAAACATCATTAGTGGTAATTAGTAACTTCATGACGAGGCTAACGCGAACAGAGTTTTAAGAAGACCGCATTGACCAATTCGTACCTCCGAGTAGCTCGCCATCTTTGGTGACCTTGGTTTCACCCGCCTCGTCGATCTCTCCCTCGATTTCTTCCAGGTCTTCTGGCGGTACTGACGTCTCCTCAACTGTATCCTCAACCGCATCCTCAGCTGCATCCTCAACTGCAGCTTCCTGGCCATCCTCGTCCTCTTCCTCCTCGCTCCCATCCTCATCCAGATCTCCTGCTTCTTGGCGAGTGCTTGACCGAGAAGACGCTTTCCTGGTCGGCCTCCTTCCTGATGGACTGCCCCTGGGTGTACTCTCGGAATCCGATTCCTGCGTTTCTGCTGCTCGTCTGGGCCGTCCCCGTCGCTTAACAGACCCCTCGCGTTTGACAGTGCCGGCAGACGAGGCACTGGAGCCACCTGTGGTTGTGCGGCGCCCAGCTGTACCGGGCAATGATGGTGCCATATTATCCGAGCGTGTTGATCACTGATATCCGTACGTCTGGTACGTCAAAAAAGGCGTTTGTTTAGAACCAATTGAGAGTCAAGCCGGGCTTGTGCTGTTCCTTGCTGCTGCGTGGTTTCCACGATAAGTTCCCGAGTGGTTGCTGAAGGAGTGTGACACAGAGGTTGTTGCTTCGGCTCGCGAAATAATAATAATAATAATAATAATGAGACCTATGCACAATTGAATAATAAAAAAACCCGAAAAAAGCAGATCTGTCAGTCCAGTGCTCGAGTGACTCAGGGGCGACATGGTTCAGAGTGGATGGCGCTGTCAATAAATTTATTCCTGTAAGTCCGTTGTGGCGCGAACAGGCCAAACGATGGCGTCTCTTGGGTCACGGTGTCGATTCGTACCTTTTGTTCAGAGGGATGGATGTAGCTGTCAAGGAATCAGGCACCGAAAGATGTGTAGTGCCTTCCTTTTTCTCTTCTTTTTTTTCTACCCCATGTCATCTGCTCTCATCACTTCCGTGACGAGTCCCATTCATCACGTGCTTCCTCCCGTGCAAATAAAGACAGGTCTTTCTTGCACATCCAAAAAAAAAAAAATTTGAAAGAGAACAGATCATTGATAAGGAGTACATAATAGGGAGCATCAAACGCGAGCGGCGCATGTACATGTGTGTTTTGGTGTGTTTGGTATGTTTGTATTAGCACAATTAAAGGCAGCGCATATCCTAGTATAAGCGGCTTCCAAGTTTCAGTTTACATTCTGCGTCGTCTCTTGAACGCTTTCTCCACCATCGTACAACTCTCTCCAGCATCCATCGCGCGCTTAGAAGCACTTGCGGTGGACGATCGAGGGACCGGACTCGTCGTACTCCATCTTCGAGATCCACATCTGCTGGAAGGTCGAGAGGGAGGCGAGAATGGAACCTCCGATCCAGACAGAGTACTTGCGTTCTGGGGGAGCAACAATCTTGATCTTCATCGAGCTGGGGGCAAGGGCGGTGATCTCCTTCTGCATACGGTCGGCAATACCGGGGTACATGGTCGTGCCTCCGGACATGACAATGTTTCCGTACAAGTCACGACGAATATCAACATCTCCCTTCATGATCGAGTTGAAGGTGGTCTCGTGGATACCGACGCTTTCAAGACCAATGAACGAGGGCTGGAAGAGGGCCTCGGGGGCACGGAAGCTGGAGATTCAATCAATAATAAAAGACAAAAGCAACTAGTGAGTTTGAACCAATCTGAAATGACGCATCAATCAACATTGGAAACATGGGTGGGTGAGAAACTTACCGCTCGTTACCGATGGTAATGACCTGACCGTCGGGCAACTCGTATGACTTCTCGAGGGCAGAGGACGAGACAGCGGTCTGCATCTCCTGCTCAAAGTCGAGGGCGACGTAGCAGAGCTTCTCCTTGATGTCACGAACGATTTCACGCTCGGCAGAGGTCGAGAAAGAGTAACCACGCTCCATGAGGATCTTCATGAGGTAGTCGGTCAAGTCACGACCAGCGAGGTCGAGACGGAGAATGGCGTGGGGAAGAGCGTAACCCTCATAGATGGGGACGGTGTGAGTGACACCATCACCAGAGTCGAGGACGATACCGGTGGTACGACCGGAGGCATAGAGGGACAAGACGGCCTGGATGGAGACGTAGAAGGCGGGGGCGTTGAAGGTCTCGAACATGATCTGGGTCATCTTCTCGCGGTTGGACTTGGGGTTGAGGGGAGCCTCGGTCAAGAGGACGGGGTGCTCCTCAGGGGCAACGCGGAGCTCGTTGTAGAAGGTGTGATGCCAGATCTTCTCCATGTCGTCCCAGTTGGTGACAATACCGTGCTCGATAGGGTACTTCAAGGTGAGGATACCACGCTTGGACTGGGCCTCGTCTCCGACATAGGAATCCTTCTGACCCATACCGACCATGACGCCCTGATGACGGGGACGACCAACGATCTGTGAAACAAGAATAGAAAAATAGGTACACTGGATTAGTTTCATATTTCTTTGTACTTGCGTACCCGATCTGTTTGTGAGAGCTGCTCTCAGCAGGAATGCGTGCGAGTCCACACGCGTCCACAGTTCATTTTCCATTCACTTACAGAGGGGAAGACAGCACGGGGGGCATCATCACCGGCGAAACCGGCCTTGCACATGCCGGAACCGTTATCAATAACCAAGGCAGCAACTTCGTCTTCCTATAAGGTTCAGTTGGACAAACATGACGAGGACTCGTTAGTGATCTCATCTTATGTAGCGAGAGCGGGCATCGGCACAGGATCCAAGCGGTGAATGACTTACCATTCTGGATAACAGGACCGCAGGTGGAGCGGATGGAGTGAGAGGGAAAGAAGGAAACGAAGGAACACGCAAATGGTTAGTTGAATTGGAGTCATAGAGAAGCGTGCGACTTCTTCTTTCTAAAAGCACACCCCCTGAACTTGGACAAATGACCAGAAAAAGAAAATACAAAATGGATAAAAAGCTCAGGTACAGGGACACGCAAGGGGGGGGGAGGGGAGAGAAACGAAAAGAACGTTGCAAGAGCGGACAGGAACAGCGGCAACCACGCTCCTTGCCCTTTCAACCCCACCAAACAGGCGAGTATGAAAAGAGGGCCATCGACAGCAATTGACACCAAATGGTGGTAGCAGAAAGAGCCAATGACCATGTCATCTTTTCTCCTTTCCCAGAACGATCAAAGGTCGATACGGAGCAGGAGGCGTACGACACCAAGTTGCAAAAACGGTGGATGCGCGTGCGACATTGACAGCGACATGGAAAGGGGGGGAGGCAGATGTCGTAGCAGACACAGCAAACTAGCGGCAGCAGAAAGAATGAAAGAACGAAAGACAAGGAGGGGGTTCCTCCTTTGCAAACAGAAAAAGAGAGATGAGGGTCACCTACTTTGATGTGATTAGTGGGGTAAGTAAGTAAGGTTGGTGAGGGTGAAGCAGAGATGAGATGAGGATGAGATGATGAGAAAAAGAAAGAGAAAAGAAAAAGAAAAAGGGAGAGATGGCAGAAGTTGTGGAGTATATATACGTATGCGGGACAAATTAACGAAGACACCACGACGACACCACTCCTCCTGCTCCCACTCCATTCGCCGCTTTCTTTTCTTGGGTATATTACAGTAGCGCGCGATCCATATTCCCGACACACCGCCTCGAATGCAGGCAAGCACGTTGTTTCACATCCTAATGGAATACCTCTTCTAATAACCATTGTTGTTGCTGTCGCTATTGCTGATGCTAATTGCTACCGCCGATAACTTTGCCTGCCCATATCTCGAATGCATGTTTGACTGTCGGTCTATCCGTACCCATTTCTGGCGCGATGCCCATGGTTCGATGCCATCCGTTCTATATATAAACACTCTCGATGCTCAGCATTCATTTAACGTTCCTGCAAGTTATCGGACACGACTTAGTTGCGAGAAAAGTAAAAAGGAAAATAAGCTGTTCAAAAACCATTGGCACCACTCATGTCCTCCAACCTCTTTTTTCGCTTTACTTTGCTCACCTGTTTTTTGTTAAAAAAGAAAAAAAAAAGTGTTGCTCTGATTCTCCCGCTCTCTCACCATCTGCTGCTCTTTCTTTTGCAATGGTAGTCGCTGTCAATGCTATTTCTGATCAGGGATCTGCGTGTTCTTAATATAACGCCATGCTCGCATGTCCTCGTCGGTCAGGTCCCTCGGTTATATTTTTCAAATACACGTTCGCAGCTACAGTCGTCTACATGATGTACGTCTGCAGAGTCCATGCTGACAAGCGGGCGTGCGACGGATGGTACCACGGCTAGACGCGTTTCGTGTCAACCGATGACGCTTTCACGGAGCAGATCAGAATATAGATATGTACCTCTGCCGACTGTTTTTAACGGAGACCGAGCAGCAAGGCAGGAGAGGACGAGATAAGATATTGAAGCATTATTCCACCTGCTTTCTGTTCATACAAGTGCGAGCGCCTTCAGTTGGAATGAAGGGGAAAACTGGAACAACACCGTTGGACAGCGGTACTCATGATAGCCCAAGCGGATCCAACGTTACCACCAAACAACCAGTTCAAATCCTAATAATCAGATCTCTCTGCGCGCGTTTTTGTTAATTCCTCAATCCTGCAGGGAAACCAGCCCTTTGTACATAATGAACGGTGGCGAAGCAAGTTCATGATCGCCACCCGCACTAGGATCTAACTGCAGCGCCCTCCTTGGCAACAGCCCCGGTCCCTTTTGTTCGTTCGATAATGTCTGGGGCACCAAAACGACACAACATTTGGCGCAATCTCATTTGCCAGCGGCATATCATCATTTTAAGTTTGCACCAGATGCATCCTCGAAACTTTGTTTTATCACGGCTATTACTGGAAATAAATTTTGTCGACCCTTTCTTTAAACGTGTCCTGCTTGATACTTTCAGGAGCACCAATGCCCTTCGTGGAACAATAGACACGGCATCCGCCGACGTAATCCACGGCGATGACCCCCAGTATAAGCCTTGTGCTGCCTATCCTAGTGCTGAATGGCATCAGTGTGCTTCTAGCTTTGGTGAGGATCTTTCGTTTGAACCGCGGTCTAGTAAAGGACGTCCCGCTCCGCTCGTTCTGCTGTACGTATAATTTTCACAGTATTAAGTCTCGCATATCTAACATACCTTTTTTTTTTTTTTTTTGCACTTCTGCGCATACTACATGGGTAGGGCGCTTATGTCAGTGAAGCGACAGTGTGACTATCATATCAACAAAAAAGACAAGATCAACTTTGGATCTGCCCTGCCATCGCATCCTGCGCAGTCTAAACTCGGTTGCACTGCTCCAGCACGCTTTGTACCAAAAATGCTCAAGCCCCATCCACTACACAACAGCGTAACGACAGAAAAGGCGTGATTGAAGAGACCGTAAATGGATTCGGACGGTAAGGGGTGCTTCGGTGTCGCAAGATGCATTGGTATCATGAGCAGCGCGCTTGACTGAGCCTATGCATAAGTCAATTAGTGCGATCTATCCGCACAAAACTGTCATTCTCAATTTGACATCAGACAACATGTACATGTATAGTATGGTACATCGGCAGTGACTGCAAGCAGCTTTATATGGGATCCTCAGTGGAAGAGGCGCGAGGGTAGGAAAGTGGGCGAGAAAAAGCAGAGGGTCAAAGGTAGAGAGTAATATAGAAAAGCAAATGCGCGATAGCCAACTGATATGCCACGTTGAACAAAGATTCTATCTCGCCATGACCACATTTTGCGCCGACATTGAATCTCTTCTGCAGCAAGGATCACTCTTCAGGATCGCCCCTCTACACAGAAACGATCTGTTCGCACCAACCCCATGAACCCTTTTTTTGCCACCAATTTTTATTTGTCTTAACCTGATCGACAAACTGCAGCACTATCCATTTGCTATCCTGCGCGAACCGTGCCTAAGACGCCATCAATCTGAATGTGGCAAATGGTTGACAGATAAAGAGTTTGATATGTAGAAGGCCCCTGATCCCCATAATGCACTTGCTCCCTATTTCGAAGGTTTTTTTCTTTTTTTACGGTGAATAGCAAAGACAGACGTTCTCCAAATTCAATATTCTAATGAGCGGTAAGCTGTGTCGCAAGACGCGCCGGACGTACCTTCTTTGCAAGTCGACACGCAAGGGTGTGTCGATCAGTCGGAAAAGGCGCCTACCAGGGACGCGCGTGAGTGCTGTGCGTATTGGTAGCCCTGTTGAATGCCCTGGCCTAGTTAGATTAAGTCAAGGCTGATACTGGAATAAAGCAGACAGCTGTGTTATTCTGTTCCATTCCTCTACAGCGTTCCCTTGACTATAGTCTCTTTTTTAGTACCACCCTTCCACTCCTCCTTCGAGGTTGACCCTCCTCATTTCGAGCTCCTAAATTCCTCGATGGTTGAGATATAGGGATAAATATGTGCTTCATACAAGCTTCCGATATACTCTTTCTACTTTCTTCCTTTTCTTTTTTTACTTGCTTTCTTTTTTTTGTTCCGCACCTTCACTCCATCGGTTGTATAATACCCCTCTTCATTCGACTACTTGTCATCCGCCAACATTCACTGATACAATGAAGCTGCTCGCTACCTCCCTTTGTCTTCTCGCCGCCGTGAGCCTTGCTGCCCAGGCTGCCTCAGAACAAGGTCAGTACTCAAAACTCGTCTTGCGGTGCACATCGGGAAGACCTTTTTTGTCTTGTTACTTCATAATACATTTCTAGGTCGGTTACTCTAACGCGTTTCTGCACATCAATCCTCAACAAAAGCACAAACATACTTTGGACAGGCCTTACAACGAGATGAGACTGAGGGCACCGTCAGTGAATTCGAATACCGCGGCGCCATCCTCAACCAACTCTCACTCTCGAATTCTGAGCCCAAGGGGGACGGTGTTAGTGCTGCTCCGGAGGAGCCCTCAATGAAAGAGGCGCCAGCTCCCACAACAGAGGCACCGGCGCCGCCCGCTGGCGAAATAAGGGTGGACACACCAGCGCCGCCCGCTGACAATACAGTTGTAGAGTCTTCGGCGGAGCCAGTGGCTCCAGTGGCTCCAGCTCCTCCTGCCATAAGCCCGATCGCAGCTGTCACTCCAGCCCCAGATTGCACCAACTCTGAGAACCTCTTGAAAACCGTCATTTCAGCTCTCTCCGACCAGCTAGAGCTAGCGCTGAACCTGCTTCCTATCCCAGATGTTGTGAAGCAGCTCATTAAGGTTGCGCTTACTCCTCTGATCAACATTGTTGTTGGAGAATTAAGGCTCATTACACCCGCCATCGCCAGAGGATTAAGCATGGCCGTTCGAATTATCAATTCAGCATTGAAGGCCCTGCAGACGCTCCCCCCGTTCGCAGATGCCTTCACTGCAGTGATTGACATCTTAAACAAGGTCCAAAACGTCGTGGACGTGTATGTTAGCTGCCCAGTAACAGGCGCTGTTGCTCCTAAGGGAACAAGCAAGCTGGAGGTGACCTCGTGCGGTATGACTGCCGATGTGTACCGCGCCCTGGTGAAGGACTCGATCAAGAGCATCCCCGCTTCTTCTTCTGATTCCGAGCCGCTTAAGCAGATTACGACTGGGTCCTCTGCGGTCTTGGAGCTCATGGACAAAAGCTCTATCGCGAACTCGAACAATGCCCTTTTGGAGACACGCCCGATCTTTGTGGCCAACTTGCTGGAGCAGTACCGTCAGGAACTCATCCATCTTGCCGATAACGACAATCTCAAGGCGTACGCACAGGCCAACCTTGGTATGGTTGTCAGTTTGTCGAATGCGCTCGAGGCATGTGTCCGTATCGCCGCCGATCCCGTTGTGGCTGCTGAAGATTACGCTGAGAACTACGCGGCTGTGGCCGGAGAGGAGGCTAACAAGGTCGATGAGTAGGGCGAGCAGGCATAAATGGTGGTTTTTTTTTTTTTTTTGGACAGATTCAGAGCCCCTTGATGGGTCTCGCACTTTAGCTTAACGGAATAAACGGGTTCGTTCGCACACACAGCTATGCATTGAGCGCTCTGAAAGAAAAAGGGAGGATCGTCTTTAGGAGAAGAAGTCTTTGTTTCTTTTTCTAGTGACCCCTCGTGGTCCTCGTTTTAACCACATTCCACGTCGCGTTTGAGAATCGCGCTCCTAGATCAAAGTCGATATTATTGGAGAAAAAATACTGTCTGCTCCAGTTGTTCCCAAGTGTACGTTTTGGAGCCAGCTGCTTACTGTGCCCCTCTTCCACACATGGATAGTGAACGCGGCGCTCTGTGATTCTGAGTGAAATAAAGAGGTATGCAGGGCTCGTATCTCAGTGTCCTCCTGGGGTTGGCACCAGGACGCGACCCAGCTCTGTGAAATTTTTTCACAAGCCACTCTGGAGAGAGGTTCAAATGGCTCGCAGGCCCGCTGCAGGGGTTTGTTCTCCCTCTACATTTACTCTTCGATCTAACGAGGTAGTGCATCTGGGATTCGCGCATATCAGATGGATACATTGACGACGGACGACCATCCATCGATTGGAACCAACGCTACACGGCACCATTCTATCAACAGCATCCGACCATGAATGGAGCAATTATCGGTTTAGAAGAAAAGGATCCCGCATTACCCACCATCTACTCCCCATTCACAACCGACCGCCGCGGTGTCATCGTTTGAATGCAGCTCGGCACTTGGGAGCAGTACACGCAATTGAGTCGTTTGGACAACGTTAAGCTCAACAACATCATCACATCTTCTCGCTCTAACTTGACTCGAATGGATTTCAAAGGGCATGGATCCACTTGGAGAGGAAAAAAGTGATTTATGATCGTGAAACTGACATTCCGTTTTGAACTTCCTGTTGTCTATATAGCAAGTAAAAATGGCCAAGTCCAAGAACCACACCAACCACAACCAGAGTATGTAACAGTGTCTCCCGCATGACGAAACAGGATTTACTTTTTGTGCCTGATCAAACAAGTTTGGATTCAGGATGGAGTCCTTTCAGAATCAGATCTTTTGAATACAAGCAGGCTGGACTAGTGGATACTCTTTTGATTCTTTTTTGAAAGAGGGCGAAACCGGCTTTCTTTCCTTACAACCATCGACAATTACATACTTTCTTTCACTTTCGGCATTTTTTTTTATATATATATTTTGGTCTTGCAGACGAGACGACCGTGGTTGTTATTATTCTGACTTCAACAGCAGTGTACGACATTACAGCGAACGCGGGGGGGGGTTTTTTTTTTTTTTTTTTTCCTTCAGTGATTGACGCAGTTTCGGTACTTGGACGACCAGCATCCCTCCCCCCTGACATCAATTTACACCACTGCCTCCCGGTTCTGCCCTATCGATCTCGACAATGGACCTGAACACAACACGGGGGTCTACATGCTATTATGGAATCATTATCATACGGCCGACTTGAAGCATCGCAGCCAGATCAATTTTTAACAGGATATGAATGTGTGCTTTGAAGATCCTTGCAGGACATGTTCAATAGGCTCAGGACACCCCTTCCCTTTGTCGATCTCTTTTATATATATATATATATATATATTTTCTATTGGAAGCAAGTTTCCTTGACGTTTGGCTAATTCAACATGGATCTACTTTTTCTTTTCTTTTATCTGCGACGTTTTGCGCAAAATAGACAAGAAGGCTCACCGTAACGGTATCAAGAAGCCAAAGTCCCAGCGTCACCCTTCCCTCAAGGGTGTCTGCCCCAAGTTCATCCGCAACCAGCGTTTCGCCAAGAAGGGATCCGCTGCTGCCCTCAAGAAGGATTAAACAACAGGCTTCTTTTCTTTTCCGTCCTTGGCACACAACACAACATCCTCTCCCAAAGGGTGTTTTCTGAGCTTGGTTTGTGGGGAAGGAGAACTTCTTTTACAAAAAAAATAAAAAGAAATTATTTTTCTTGCTCGCTTTTTTTTCCCTCTTTCTTTTTATTACTTTCTTGATGGCAAAGATGAATGAAAGAAAAAGAGAACGCTTGAAGCGCGTGCGGGCCTTCGTTCGTTCCTTTTTTTTTTTTTTTTTTTTTTTTTTTTTTTCTATCTTTCGATAAAAGCTAACGCAGAAAAAGACGAGGAAACCAGGATTTCATACAGAGGGGCGATCTGGTACGCGAACGTTCTCCTTTGGGTTTGATATGCCCTCCAACCATGGTAGTCTTATACGCGCAGACTGGATGGATCAACCAATGTAATGAATTGGCCTGACCCCTTCACTTGTGCCCAGATAAAGTGTTTAGACGATCGCTATCTACTCTATACACACAGCGACCCACAACATACAACGCGATTCCTGACATAAAATGAAGTTAACATACGCTGATTTTTTTTTTTAAATTTATTTCTCGCTGTTACTATGCCAAAGAGATGTTTGCTCGTGCAAGCATGAAGGCTTTAATTGAGTAAATGGAGGAGCTGGTTGGTTGGTTGGTTGGTTGGTTGAAATATTATTATATATATGATACTATAAGCTACGGTTCTGTTGTTACAAGCAATGGAATGGGTGGAGGATGATGGTGGTAGTTTGTGTAAAAAAAATAATAATATAGCAAATGTCAAGAGATCGAAAGATAAAGATTATATACACAGTTTTACAGGGCAACAAGCGAGTGAGGAAGGAAAACGATCGCCTTAGAAGATAGACTCGAAAAGAAGCGAGATTGGGGGCAGAGTCCTTGACTGATGCAGTCCGCGGAGAGGTGCCAGGACCGGTGCCGGATAAGCACGCTGGTAGTAACAAGCGGACGGCTCCTGAGCCTTCACGGAGGAATGGCCGTAAAGCTGCGTCGAGCCCGAGATCAGAGGCATCGTCATCATCGACGAGACTGGGACTGGAGAGGACTCGGGCGTGAAGAGGGGCGAGATGGTGGCGTCAGAGTCGGAATCGGACATGGACATGGCCATTGACGCTGGCGAGGAGTTGGCAGAAGCAGGTGGCGAGAGCTGCTGGCGCTGCTGGTAGGTGACATCCCTCTTCGCCATCGTCGGGTACGGTGCTGGCCGTGCAGAGACCGAGGAGTCGCGCTGGGAGTTGCGCAGAGGCATGATGCGTGGGGAAGGTGAGGGCGAGATCGAGGGCGACTGTGCCGGATCGTTCTCAGCCTCGTCCTCCAAGGTGTCCAAGGTGAGCCTCATGAAGGGCTTGGTGGGGCCGTACGAGGGACTGGGACTGCGGGAGGTGGCCGGGGTTGAGGGGCGCTCCTTTTCCTTCTTGGGCTTTGTGGCCTTTGTGGGTTTTGTTGCGGAGTGGATGCGCATGTGTCTGGTCAGCTCGTCTGAGCGGGAGAAGCGCTTCAGACAGGTGGGGAAGGAGCATTGGTGGGGTCGTTCGCCAGTGTGGGTGCGGACATGGCGGGTCTGGTGCTCGAGACGGTGGAAGGCCTTGGGGCAGAGGTGGCACTTGTATGGACGGGGGGCGACTTCGCCGGGGGTGGTGGTGGTAGTGGTGGGCTTCTGGAGATGCTTTTTGGGGGAGGGGGACATGATGGTTTTGGCGGAGGAAGGGGCTGTTGCTGTGGAGGAGAGAGCGAGGAGCAGGTCTGCGGCAGCGAGGACAGAGGGCGAGGGCATGTAACGGGGAGTGGGATGCAGCGTGTGGGGTCGAGGGAGAGGCAGAGGGAAAAGAACGAAAGAGAACGAAAGAGAATGAAAGAGAACGAAAGAGAGAAAGAGAGAGAGAGGGAGAGAGAAGAAGTAGCGCTGGGCATGTCCCCCCCTCCCTTTTATAGCCCCCCCTCTGCCCCGGGGTGGGTCTCCGCAGAGAACGACGATGAAGGACGAACGAACAAAAGAAAGCGAAAAGGTAAAGGATCCCTTATCTCTCCCCCGTTAGAGTTCGCCTCCGCTGTCTGCGGTCAGCCTCTCGACTCAATCGGACTGAATAAGGAAGCCCGTGTGCTTAGTCTGTCCCATTCAGTCCGCCCTGGTTATATATAACCATCCCCCACTCGTCGGCCTGTGAATCTCTCCTTTTGTGGATTTGTCAAAGCCCGCAGCCACTGCAAATCAAACGGGTTATTTCGAACACACCTCCCTCCCTCCCCCTCCCTCCGCCCATGGCCAGCACCGGGGTACATGTAATGCCCCCCCCCCCACAAGATAAGCGGGGGGCGCGGAAAGGGGGGAGCTCCTTTGTTTGCGTCTGGACCACCCACCCACCCTCGCCATCAATACGACACACGGTCGAATGCAACCACGCGCAGGGACCTGTCTCTGTGGGGTTGTGTCCCACATGAAAGACCTCTCACTCCTGCTCAGTCTGCGGGGTCGAAACCATTGTGCATTATCACTCGGTGAGACCCTCCCCCCTCTGGCCAGGATAGTCTCATCCCTCCCTCATCCTCTCTCATCCTCTGTCATTCCCCTCCCTCCCCCCGCAGTCGCGTCCTCTGGATGGACTCGCCCATCCACCGCTGCCATCGCTGCCATCGCTGAAGGAGTGGAGGCCTCTTCTCCAGGAAGGGAAGGAGCGTGCCATACAGCCCGAGAAGCTCGCTCCCTCCTCTGGTTCCTTGGTCACTCCCCTTTGCCTGGCACAGTGGGCGTCTTTGGAACAAGGCCGAGGAGATCTCCTCTACAAAGCAGTAAAAAATATTCTTATTTGGGCCGTCCCTGCTGTCGCTTCTTTCCCTTCCAATTACCCAAAAAAGTGGCACCGTAGGTTTTTCGCACGCTGTGGTAACACACACTATCGTATACACATGCACCCACACTCAATTCTCCCCATAGCCCTTGACCACCATGACGGACTCGGCTCTCTTTCGCCAGTCATTGCAGTCGCAATCGACAGCCTCGCCACCCTCCCCCCGGTTATCTCTACCTCATGCGCATGCTTGCGCACAGATGACATGCTTCTTCCTCTTTGGGGTAAAAAAAGAAAAAGAAAAGAGGAAAGCCGTATTGACCCACACTATGTCATTGATAACGTGGCAATGGACTCCGCCACGAAAGAAAAGATCAAGGAATACCCAAGATGTTGTACCTGACTAGCATAAAAAAATAGATACGCAATAAAAAGAAAAACTTTTCGGTCGAGGCGGCTGCGGTGGGATATGTGCGGGCCTTGAACACTCCAACCACTCCTCCGGTCCCCCGCAAACGGTCTGAGATTCATTTATGGGGGAACCGCGAGACATCCTTGGCGAATGGAAGCTCTGGATTGTTCCGGACCTCTCCCTCTTCCTCCCGATAACGATGATTTTACAGTCTATGGAGCTGAGCTGAGCTGAGCTGAGCTGATATCTCATGATGCACGATGAGGGGCAAGGAAGGGGGATGCTCATTGATAACGGTGTGGCATGTTCATATTGAAATTTTCATGTGCTGGTAGACTAATGTGGGGAAGAGACGAGTTACGCCATAGAAGGAGTCTATGTGTTGCTCCATCATACTCCCCTCGATGCTTGGACGTTCACACTGATGCCCAAAGGCCTCATTTAATGTTTTACAAAAAGATCATCGGCCTCGTTATCTCTTTATCTGCTGCCACTAGTCCTTGGAGATGGTGGCGCCCGAGCCATATCTTACTGAGACCAGGGTTCAGAGTCCAATTAAACGTAATATATAGCGGGGTTAACGCGATAGAGCGGGCATTACTGAGCTGTCCTTTATCTCAATCCACTTGTTTTCATTTTGGGCTGCCATTGTCGGTACTCTTATCGAGAGTAAGGCATAAAATATATAGTCAGCGCCGGAAGCAGCTCCATCTGTCTGAATGTCTGTCTGTATGTCTGTCCTTTTTTTTTTTTTTTTTTTTTTTTTTGCGATTGAGTCGATCGATTAAAATGGCGAGTTCAGAGAATGCGGGGTCCTTGGTTACACAAATGACCTTATTCATGAGGGACAACCACATGGACAGTTCTCTATCGCTTCTACAGATATGCTGGCAGTGTAAGCCTGGCTAGAGCCAAGACGGCAACCCGGAGCGGAAGCGCTACAGCTCTCACTCATTCGGCTACGAGGCCCTGCCAGAACCCCAATCTCGAAATGAGGCGATGGTCCAACGATCGAGCAGTGTTGGCCATTCATATGATTAGGTCCTAGGATGCTCTGTGCCAGTTTCTTTGAGCGGCCGTTGCAACATTTTACCCCACAATCAAATGTCCGGAGTGAGGTTGCGTCCATGTGTCTATGTGTTTGGGGGAAGCAATAGCACGCGTTGTGAGCGGCAGAGAGCTGAGGCTGTCACAAGGTGGACTCGTATGCATAGACCTATCGGCCTTGCTTTACGATCAGATGCTTGCACTGGAATCACACGGATCCCCCTCCTCCCCCCCCGTTCGTGCTTGTCTTCTATGCAGTCCATCGATTGCCAGTGTCTGCCGTGAACAGCCAGCTTCGACGGGTGATAAGAAAACGCGTGGTTGTGCGACATACCGCTAAATCCCATCAGAAAAGTCGTTATTTCCAAGGCCCACTGTCACGGCTTTGCAAGCATTGCTGGCTCTCATGGATTTGCGGCATCATCCTTCAACACCCCCTCCCCACACAAGACCCAGTCGGATGTCAGCCGCATCGCTTGTTTGTAAGGGATATGTCTTTGGGAGTGCCAACAAGGGTGTCTGAACACTACGTCGTGTCCGATCAGCGTTCGCTTTGCACCAATGGTTTTACCTGCCCTCACTTGCTCGACCCCGAGTGGAGGGAGGGGGGAGGACTCTCGACATCATCCACCGACACATTTCTAGCAGATCTGCTCTCCCCGTCCCGTCGCAAGCACCATCACCAACCTCTCTCTATCCGCTGTGCTTCCCAGCATTTGTGCAGCTTCAACTGGTGAAGCCACGCTCTAATGCTTGAGTATCCGCTCTTTCCCCTCATAGAACTCGAGGAACAACGCCGTTTTATTTTTATTTTTTTCTTTTGTTTCCTTTCTTTGTTTTTTTACTCCCCTTCCTATCCTCACACTCGCTTACCACAACTCATCCAGGAAGAACACAAGGGCAGATTGACTGAGATATGGGAGACCAGCACTTCAACCCACTCCTGTATCAATCGGGCTCCAAGATGTACTCTCCGGCTGGTCAGCCGGCAGCGTCCTCGCTTGTGGGCCCACCCACCTCGTCAGGATACCACATGGGACCGGGCATGTACAACACAGGAATGCCCCGCTACCCCGTCCAGATGAACCTCGCCCAGAAGTTTCAACAGCAACAACAGCAGCAGCAACAACAGCAACAGCAACAGCATCAGGCATTGGCGCAGCATCACCTTCAACAGCTCAATCATCATACTCAGATCCATCAGCAGTCGGGCGTGTCCTCGCCAGCGTCGATTCCTGCCTCGCTCACCCCACAGATGGCGACCACACACTATCAGCAGCAATTGCAGTATGCAGGAATCTCTCGACAGTCCGCGACTCCGCATTACAGGGCCCGAGCTGCAGCTGCTGTTGCCAGGAGCGCGAACGTGAGCGCTGCGATCACCATCACGGACCCAAACAGTCTTTCGAAGAACGGGAATTCATCCACGACCAACGGCGACGGGGGAGCTATTGACAGAGCTGCGACAGGCACAGACAAGGGTACCGGCAACGATGTCAACGCTCAACCATGGAAGATTCTCGACCTTGGCGGCATTGGGCTCAAGAACCTGAGTCGCGAACTCTTTGGGTACTCGTTCCTGACGGCGCTCTATGTCAACCACAACAATCTGCACCACCTCTCGCCAGAGATCAGCCGACTCAGGAACCTGACCATTTTGGACGCCTCTGGAAACAAGCTGACGTCTGTCCCGCCCGAACTTGGCCTGCTGTGCAATCTTCAGGAGCTGTTGTTGGTCGACAATGGGTTGGTCACTTTGCCGCCAGAGATGGGCATGCTTTTTCAGCTGGATGTGCTTGCGCTCGAAGGAAACCCGCTGAATGAGAGCCTCAAGACGCTGCTTCATCAAGAAGGAACCAGTGCCGTCATTATGTATCTGCGCGAAAACTGTCCAGGCAAGCTGCTTTTGACATCTCGTTTTGATGTTTTGATGTTTTATTTTTTTCGAGCCATGATGTTAGAGCGAAAGGCGAGCTGTTTGTTGGTCCTGTTGACTAATATTTTTATTTATTTTTTACTCTAGTTCCGTTGCCTCCGTCTGAGAGAGAATGGGTCATGTTGGAGGATAACAGCGCCCCCACCGCGACAGGGTCCGACACATTCACAGTGTTTTGCTACAATATTTTGGCCGAAAAGTACGCAACACCACAGATGTATGGCTATACTCCTTCATGGGCTCTTGCATGGGAGTATCGTAAGGAGCTGATCCTCCAGGAGATCCTGGCCTACAGTGCCGATATTGTTTGTCTCCAGGTAAGCGGTCGCTTCCGATTGAGAATATGCAGCTGTTCATTATAGGTTAATGGATCTCGTACTTATGCGGCGGTTCCTTGGTTGGTGCACTTTTAGGAACTCGAGTCGGGACAGTATGAGGATTACTTCAAGGATCAGATGAAGCAGCAGGGGGATTATGATGGTGTCTTCTGGCCAAAATCCCGCGCGAAAACCATGCCGGAAAAGGATCGTAGGACTGTGGATGGCTGTGCGATCCTCTTCAAGGCCTCCAAGTAAAGCTCCCTACCTTTTTATCCCAAGCAGGATCCATGAGATGTCTTGTGCAAAGATAACGAAATTAATTTTCTTCAATAACGTTATTACGATCGCTCATAGGTTCAACTTGATCGACAAACACCTCGTGGAGTTCAACCACCTGGCTTTGCAGAGACCCGATTTCAGGCAGACGGACGATATCTTCAACCGAGTGATGACCAAGGACAACATTGCGGTGATCGCCTTCTTACAACACAAAGAGACCCAGAACCGGGTCGTCGTTTCGAACACCCACATTCATTGGGACCCGATCTTCAAGGACGTGAAGCTTGTCCAGGTAGCGATGCTGATGGACGAGCTGGACAAGCTCTCGACACAATGGGCGGCCCTGCCGCTCCCGGGATCGGACTTGGTACAGCATCAGTCATCGAGCGCGCTGGGCGGCAACGGCGGCAAGTTACCGACCCTGATCTGTGGCGACTTTAACTCTGAGCCGAATTCGGGCGTGTACGAGTTCTTGACGAAGGGAGCGGTCGCACAGGGGCACGACGATTTCGGAGACCATGCCTACGGAACCTACACGACCGAGGGTCTCTCCCATAAGATGACGTTGCGGTCTTCGTATAGCCACGTCAACGAATTGCCGTTCACGAATTACACGCCTTCGTATGTGGCGGTGATCGACTATATCTTTTACTCGGCCAGCCATCTCTCGGTCCTGGGCCTGTTGGGAGGGGTCGAGAAGGAGTACATGGGACGGTGTGTGGGCATCCCGAACGCGCACTTCCCATCGGACCATATCCCGATCTTGAGCGAGTTCAAGTTCAAGACACAGCTGAGCTTGCCCAAGACGGCGCCGAATTTTGGGGCGATGGGCTCGACGAATTACAACAACAACAACAACAATGGTCATCATAACAGGAACCAGAACGGAGGAGGTAGTGGAGGTAGTGGTGGTGGGGTAGGCGGAGGTTATGGTAACACTGGAGGAGGACGGCGTCCGCAGTCATCGTCGTCATTGGGCGTGAACAATGGTAGCGGTCGATAGAGAGAGTGAAAGAGAGGGAGAGAGGGAGAGAGGAAGAGAAAGGTTGTGCATATGGAGCTCTAACGAGCACTCATTGGCCTATATGGATAGGCAATGGACGCGGTCGAAAGCGTAGACAAAAAAAAGTCCGTTTTTTTTTTTTTTTTTTTTTTTTGTAGGAAGAAAGAAAAAGAAAACTGTATACTATGTATTTTGAACAAAGGTTTATTTCAAAAGAAAAGAAGAAAAAAAAAAAAAAGAAGAGTGATGATAGTTTAATGAATATGATCCATGGAAAAGTAAACGAATGTTGTTAAGGTTGATGGTTCTTTATTGCCTACTTGCTCTCTCTCTCTCTTTCCGAATGTTTATCCTCCCACTTGCTGGGGGGAGGGATAAAAAAAACCTCCCAAAGGGCGAAAGGAGGAAATTTCCGTCCGCATGGACAAAAAAACTTTACACAAACAAGTTTTTCTTGTGTTGCGTTGTGTGTATGTTATGTGTGTTTGGTGAGCAACCACAGAGCAAGTAAAGATAAGATTCATAGTCAAGAGAGTTTTTTTTTTCATTTCAAAGGATTTATTCGTTGTATTGTACATGGCGGGGGGTTTTGTTAATGATTATGATAAGAGGTGGATATAATATGGACAACGAAAGGAAAAGAAAAGAAAAAAAAAAAAAGCGAGAGCAAGAAAGAAACTAAAAAAAAATACTAAAATCTAATGAGTAAAGAGACTGAAAAAAAAAAAGAAAAGCAAAAAAGCCCTTTTTTTTTTCTTGGTCGCAGCAGCACCTGTAATTGTTGTTGCTGTTAGGGTTTTTACTGCGAAGGGCCAGAGGGACCGGCCAAGGCACTCGAGACCTGGGCTGCCTGGATGGTGCTGAAACGACGCATCTCGTGCGAGGGAACTCCCAAGGTCTTGCCGTCGGCCGTGACGGGACCGCCAACCGAGTTCTTCCGGAGGAAGTTGCGGGGCTGAGGGTTGTACCGGTCGAAATGCGAAGAGTAGTAGGAGCGGGTCGACCGGGTGCGGGCCAACTGCAGATCCTGCTGGGTCTCCTGGACGGACTTGAGCGTGGGCTTGAAGAAGTGCTGGAGCGCAAACTTGATCAAGTCCAAGGGGAAGTACCAGATAATGTTCCAGACCCAGACAGCAAGAGCCCAGCCCCAACCGCAACCCTCGATCTGGGTGAAGCCCCAGTTGGCGTAGACGGCAATAAACGTGGCAACGATCTGGGCAAAGATGAAGGCGCACACCAAGATCAACGACGGACGCTCAATGTAGGAGAAGCCCTGGGAACGGGTGACGAAGATCAAGGCCTGGGACAGGGTCGAGACCTGCAAGTAGATGATCGAGTGCATCTTGTAGTCGTTGGGGTCAGTGAATGTGGAGAGACCCATGTTCTGGAAGAAACGCGAGTGCATCGCCACGGCGTAGAAGACAAGGGTCGAGGCGGTGAGGTAGATACCGTAGACGATGGCCGAGGTGAAAATCTCCCTGAGATCCCAGTGGTTGGGGTACTGCGAGGGCACGACACGGTCCTTGGAGATGGTCAAGATGGTTCCGTCGTTCAAGATGGCCAAGATCAGGACCATGAATGGAGGGAAGTCGAATCTCCAGGCAAAGACCATCACAGAGAAACAGAGGACAACACGGATGGTGATCGAGCAGGTGTAGGCAGAGTAGTTGCGCATGCGCTGGAAAATCTGGCGAGATCCCAGGATGGCATCGATAATGACCGAAAGACCGGGCTCCGTCAAGACAATGTCGGCAGCAGAGCGGGCAGCGTCCGAGGCGTCAGCGACGGCGATACCGACGTTGGCCTTGGCGAGGGCAGGGGCGTCGTTGACACCATCACCAGTCATGGCAGTGAAGTGACCCAAGTTCTGGAGACGGGCAACAATATCGTACTTGTGCTCGGGGTAGACACCGGCGAAACCGTCGGCCTCGAGGACGAGCTCATCAACAGTGTTCGACTTGACGTTGTCATCAGCAGGGGGACCGTCGCGAAGGACTGAGGCATTAAACATGTGGTCACCCAAGCCGAGGCGACGACCGGTCTCCTTGGCAATAGCAAGCTGGTCACCAGTGATCATCTTGACCTTGACTCCCAAAGCCTGAGCACGGTCAATGGTCTCCTTGGTATCGTGACGGGGGGGATCGTAGATGGGCAAGAGACCGATCAGGGTGAAGCCAGTACCGGGAGACTCGACCTGGCCCTCAGGAACCTCCTCCATAGCAACAGCCAGGGCACGAAGACCACGGCGGGCAAAGTCATCGACATCGGCGTGCATCTGGGCGACCTGTTCCTCAGTCTTGTTACGGGTGCAGAGGTCGAGGATGATGGACGACATTCCCTTGGAGACACGGTGGACGGTGTTGTCGGAGAGGCGGCGGTAGGTCATCTGGGTACGCTTGTCAGTGGGGTTGAAGGGGATGAAGTCCATTTGTTCAATTCCGGCACGGGCAAGGGTGGTATCAGGCAGGGAGTTGACGACACAGGTATCGATCGCATCCTGGTTCTCGACACGGGAGGCATAGGCAGAGAAGAGGATAACGTTCTCGACCGAGACATCAGAATAGGTCTTGACGTTGGCCATATCGATGGTGAGCTCGTTGAGGGTCAGGGTTCCGGTCTTGTCGGAGCAGAGGATGGTGACACCGGCCAACTCCTCGATGGCGGACATACGGGTGACGATGGCCTTGTGCTCGGCAAGCTGACGGGCACCGATGGCGAGGGTGACGGACAAGACAGTGGGCATGGCAATGGGGATACCACCAATGAGCAAGACAAGCAAGTTGTTGATACCACGGCGGTAGTCGTACTTGAAGGCGGCATACTGGACAATGACCAAGACAATGAGGAAGATAGCAATGGAGACAATACAGAAGCGACCGATACGGGCAAGGACGATCTGCAAGTGTCCGATATCATCGCCGGCCAACTGGACCAGCTTGGCAGCGCGACCGAAGAAGGTGTTGGAGCCGGTACCGATGACGACGGCCTCACCCTCACCCTGCTTGACGGTCGAGCCGGAGAAGACCTCGTCGCCGTTCTTCTTGTTCGTCGGCAGGGACTCACCGGTCAAGGCGGCCTGGTCGATGGAGACGTTGACGGCCTCGATGAGGCGGGCATCGGCGGGGATGATATCACCGAGCTTGACAGAGATGACATCACCAGGGACTAGGGAAGCAGCCTCGAGTGTGACCCACTGGCCATCACGCTTGATCTTGGCCTGGGGGGCGAGGGAGGCCATGAGGGCCTTGACAGCGTTTCCGGCCTGGCGTTCCTCAATGAAACCGATGGTGGCGTTGGCGACCAAGAGAAGGACGATACCGACAAAGTCGGGCCAGTCGGGGGCCTCGCCGCCTCCGTTGGAGAGGACGATGGCGACCAGGGCAGCAGCCTCCATGACCCTGTTATATGATGAAGAGCGAATGTGAAGAAAAATTAGTGAAACCGCTTTATGAGACAGAATAAGCTGAGGCGGCGATGATCTCAGTTAGATCCGGCATAGAATGACACTTACCAGGACAGAGGGTTCCACATGAAGGACAAGAACTGCATGATAGGATTGACCTCCTTCTGCTCAAGACGGTTGTAGCCGAACTAGATTGTGTCCAAACAATAGAACATAGGGATCGTTAGCATCCACTGCGGCGATCAGACCCAAGGCCTTTTGTTTGCAAACAAATACATCACACACACAGATCGACAAAAAAAAGAGAGCATTCGGATGAATTGTCCACTTGGTCGTTTGGAAGGTGACACGAAGCGTTCAGAGGATTCATGCTACAACCCTCCCCTCCTCTCTCTCTCTCAAAATTGCCGATCCGGCGTCCTGGGACCAAACAAGCACAGAAGCAAATCGAGTGTAGGACACATACCTTGGCAATACGGGCCTCAGCCTCAGCGGTGGTCAGACCGTTTTCGCTGGTCTTGAGGAGCTGGAAGATGTTTCCGGTCTCCATGGTCGACATGTCGAACTTCTCCTTGTTGTACAGATCCTCAATGTCGATGGTCTGGACATTGACATCGATCGTCACCGGGGTGCCTTCGGTCCTCTCCTTGGCTGTGGTAGCGGGATTGGACTCCATGGTGGAAGTTGTTTTTGGGGTTGAGGGTGCGGTTGATTGCGGGTGTCACTTCACAGTGAGTGAGAGGTGCTTGCTGTGGGGGGAGTCAAGGTGGGGACAGAGTGGGGAGGGTCAGGGAAGGAGAGAGGGGGGGGGAGGGTGGAGGAGAAGGAGGTGGGAGGGAAGAGGCGGAAGGGAGGGGGGAGATCAACAACACAAAGTGCAGTGTGCTATGTGAAAGAGCGGGTGCGAGGTGCGTTAACGAAGGATGGGAAAAAGACGGTTTGAAGAAAAGAAGAGTGCGATGTGGTGGGGAATGGCCGCCCTTTTAAACGAGTTCGGGGAGGGCCTCTCCTCCAGATACATGGGTATAGATGCGGCCTGAGGACTGAATAGCGCTCCCCAATTGAATCGTGTTATATAATACAATGAGATGCGATATAGTCGATATACGGAAAAACGAGTTCTGCAGACACAGTGAGGACCATTGGGTCTCCTGCGGCCCTCTCTGCCCTTTGCAATTGGATGAACCGCGGTCTCCGTATGCGGACATATGTTTCTCCATTTCAGTCCTCAGTGGCGGGCCCGCCCTCTCCCCCCTCCCCCTCCCTCGCCAGCCAAGGACGAGGGGGAGGAGAAGGAGGAGGGCGACTGGCGACTGGCGACTGACGACTGGCGAGTGTGCGCCACTGGCCGTGGACGGACAGAGGGGGTGAGAGGGAGAAGGGGCCCTCTTTTTTCCTTTTTCTTCCCAAATGTCTCGTCCTGGCTTCTTGGTCCCTCCTCTGACTCCACTCTGACCCCATCCAGCTTAGCCTGACCTCTGTATAATGATGGGCCGCACTGGATCAGCCGCCACTCGCTGTGTTTCTCTTTTTCTTTCTTTTTTCTTTCTCCTCCTGCTTCTTGTTGGTCTCGGCGCCCGATGGCCAACCACTCAGCTCAGCTCCCCTTGCGAGATCAAAAAAGGGCTTTTTGCCCCGACAATGACCCATACCATCCATATCTCCATTTGTCTGCGTGGCGGCCCAATTGATTGCACTGCAGCTGTGTAGATTCGCGGGGTGCAATGCGGATGAATCAATACAACCAGATTCAGCTCTCTTTTTTGATATTGATTACAGGAATAGTAGAGGGGAGACACTGAAGTATATTATTTTTCTATAGATACCGCCCCCCACCCGCTGTTGTGCGTAATCTATAAAAATGGAAAAGACGTACAAATGGACACCATTCGCTATCGACTGCCTTCGACAATGAGCGCATATTTTGAACCCTATATGAACCATATTTTGTTTGTTGTGGTCGGGGTAAACACCCTCGACCTCAACGCTGCCCTTCTTCTTCTATCGCAGCTGGACAGCAGCGATGGAAGAACAATACAAAAGAAAAGAAAGGGCGCGGGGGAGATATAGCGCAGCGGATACGCTGAGAGAGTGTGTGTGCAACTGATGTTGTCCTTACGTCTGTTGCTTAAACATGCGCTGCGTGGATCATCACGTCAGAGGCCACCCTTTGTTTTTGCAAAAAAAAAAGAAAACAACAAAAAAAAACGCTATCTCTATCTCAGTAGACTAACTGTAAGACAACTTATTGCCTACGACTGATAGAAAATATATATAAAGATATGTATGTATATAAAAAAATCGCTCAGTAGTTTTTCCACGTTGTCTTTGACTAGTAATTTTCCTCACCGTGAAAAGGACGAATTGGGTTGTTCAGGATTCAGGAACGATCAGCATCACTACCCTCAGTCTTAGAATCCCGTTCTTAATCAAAAAGAGACGAATAACAGAATGAGGCTAACACAGATGAAGGGCACATTCCTGGAAGGATCTCATAGTGCTTCTCCAAACTACGTTGTTTATTTCTGTGGCATGTCTCTTCTCGCGTGTGATCTCGCGATCTGTTCAATTGCGGGGAGGGGCCGATCTAACGTCCTGCATCTGCTTTTTTTTTTTTATATCTTTCTTTCTTTCATCTTGATGCCTAGTATTGAGTCGTCTTAACGATGCAGATGCCGTCGCTCCTAAAAAAACCATTATTTCTCCCAGCCCTTGATTTCAAAAGGAGACCACCATCGTTGACTACCATCCAATGTCCGCTAACGTTGGTAGCCGTGTCACCGTTCAAAAGTTCTGCCTCCTATTGATTCGATCCCTGGACACGCAAGAAAAGATAAGAATCGCGCAGTGCATGCCAGGCCCTGCGCACCTCGTTATGCTTCTTACTAATTCCCAGTTTTTTTCATACTTTTTTTTTTTTTTATTGTTACAGAAACCAAACACGATTAGAAAGAAGGTTTCCGTTGAAGAATGTACGTGTGTTGCTTGCTATATGGTGGGCCCAGGTAAAAAAAGAAAAAAAGACATCATGTAGAGAAAAAATGGTACCTCTGGTACCTGAGGCACGCAGCGTGCAGGGCTTAAAGTCGGTTAGCCTCTTTGCCTCCTCGGCCAGGCTTCTTAACTCCACTCATGTAAATGGAACCCCTTGATCCAGGTCCACGGTGAGAGAGAAAAAAATAATATGCGCTGTACATGTACGGAAATGATCATACGGTGCTCAGTTACCCTTGATCTCTCCTTTGGATCCCTTGGGTCGGTGAGGCCCTCGGCCAGGAGAGCTGTGAGCGCGTGCATGTTAATGTAATGATGGTCTTTGATGAGATCGGGGTGTCGCTCTTCGTTTAGCGCTCGTGCTGCTTCAGTCCCATTTTTCTCTCCTCACCATAGAGTCTATTCCCCATTCGGTCGCTATTTTGGCCACTGTGCTCTTTCGCCGGCTGGGAGACAGGTGCTATCACAGTCCATCGCGCAAATGATGTTCTTTTTTAGGGTGTGTTCCCATATCACCCCCTCATTGCTCACATCACTTGCTCTCGACATCTTTTTATTTTCTGCAAGCGCGCTCGTTTATCTCTTGAAAATTTATGCCTAATGATGATGAACGCGAGGACTGAGCATCGAGAGATGCGCTATTTTTCAGGGCGATTGGTCACGTCGATTGGATCATCATCTGAAGGCAGCGAACGGACGAGTGGTCAATAGTTGCCTATAAGAGGTGGCTAATGATTGAAACGAAACAACTTGTACTGCACAGGTACGCGAGATAGGAGAGCAGGATATCTCTTACTTGGGCTAGGTCATTCAACTCTCCATCACCCTTGCCTTTTTTTTCTTTTTCAAGGGTAACCATTGGTGATGGCCACACTGTTCGCGGGATGGTCGATCGAGAGGAGACAGGAGATGAAGTCTTGTGCTGACGAAAAAACAAGATGTCGACCCATTTGTGGATTGCCACAGTTTAACCAATATTAGGTGCAGATGAACACAATGTTGGAGAATGGGAGAACCTAGAAGCCGCGTCCTATCCCCGGAACCAACTGTTCATAATTTGACTCAAACTCGAGGAAGAAAAAAAGAAATAAAAAGAAAAACAAGAACGAGAGACGAAATGCGAATCATGGTCGATAACGGCGTTAAACAGCTGCTTGAGAGTGCAATTGCCGAGAAACTTGAACTAACACAACGGATCAGACACACTGAGAGTGTTTTTTTCCTTCGTCTGACTTGAATTACCCTGATTCTACCACATAAAGGCATTTTGTCCTTGTGTTCATGTTGCAACGCGCCTTTTTATTTATTTATTTATTTATCAAATGCTTGTTTGCATGAGCGTGTTTTCTGTTCAGACTCCAGCGCGACGCGTGCTGGGATTTTTCTGATGCGTTTGTGCATGTCCACGCAATCCGCATTTTCCAGTTCGGACCACCGGTTCGTCGAAAAACAACTCTGTTAGACGTTTAGACTGGAATACTAGTTGCACAAGATAATAAAAAGATTGGTTGATTTCAGTCCCCTTTGCTGCCTGCAGATAGTAATGGCCACCAAGAAAAGTCGTCGAACTCTGGACATGAGGCATTATTGACCCGGAACTTGGTGTGATCGTCCACCTCAGTCAACAGTAGACTAAGTATTTGCCTCTTGGTTCTCACCTCTTTTTTTTTTTTTTTTGTTTTGCTCTCAAAATGTCGAGTCCAGACAGCTACGAACGTGGGTCTTTTTTTTCCGAAAATAACAAATGTCCATGCACCAATGCACGAGATAACAAATAAATCCCTCGTTTTCCTAATTGACGATCGGGGCAATTGGGCCACGGACAAAGACGCACAGTGCAGATCCTCTCAAATTCTCGACCTTTGTGATAGGTGCACACGAGACAACAATGATGCCGTGCAATACAGGCCTAGGCTATATGCGTCTAGGTATCTTCTGACACCCACACCGAGATGAGAACCGCAATGGAGTAATGATGGAGAGGGTACCCTAATTGTTCCCACACCTCTCCTCTTAAAGATGTTCATAGCTCTCTCTCTGTATAGATCAAGGTTCTGGTTGTACTTTACGTTCATGTACCTTTGTTCAATCGCCCTTTTTTTTTTTTTTTTTTTTTTCCAGAGAAACGATAGGTCGCAAGCTTGATACCTTTAGTATGTGAAGGAATACCCAGGAACAAGGTTCATGTAGAAGGGTAATCTGATTTCCGAGCTCTCAGTCGCACCAGAAACATTCTTTTAATGAACTAACACTGGCCCCGCTCTGTCTTTTTTTTTTTTTTTTGGCAAGAGTTCTCATGAAGCACGTCACCGGCGGTGGAACGTCATCTTAGCATTGGTTATCAGATCGCTCCCCATCCTCAGCGGGGGTACAATACCATTGACCAAATGCAACAGAGCATAGCAGGACCGGGTCTCTCTACCACTTGTGGGGGAGGCAACCGCTGATCTGGTTTAGTCTACATTCCTGGTACTTGAATGCATTCACACTCAAAAGAGGCCGGTTCGTTATCTCTTTTGTCTACGCACATAGTTTATGTGGAAGTGTGCCTGGATGTCGGTGGACTAGAAAACGGATGGATCAGGGGCCACACGGCTAGTCCTCCTTTCTAAGGCTCCAATGGAAGGTAACCAAGAAAGGGGGACCCATGATGATGATTGGCGCGGCATATATTATCTTTTTAAAAGAGCGACGGCCCCTCTGAACAACGTGGCCGGTGATGTCCAATGGCCATGCAGCTGCCCCGCCGTTTCGCTGCAAATGAAACATCGACATCTTCAAAAGCGACCGTCGACACACGACCAGAATGGAATTATTTTTTAGAATAGGAAGAACTGTGTCGATTATATGTTTTGTCGATACAGAGGGTGAGCTGTCCCACGCCCGGTTTGGTGATTCGAAAGGATAATTTGAGGTGGGCACCTTTTCCGAGGGGATTTAAACTGTGCAATGCAGCCCCGCAACCTTCACTGCATCCCCCCCCCCCTTCGATGGGATGCTGCAGGAGCGAAGCTCGCTTTATTAATAGCTGCAGGCAGGGTAACCTGATGGACGTCAAGATATTGAGAGCACTGGCATCAGAAAGAGGGGAGGGACCTCTCGACCGTTACACGCGGAATGCGTCTTGCATGCCGCATGCCATGGTGGTGTTTCATCCCAATATACTCTCCAGCATCGGCTCCATATACCCATGTTCATGTCCTTTGATCTGCGTACTGTGATGATATGTCGGTCGCGAGTAGTCTAGCACACACCTTTCTCTCTGTATTACTAGGAATAGTTGGTGTCTATCACTAGTCTAGCGGTGTTGGCCGAGAGAACGGCGCAGCACTTGGCCGCCTATTCTTTTCTTTTCACCCGTTCCACCGGATCGTCATCGTTATCAGGAACAAGAAAAGAAATTAAAGAAATAAGGTACACCGTTCATCGTTAATGCCTCGGTGAACACCACTGAAACCAGCGCTGAGGACTTTAGCCAAAATTACAATATTCACGCTTCATCCAGCTCGCACTTTAACCCACAAGCGAATAAACTCTCGGCTGGCAAAATCCTGGGGAGTCTCTGCCTATCATGTCATCATGGTGTATCTATCCGCGACAACGACCTTTCGTTTCATCCGCGCGATTTTTTCTTGGGCAGACTAATCCCGCTAGGCTGGAACTCTTTTTAGTACACCCTTCCACCTTTTGCCGGCATTCGTACTCTCTGCCCCGTCTTTTGCTTTGCCCCTCCTGCCCTCTATCTCTCTCTATCTCTCTCTATCTCTCTCTATCTCTCTCTCTCAGTCTCTCTCGCTCTTTATGTGGTCATTCCTCCACTTCCTCCTCATCTCCCGCAACCAGCCTCCAACAAACATGGGCACAGCCGTATTCAGTCTCCTCTCTCACTTGGTCCAGCACGGACCTGGTCGCCCTCCCTAAGTTCCAGTTTTCCACTCATTAGTTCGAATCGTTCACCGATATCCTGGCTCGCTTTGAGCGTCTCTTTAAAAAAAACAACAGATCCCTGCCATACTCAAATCTGACTGTCTTCCGCCGCTACCTCCTCCACAACTCGCCAAGATCCTCGATTCTTGTCACTACGACCTAGTAATCGCGCGATTTTCACCCTCTGCTCTCGATCGACGACGATCCACCGTTCCAGTTCGTTCACGCGTCGCACGCTGACGCCGCTCAGAAACACGGTAAACCCAAGACCTACAACACTCACTCATCGTTGTCCGACGGAGTTGGTAGGATTTAAAGTATGCTTATCATGTTGACTTTCGCAGCATGCAAACACAGTGGTCCAAGGATACGAAATTACAGAAAGTTTTCAGCTTTATGTTCTGCCAATGTTGCTTACCCTAGGCGAACTTATACAATATGGACAAAACGGCGAACGCAGCCGTAGTACATCCATAGCTACAGTTACAGAAAAGTACATCAGATAGTAGATAAATAGCATTGCATACCCTGCATGCAGTATGACATGATCCAGGCACCCTGACGTGCAATGAATTAAAAATAAACATGGGATACGTTATTCACAGCGCCCTCCGACGAGCGAGGTTTTCCACTTGGAAAGTGTAAGTGAGAGGGGACAAAAGCTGCCTCGCTCACTTGCAACTTCTTAAATTATATATACTTTCACTCTTGAATGTAATAGTTTTATCAGTTTCAGCAGCTGTCCTTAGTGAGTGAGGCCCATTTCAATCGCCTTACTTATTGAGTAAGGGGTGGCCGGAGGTGCTCGCCAGAGGCACTGGGTCACTTTATTAGACATTTGCCAGTTAATAGTCCATGAACCGATCAGGGAACAGAACAGGGGCAAGGAGCGAGAACGCGTAGAGTCCGTAGCAGATCCATGACGACACCACCTTGACCCAGACCGCGGGCCAGCTCTGCCCAATGAGGATCAGATTATCGGTGCTGCCGTCAACCTCCTTAAACGTATTCCAGTTAGTGAGGACCATAGAGATATACATCGCCGCGAGGGCAAAGACCACGTGGAAGAACGTGTAGTTGTACTGGCATCCGTTCTTCTCGTCATCCTTGGAATCGTACTCCTCGTCATCGTCATCTTCATCCATCTCATCCAGTGCCGAGACAGGAAGAGCTCTAGCAGGAGTCAATCGCAGTAATTTTTTTTTTTTGGTTATTGTCAGAACTTTGGCAATCGTTTTTCCTAAATAAAAAAAAGGCGACAACAAAAAATACAACATACCCACTCTCGACAGCCGCAAGCAGGGCATCAGATCGTCGCATCGAAGATCCTGTGGGTTGGTTATTCACCAGAGGAACGGCGGAATCAGAGTTAAGAGGCGCATAGTCGCCACTGTTGATTCCAGCCTTTCCGCCCTGAGTTGCTGCCCTAGATGTCGAATACGCCACAGCGAGGAAGGTAAAGACAGCCCCCATAAGCACCGACGTCGTCCTCGTTCCTCGCGCCTTACTCAATGGATTGCAGTTGGTTCCCTCGTCCGGCTCATTCGCGACGGCGCTGAGGACCAAATAAGCGCAGTAAATCACCACCATGGACGATTGCGCCAATCCCGATCTCGGGTTCGCCTCCTGAACTGCGGGCAAAACTCCAACGACTGTGACGAGGACACCAAGAATGAGATTGAAGGTGATCCAAAAGATGTTCATGCTGCATCCACTGCCTGCAAAGTATCCGTACATGACTCCTGTCAGGATTGCGGCGCCCAGATACATGATCATGGTCGAGCCCACGAGGATGAATTGCCATTTGTTGGTGTCGCTCTGCTCCCATTTATCCATGCAGGTTTCGCTCCAGGTATGGGCAAAGTCTACGAGAAGAATCAGTCCAAAGAGAATGAAGATGCCCGCACCAATCAATGCCACATAGTTGCCCCAGAAGACGAAAAATCCTGTCGGAATGAAGAACGACGCGACCACCAGTGCTATCCAGACGAGCACCTTGGGTCCCCACCACCTATACATGCAGGGAATGAATGAGATGTCAATGAAGATGCGGATAAGAGAACAGGATTGGATTATGATATTAAACACATTGACCGTCAATCCTTACCCATTCTGGACAGCAGCCCTCTTCGAACGAGAATCATGTACACCAATCAATAGCGCGCCAAGAATGAAATGAAAAAGTGCCAGAGCGAATCCCACACGCTGAACCTACAGGAGTGTGACAAAACATAGGCAAGAACATCAGAGATAAATCCTGTACAGTCGGCACAGGCACAATTGCTCATCATCTAGGTGAAGGACGGTTTTTTTTTGGCTTTCCGTACCCCAAATGCTCCGTAACATGACTTGTCCTCGCAGTTGAGTCGCAGATATCCATGTGTGATGCTCTCCAGCTGTTTTGAGGCCCAATCCGACAACAATATCCATGCCAGCTAAGTATTCGTTGAGAGAATATCCAGTCAGTATTGTCGACCATGTTGGCGCTTGGTACCAATGAGTTGTATCAAGGTCAATCTTGCGAGCCATACCAAGGAATTGACGAGCATGATGAGCTATATGAAGACAGGTGGAGAGCATTCAAGAGCGACGGTTAGAAGGCGTTCGACTTGCATACTATAGTAAGCAGGATAACTTGAATGACAAATAGCTTGAGCCTGGGTCTTACAGCGTAGCCCACACGGGTTGCTATAGAGTTGTTGCAGTTGCATGAGCGACAGGCGAGGGAACATGCTGCGGCGGAGAAACAGGATGCGAGGATGGATCCCACTCCTCCCAGTGCAGGTAGTGCAATGCAACTTAGCGCTGCCCCCATGGTTGTTTCGTTGTGTTGTTGCCTTTTCTTTTGTTTAGTGGTTCTGTGGTGGAAGTGGTAGCCGTGGGATGCAAGCTGCAGGCAAGAGTGGGGCTGGAAAGAGAATTAGGAATGCTGAAAGAGAAGGTGGGGGGGGGGAGGATGTGTGAGTCGAAGAACAGAGCCAGTGTGCAGTAACCAGCCAACCAGACAGGCACTAAACGCTGTTTTGAATTTTGGTCCATGTACGCGGTAGGACAAAAAAACATCGCTTGCAACGGAGAGCGATTGCTTGAGAACAAGCATAAAAGCATCTTCCCACAATGAGCAAAGCAGATTTGCAGATGGATGCTACATTAGATGCTGTAGTCTTTTGATGCTTGGTATGTCTGCCATGGCTATCAAGATGGCAAGCAAATGTACCCTCTAATTGGGTTCCTTGAGAGTTTACAAAAAGGTTGACGATGTTCGGCAGCGATTTGAATAGACATGATAAGCATGTCGATATGAAATAGACAACACAACTCGCAGCACAATTGACCTACGAGAGTCATTGTAGTTCGAGGTGTCTGTTTCTGTTGAATGGCTCGCTTTTTGAGGTATGTACACGTTGGCTGCAAGCACACTGCACAGCGGTGGAATTGGCCAATAATGCTCATCTTCATTAAGGACGTTGGGCCGAAAAAAAAAAATGCACCAGCGGGCGGCGAAGCAAAGCATCAAAGGGACGGAGTTCACATCCTTCTCCTTTAATCTCCATCACTCTTCACTCCATTCCTTCTTCATTTTCCTCCACCTCTCCACCATCCCTCTTCCGACTACGGGCCATGTCTGTTGGTGTGCCCAGAACGGCACAGTTATTATTCATCTTCCATTAACACCTTACACTCCCCCTTCGTACCCATGACCTCCATTCACTACCCCAGCGGAATGGAACACATCCTTGCATCGCCCGTCCATGTTGATGTTTGGACATCTGCTAAGCACCTATCCCTCAAAGACGCAAGAATAACAACAGTGGAATCACCGACTGCTGTGAGTGCTGATACAGAATATACCCTCACAGTGACATCCCCGTCAACAACAATGGCCACAACCACGCCACTACTCTCGCCTTCAGAAACCTTGACAGCAGTCCATTCAGAGGCCACGACCCTGTCACACACTCCGGGGCCTTCAAAAGGCCAACAACAAGACATCGACCAGGATGCTGTCATCTGGGTAAGGAAAAAAAAAAAAGAGTATCCCCGTGGGTGACGGGGTTACAGCTGGCGACCCAGAAGGCAGCCTCCCCTGTCGTCTCCCTTAACTGACCTCTTCGTTATCAATGTGTCTCCTTTTACGAACCTCCTGTTGATAGCAAGTGCTCGTTGATCTGGATCGGTTTGTGGTAGAAGCCAGGAAGGACCATGTACTGCTCGCCGCAGAGATCGAGGACCAAATGGTAAGTATTTTCAGTCGAACCATCCAAGCTCGTGTTTTGCCACCGCGGTCAATGCACGCCCAAACCCTCTCTTATCTAACCAATGGGCCATTGCGTACATAGAGCACTCTGGAGGGGCATTGCCACCAGCTCGGACTTGATCCAGCCAACATCACGCATCTCCTGGTCTTTCCTTGCACTGCGCCCATCACCCTGACCACAAGGCAAGCGCTGCATCGAGCCTGCGATGATCTTTATCAGGTACATCCTGGCATGCATGCATGCATACATTTTATGTTTCTATTTTGGATGGGGTGTTCTTTCTTTAGAAAATTTACCGTTCTGTTTGGTTCAAACACTGGATGGATAGGATATCCTACGACGGAAAGAAAGGATCGAGCGATGGGTCTCCAGGATCATTACCATCGCTGAGAATATTCGAGAGTCGCCAGAGCAATACCTAGAGGTAAGCATCCACTGCTCTGCTGGAACGGGCTATATACGGCGGCAGGATGCATTGAGCCTTCATTTTAAACGCATCGACATTCCTTCTGCGCCATCATAGACGACAATGCCGCCAATGTCACGAGCACGGATCCTACAGGTATGTTACTCTTTCATTGCTGCTCAGAATCACTTGCTGGTTGTCCCTGCCTCTCTTTCCTAACCTGAAATTTTTGTTATCAGCTTGAAAGGACATATCGCACACTGGAGAAAGAATGGGTAAGCATAGAGACAAGGCCCTCCGTCTAAATATTTTGTCTGTCGGATGCATAATAACCAGATTTATGATCTAAAAACGTAGATGGAGCGGTTACAACGGTTTCAATCAATGGTTGGCATGCTCCGCATACGATGGGACCAGTGCGCGTATATTCCAGCGGACGACTACGATCATGCCCTGTGCAAACTCTTTCAGCTTGCAGAATTGGAGAATTCAACTATGGAGCCTTCCTACTTGCAGATCGAAGCACCCTTGTGCCTTTCCAAGGAATGTCTATCGAGCCTTTCAATAAAACTGGTGGAGCTGGATCAGAACTTTTATACTCGCCAATCAAGGATCAGAGCCATGGAGCATGTCCTTGGCTTAATATACCAGGATCTTGGGACGTCGACCGAGAAGAGAGTCGCCTTCAGGAGCGAGGCAACAGTTAGATATGCAGCAGAGGTATGCATCGACTACACTGTCTTGAAGGTCAACGTAGAGTTCGGTGCAGCAGTACTTTGAAGCTGATGGTTTTCCTTTTATTCATACAGCTGGGTAGAGAGTTGAAGGCATTGCAGCTAGAGCTGACAGCTCGCAAGCTGTACCAATCAGGAGAGCACTGGAATGCGCTCTCTGCTGTATGGGACTCATGTCTTGTCAGCGAACAGGAACGAGAGAGTTTTCGATCAACTATTGAACAGGATGGTCAGTGCTTCGCCGAATCATGTTGCCTGTCTCGTTAATACCCAGGTATCCTTGCTGACATGGAACTACTTACTTTGCAACTGTAGATGTAACATTCATGGAGAAGCTGGACAGAATACAAACTGAGATCGAGAACTGCCACGTGCGATATTCAAAATCCGGGGCGGTCTACAAACTGATGATGACGCGGAGTAGCCATATCGAGGTAAGCAAGGAGTTGTTGAAATTGAATTTTTACACAAAGTATCACTAAGAATCATTGGCTGACCCGTCGACTTTTATCGCGTGGAACAGAAAATGATCTCGTTCGAGCATACAGCAAGGGACCCGAAACGCCTCTTCCAATCCTCGTTCCAGCTTGTGGAGGAAGAAAAGTTCAGGCGTCGTGCTTACCCCACGCTTCTCAAGCTCGAAAGCACGTTGATTCAGACCATTGAAAAGTTCGAGAAGGGTAGGTGTCTATGGTATCCTTTCAAAAGTCCCTAACTTCAATCCGCACATCTAACTAATCATACTACCCCTCAACTGTTCTATTTTGCAGAGCAAGGGGAGAGCTTCATGTATGAGGGCGCCCCGTATCTTGAAACGCTTCAGGCTGAGATCGAGAAGCGACATGTTAACGAGACAGTATTCGCAAAGTTCACACCAAAGATCGCTGCCCCAACCAGAAGTCAGACTATCCAAATCATGGGCAGACCCATCTCACCTGGTCCTGCACCAACAATTTCCGCACCAACACCTCGACCAGCCAATGCCTCAAGGATTTCAAGCTCTTCCATCTGCTCCTTGGAAAGCAAAGGAAGATCTAGTACACTTCCAGTCCAGACACCGTCAGCACTGTCTTCGTCGCGAGAGTCCCTTCCTGACCTTGTCAAAGAGCAACGGAACAATGCTCAGGAAGTCGATGGCGGATTCGCATCCTCTCTCAAGTCGTATCTTCTCTCACACCAGCGGGGTATTTCCGGGACGTCAACGACTTCAGTAAATTCAACCCATTCGCTCAAGTCCAAATCATCTGCATCCTCCTTGTCCCTGGTATCGACTTCTCCATCGGCGTCTGTGTCCACTTCGAATTCGCCCATGAACGAGCTCGTCAATGGCGCAAGCTCATATTTCGGATCATTTTCGTCGTCGTACCTGCCAGGTAATTCCTCAACATCATCGTTGACTTTGGCACCGCCTCCATCGAAATCGCCAAAGCCGGACACGAGGACACAACGGACAGACCGGCTCTCGAAAGCAAGCAGCATGAAGTCTCGGTCTAGTTCTCCCGCTCATACGACTGGGACGAAATCATCTGCGACGCGTCCAGCGGCGAGTTCGACAAGACGCGTAGTCTCCAAGTGAGGGGATTTGTAAACTATTGTAGCAACTTCTTTTTATTTATCCTGCATTGATCTATTTTTCCTTCCACCATTTTTAACTATAATAATCGCAACCAGCACAACAATAAATAAAAATTTATACAGAAAGGTGCGATGACGCGAATGATGGCCGAGACGAGAAGCGGGGGCCTTTTGATTGCCTGTTCGTGGGAAAGTCGAAACTCAAGCGGCGCCTCAAAAGTACTGGTAATTATTTGAAACCCAACAGCGACCGTGGTGTGGTGGGGGGGGGGGGGGGGGGGGGGGGGACAGACGTGCAAAGATAACCAAATGCGGAATCAATACAACCAGCAGGGTCAAGAACATTCGATGGACGTTTTTGCACGTTTGCCAACTAACCATCGCGCCATCTCGATGATGTTATCCATGTCGGAGAAAGGAGTACGTTGAGGGACAAAAAAAAAAGGGCTCTGTCCTTCGTGTTCTTCATTTTCCTTGCCTCTTGTTCTGTCCTCTGTCTGCCTTGCACCGTTTTTTTATTTTTTATTTTTTTTGGTCCGATACCTTTTTCGATACTTGGTTGCGTCAACATGCTCCAGGGAAAGTACCTTACACTGCCTCATTACTTTCTCTATACTACTTTTTTAGAGACATTGGTATTTCAGCGCACATGTAGACCCCCAGTGCTACATCCGGGCGTATCCATATCCTATGAATGTTGCATTTTTTTTTCTGGATCATGGTATTAACTTCAATGCTGTACAACTGTATGTGGAGACTGTTATATTGCATGGTTGCACTAGAAACGCCGCATGGCCACCGTGCGCAACGGTTGGATAGTATATTTCCCGGCAAGCATCGTAGTCCGCACTTCTTCAATGTCCGCTTTCTCTTTCTTAAAAAAAAAATGAGGAAATGAGAGCCCTGGTTTGCTATGAAGAAGCAAGGCGAGCATAGGGTGATGATGACCAACGACATGTACTAAAAAGAGGAATGAGTATCGGAAATATACGAGAGCAATCTCCCATGAAAAACGTTTTTTATTTATTTTTGATGCCAGATCAGGACAAGGTGACGAAGCTATGGGCTGAGAAGAGAAGAGATGTTCTTTTTTTCTGCCTCGTGGCCGAGAGCTTTTGCGTCGTTTTGTTACTAGACCCCATCAATTTCGTGTGTGGATTATACTCAATTCAATATATCGATCCCACGAACATGCTTATGAAAATATAGGATCCTGTCCAGACTTGGATTAAGGTACCTTTGGTTACTTGGGAACCAGGGGGAAATACAGTTGGTGCCGATTGCGGATCAAGCCTAGGCTAGCTCAGCACACTAATGCGTTCTTTAGGCTGTCCTTGGCTCGCTCTACTAATCGCTCGTTTCGGGTCGACGCTTTCCCGCGTGCTTTTCTGCGCTACATGCTTGCCTCTTGATTAGACAAAGAATCGACTGTGATGACACATTCTTCTGAGGAGTAACATTGATGACCTTAAGCATCGACTTGTCATCGAGATTCAATGGTTTTGTGTTGTTATAAAAAGTTGTTTTGTTTTCAGGGCCAGCATATTGGATTGATCCCCCCATTGTATTAACTGGGGTATTAATACTTTTTCTGGCCTTGAACACCTTTCTCGCCACCTCTTTCGTCTCTTTCCTTTCTTTCAACTCCTTCAGTCCGTTTTATTAAGAACTCCCGAGCCCTGGCCTCCTTCCTTCCTCTCTTTCTTCTCTCCCTCATCCTTCGTCTCCCTGGTTTCCATTTATATATCCTGCATTCTCGCTTCTTCCTCTCTCTCTCTCTGTCCCTCACCACAGCACTTTACTCCTTTTCTCAAACGACTTCAAGTTCAATCTCTCCTTACGACCACAGCATATCCCCCTTTGATACACCTAAATCCCGCAGCAGCATCGCATTCCATCCACGTCGTATTTGCAGGGGTCTGCTATACCACCAGCGCACATCACACACACGATCTACATCATACTTTATTAATAGCCATAACAACAATGGGTTTCTTTACCAAACCGCTCCTCCCTGCACACTATGAAAACGAGGATGTGCAGATCAGTGCGGAACTCTGCTCAAACATCGCCATCAATGTCGTAGGACTTGCCAAGGTAACAACACGCTTTTCAATTGCTCATCCTTGGATGAACAAAGTGTGATCTGGTGTGCCTGACGAAGCTGTTTTTTATGAGCTGCTTCTCTTTACTCAATGGACAACAGGGATTATTGGATTGTATTCAGCCGCATTCCTCTCTTGCCACCCCATCGGCCTCTTCTTCATTGTTCTGAAAGAGAACAATTAGAGACCAACACAACTATGGCAGCCATTTTTTTTTGTCAATCTTTTGAACCAGTGAACCAGCTATTCGCCTTTTTGCTCTCTGTCTTTCGTTCTATACAGATGGTCCATGTGCATCCGAGGTCGTGCTGGCTTGCCTAAGCATCGATTGGTCCATGCTATTTGTTTGATTTTGTGCTGTTGTTTGCAGTTTTGTGGAGAGGCCAGAAGCTGTTCTTTTTTTCATTTCTTTTTCTGGATTCATAATTTTACAATTGAGCCCTTGCGAGCCGCTGGTTTTATTCGTCTTTTCCCATCAACACCGGCAATTCTCTTTCTATGCTTGTGAGCCGACAGCGAACTGATTGGACCGATCAGAGACACGCGCAACGATTCGCCGATTCTCCTCTTTGCTCTCACATACTTGGTTTTTTCAGCCCACCATTTCAATTTTTTTTTCTTCTTGTCGGAAATGAAAATGAAAAAAAGACCATGTGCCTGACTCTTAAAAAAATATATCGTCTTTCGTTCGGTATAGGGTGAGATCACGATCCTTAGTGGCAATGAGGACATGGTCCAAATCAAGACTAGTGTCCAAGCAAAGGAATCGATCATCAAGAACGCAGCCGCACTCGAACCCGTCCAGGATGGCGACCGATATACCTACACGATCCACACGCCTCTAGAGGAGAAATTCGAGCGTTCAGTAACCTTCCAAGTTTTCGTTACCATTCCCAAGTGCCTCGAGAGCCTCGAATCCTTTACGATTACGGGTGCAAATGTGGAGTTGTCGATCGGCAACATTAGCCATACGTTCATCAAGAACCTTTCCATCCGCAGTGACAGGGGAGACATCACTATCGAGGTACGTACTGAACCTTTCTTTTTTTTTTTTTTTTTTTTTATGGAGACACGCGAGCGAGCGAACACTAAATCACCGCATTTGAATCTCATCATCTATCCGATTTAATTTAGAGCTTCTATGGTGAATCCGCTACTATCAAGAGTACTGTTGCTGGCGGTATCTCCGGCCGATACTCCGTTGCACGGCTGTACGCTCACGCGAAATCCGGCAAGATTCAGTCTGACATCCATCTCCTGAACACGGATGAATCACAGCCGGCACCCAAGGTCATCTGTGCGACGCTCCACCACCCCGTTTCCGTCCATGTCGATGGCACAGATCTCTTTGGGCCTTTCACGGTCGAGGCCAAGACCCAATGTCAACCCCTGGATGTCAAAATTCTGTTGGCCAACACGGAGCAGCGTCTGTTGGGCAACTTTATCAACTTTGGAGGGCCCACACGGATCAAGCTGTCGGGTAATTATCAGGGCAGAATTGAGACTAGGGTACATTATGGAAGGATCACAATTGACGAGCCAGAGTTCCAGAGGATCGATGGTGCGATGCTCAGCTTGCCCTCGCTGAGTGACCGGAATGCACCCAGCTCGTTATCGAGCTCGAATCTCTCGTCATCGGCCTCCTCGACCCATCAGAGCACAGCCATGTCTTCGAGAACCTCGTCTCAGGGCAGCACCGTCTGGGAGCGCGATGACCCTCGTCATCACCAGAATTATTTGAAATACCCGTATAATGGCGATGAACAGCATCAGCATCAGCATCAGCATCATTCTGCACCGGGATCGGGATCGAACTCGCGTGCAAACTCGATTAATGGGTCGATCGCGGAGACACGATCTGTGATGACGACAAAGTCTGAGAAGGAACGTAAGAAGAAGGACGAGGACAAGGA
Organism: Gamsiella multidivaricata; assembly: GCF_025024155.1. Taxonomy (NCBI): domain Eukaryota; kingdom Fungi; phylum Mortierellomycota; class Mortierellomycetes; order Mortierellales; family Mortierellaceae; genus Gamsiella; species Gamsiella multidivaricata. The sequence goes on from NW_026251734.1 coordinate 366,242, forward strand.
CTCGGTGGTGACGAAGGAGGTCATCGGAACCATCGGCCACGGTACTGGACTGATCATGGCCAAGAACAGCAGTGGGGACATTACTATTTCGTTAATCTGAGTGAGCATCTTTTCGTTTCTTTCTTTCTCTTGTTCAGCTTCTAGTTTCTAGTTTCTAGTTTCTAGTTTCTATTTTTTGTTTTTTTTCTTCTTTTATCTTTCTTCGCATATCCTTCATTGTCTCTTTAATCCCGCTAGCATCGTCTTCATTAATTATTCGCGCTCTTTACATAGACCTCCTCTTCCTATCCGATTCTTCCATTGACACTCCTTAGCACTAAAGAAATAGAAGCGGATCAAAGACATAGCTGTCTATTCATTTAAAAACTCAAGTGGATCCGCCTTGATCCATAATGTTTGCAGCCTCGGATGCGGATTTCGGTGGGGCGGAGTAGCAACCCGCTGGAGCATACTTTCTGGAACGTGTAGGCTACTGAACTGTAGAAGCGGGGGAGGAGTAGAGGGAGCTGGCTGGCTGGCTCGGGGATTCGCTGTTCACTAATTTATATAAATTCACGCGACAGGACTCGCCAATCATATGCACAGAAGGCTGATCGACATACAAACCCACCATGTGCGTGGTGCTAGACCATGGTCAACAGCAGATGACAAATCCCTTGATCGCCCTGGTAATCGTTTACGTGTGTTTGTTGCTATCAAACGTATGGTTGCTGTTCCCCTGAGCTGCTCGTCCGAGTCCTGCGGTTGATCACGATATGCAAACAAAACGGGCAGAAACAAACCAGCTCCTTTTTTTTTTTCTTTTTTTTTTTTTTAATGTGGGAGGGTTTGAAAGTGTAGTCCGCCTGCGAGAGGTGCAAAAAATGGCTTCATTTCTCTCGTCTTTTGCGACTTGCTTATCTTTGGGCAAATGATGAAAGGAAAGGAAAGAAAGCCTTTAAGCAGATTGGCTTTTCTTTCCATTTTGGCAAAGCAAACCCAGCAACCGATTTCATTTCTCTTCTTTTTCTTCTTCACATTCCGTTTAGCCTGCCTTCCTGTACACCCTTACTTCCTGCTTTCTTTCCTGTCTTCTCTCTGTCTCTCTGTCTCTCCCTCTCCCTCTCCCTCTCTCTCTCGGTGTGCGTAGAACACCCTTTCCTCCCTCATACAACGCTATCATTCAAAGTCGTTTCCCTCGTCCTGTTCGATATTTCTCGTCCAGTTCCATCTTCCTTCAAGCCTCCCCCCCCATCAATTTCCACTCGAACGACTTCCCCAATGGAGGGCATGCTCCTGACATTTGCCCATATCCAAAAAGACGATAGTCTGGTAACGAAACCAACGACAATTGGTTCAAACCTCATTGCTTCGCAAAAAGTCACGTACAAAATTAACACATCATCTATCAATTTGCCAAAATGGGGATGATCCCTTAGGTCCCACTCCTCCCATACGCCGCAGGATGCTTCCTCGCCAGCGTCCTCTTAACCATCTCCGGAATTGCCGAAACGCACCCACAAGCCCTGGCCTTGGCCACCTACCTGATCCAGTTCGGATGGCTCCTACTTCAGATCCAGGGAGCGAAACTCGTCCAGCGATTTGGGACTCATGGACAGTGCATGGTCCTGTTCAATATCTGGGTCGTGGCCATGCAGGTCTTGGACGTCCATCGACGGGCTCTGAAGATGGAACTGTTCTCGACTGCTGGGGATGGTAGCAGTAATAGTAAAACCTTGAGTGCGGATGGCAGGATAAGCATGTTGAATGGAAACTCGGGCGCAGATCTCGAGCACACATACAGTGGGGGATATGGACACGGCCAGGAAGGTGGAGTGGTCGCCACTGTTCGAGCATACTATATCTCGATGCTGTGCAACGCTCTACCTGCAGCATGGGACCTATCGGGACTTTTCGCTCCTTTGTCAATCACCTCGTCTAGGATGAATGCTTCTACGATCAACAAAGGATCACCGCCATCGTCGTCCTTGACAGGCTCATCATCGGGATCTGGATCCCTCTCGTCGGCGACGACTGTGGCAGGGATGCGGGAGATGGAGTACCTGGTTTTGTTCGAGATCGCTGCAGGACTCGGTGTGAGCGTCGTCATGTGCACGGTCTGGCTGGGGATGACGATCCGTCAGGGTGGGAGCTCGTCGATGGGGGTCTGGAGGTGGAGCGCGCGAGTGCAGCGGATCATCAAGACTGTTAAGGGACGGGCACTTCATTGGAGGGCGATCCTGGAGGATAAGGTCGAGCGGTGTGTAGGACGGACGCAGGTTTAGAAGCCAACAGAATTGGGCGCAGGAAAAAAGAAGGAAACCACAATTGCAATTGCGCTGGGGCCACCTTCTGCACATAGTAAACATACAGTTGCCCCGAGAGCCGTTTGTTCATAAATCCGTAATCCTCAAAAACTGCATGAAAGCATGAAAGCAATGGTGCTATCTACTCTGCGAAGGAATGCATGTTTGTGCAAAGGGTGCTCCGTGTCCTCCTTTATACCCCCTCTCCCTCCCTCAGTTGCGTGTTCTTTGTTCCCCATTCCCTCAACAGCACTCATTCCTCTGATTCCGCCATTCCTTGAGAAGACAACGACAACGAAATGGACACCGCTGTTATGAAGAGCTGGTACGAGGTCGTGCGTCTGAATGATCCCTTTATCTGGAACCTGGCCGCCGAAGGGTCCTGCAGTCTCAAGGCCGCAGACGAGGGTGTCTGTCTCCCGCACTTGCAGCATCTCCACCAGCATACGCAGCTTGTTTCTACGGCCCATGTATTTCCACATCCTTCTCTCACGCTCTCTTCCGCGTCTGTAGCCAAGGAATCAAACTCGGTGGCAGCAGCAGCAGCAGCCCTCCTTCAAAGGAGCACCCACTGCAAAGCGTTGTTGGATCCCCAACCACAGAATGCACTGGACTGGCTGAAATGTTTGATCCAGCCCTCTCAAGATGCTGCTCTGAACGGCAATGATCAAGGGCATCTGCATCCGAGCAGAAAGGAACTTCGGGCTTTACTTAACACACACGTGGACTTACGCGAAGGTATTGTGTAATATTCGCAATATTCGCTGCAATAGTAATTCGTTAGGACCGGGAACTGAGAATGAGATTGGGACGAATGGTCTTGAGACTAATTTTTTTTTTTTCATTTTCTGTGAAGCTTTCTCTAAGGGCGCAGAATCAGGCAAAGGAGGCATCCACGGCTGCAGCCATGGAGCAGAAGAGGCAGCGTCGAAGCCGTCGTCTTCAGCAACACCGCCTCATCCTAGTTATAATTCGGAAGGATCCCTTCCCCATCACCCCCACCGTCAATCGCCTGGCACGAGGGCGTACCCAACACCAACATTTTCTAATTCATATTTCGTCTCCAGCAGTGAGAGCCACGCCGCTGGACGGGAAGACGTTGCCTCGTTTGCGGCAGCGGTAGCACCAACAGCAGGTGTGCCAAGTGCATCATCATCGCCATCGATGGTGGCCGACCCGGTGACGAATGCGTCCATAGCACAGGTAGCGACGGCGGTGACTTCGGCAGGCGAGACTGAAACCGGATCCTCAAATCCATTGGCGGCAGAGCAGCCGACCGAGATTGCTGCTAACACGAATGTTGCCGTCTCAGCTGCTGCACCTCTAGCGACAACCATGCATACCTTGCCCTCCTCATCTTCTCCATCGGCATCCTCAAATAGTCCAAGTCCTGCTTCCTTGATCACATCTTCCAATACTGCCGTGAATGCAGCCATCGATAAAGATACGGCAATGCAGACGAGTAACACCAGCACCCAGACCACTACAAACGACAACAGCAACAGCACCGGTACGACTGCTGATATCCCACCCTCCTCAAGCACAGCAACCACACCTACGAGTGGAACACCCATCACGCCTTCACGGACCTCCACTCTTGTCCTCTCCTCATCCGCGACTCTGTATTCCGTTGCAACGATGGCACAGGATGGTCTGGTCCGGTCCAAGGATGCAACAACAGCGTTTTTCTACCGGACCTTCTCACCCACCTACCGCATCTCGCGTCTGTACATCGATTCATGGACGAATGGGTCTCAGAGACGAGGACTTGAGCGGATCAAGAATAGTGTTGTTCGCGGGGATGCATTGACGCTCGTGAAGGGAACGACAACCCATATGAAGGATGTCTGGAAGCAGGTCATGACGGCGTATCGTGTCAAGAGTGCCAACATTACTGCGAAGGCTGCAGCAGACGGACGGGGGAAGAACAAGAGTAAGAGCAAGAGTAAGAGCAAGAAGAAGAACCATGACAGAGAGAATAATAGTGCGGACGAGGATAGCAAGACTCGTCCATAGACACTGAAACACATACGAGCATGCACGCACGTAGGCAATCAGGCGCAAAAAAAAAAAAGGTTAGAACCTTTTAGCAGAATAAATGTACAATGGCATTTTTTTACTATATTATTATTACTACTATTTACTTGAATGACAAAAGATGTAGCAGAAATAGAGGAAAAGAAGCGGTGGGCAAAGACCAACAAGCAAGCAGAATGGGCGGGGGGAAGGGGAATAGAAAAACTTTACGAGGGCATCCTCATGGAGGTTTAGAACCATTTCTAAGGAAAACCATGACAGGAACGAGTTAGATCTTGCGCAGCATAGATGAATAGATAGATATGTGACCCGGACTTACATGATGCTTGTGGTGCTTATGATGCTTATAGTGTTTATAATGCTTATAATGCTTTCCATGATGTCCATGTCCATATCCTTGTCCATGTCCATAGCCTTGTCCATGTCCATATCCTTGTCCATAGTGAACAAGCGGCGCTCCCATCATGGGAGCCATAAACGGCGGTGCATGATGACCTGCTGCAGCGTATCCGTGCTGTCCATGGCTTCCATGGTGTCCTGCCGCCAAGGCTGCAGCTCCAGCCAGGAGCGCCGTCGCACCAACCGCCATTCCGGCTCCTGCAGGAATATGGGGCATGCCACCGTGCGATACCGGCGCATGTGCAGGTGGGTGAGCACCATACTGTGGCTGTGGTGCGTATCCGTAGGGTGTAGGTGAAGCTGCGGGGTAGTGTGCTCCAGGGTAGGGTGACGCAGGAGGGTATGGGCTAGCCTGGTAGGGTGAGCCATAGGGGGCAGCGGGTGAGTATGCACCTGGAGGGACGCCATACGGGGCAGGAGGGGCACCGTAGGGAGTGGGCGGGACACCATAGGGAGTGGGCGGGGCACCATAGGGAACCTGTGGGGCGTAAGCGCCGGGGGGAGGGGCAGCTCCGTAAGGAGTTGGGGGATAGGGCGAGGCGGGATAGGGAGAGGCGGAGTAAAAGCTCTTGTCTAGGGGGGCGGAAGTAGTTGGAGCAGCAGCGGCAGGGGTGCCTGTGGGGGTGGCCTTGGGCTCTGGAGGGGCATAGGGCGGTGGGGCGGCGCCAAGGGCGGCACCGGGACGTTCCCATTGCGTCTTGCCCGTTGCGGTTTCTGTACGTCATTTCCGGTTAGTACCATGCAGGTATTAGTCAGAAGAGGTAGTTTGAAACCTGCTAGGGATGCCAATTGGTCGTGTGCTTTTAACATACCGACGTAGAAGTTGCGTTGATGGGAGGCATCGAATTGCGAGATCCTGGGTGGAGCCGGAAGGGAGATGAAGAAGCTGGGTTAGCGGGGAGTGTCCCTGGGTTGCAAAGTCTGACGAGCGAGCGAGTGAGGGATCCTTCGAGTTTGGCCTACCATCCGGCAGGAAGTGGAGCTTCCATTGTGTCAATCGTCAAGCGGCTGCTTCTTGAGGTGTGAAGTGTGAAGCGAGAGGCAGGAGGTGGAAGGTGTGGTAAGAGAGGAGATGAAAAAGGAAGGAGGAAGGCGATGGACAAGGATGGAGTGGGAGCTATAAACAAAGGTCGATGGAAGAATGGAAGGATGGAAGGGATGGAAATGATCTCTTGGTTTTGTGCCAAGAACTTGACGCAGCCCAACCAACGATTCAGCGATTTTGGACTTTTGGTCACACACATACCGAATGCACTGTACATGTCCATACAGACGCCCCTGAAGACATTCATTACATTGCCACTTGAAGCAGGTGCTGGGCGGTGCTGGGAGCAGACCAGGTCTTCCTCCAGACACAAACAAACAAGCTCCAAAGGAACAGTTACATCGAAAGCATGAAGGGGTGCCAGCGATATGTTCCTCTCCCCGCTGTGCCCATGGGAAACACCTTAAGTTGGTGGCAAAACAAGGGACGCGTTCTTATTCGTCTGGTTCTTGAAATATAAAAACGAAACGCGTCTTTGATACACAGCAGCACAGTAACTGGGTTTGGGATTCATCCTAACCATTCCCCGGTTCAGATCCCATGGATACATATCCATATCCAGGTTGGAACAGCGCCCCATCCAATAGTATACAATAAAGCTGACCATAGCCATATGGCCGCCCTTGTTCCGCCATAGACAAAAACACGCACGATAGGTTCCTCTCTCCTCCCAAGTCTTGGATTAAAAAAGCACGCTAGCACGAGCTAGCCAGGAAAGTGCCCGAGTGCTTACCCTCTCTTCTCCCTGGAACACGACTACCGCTCCTTTCCTTCCTCCTTCTCATCAAGATCATTCTTCTTATTCTTTTCTCATTCCTTCCTCATTCCTCATTCCTCTTTCCTTAAACCCCTCTCCTTTTTCTTTTTTTTTTCTATTCAAAGCACAGCACAGCACAACTCGCACCTTATCCGCAATGTCGGACCGCTCCGCTCACTCCTCCCACTACAGAGGAGGCTCTGTCTCTCGCTCTGGAAACACTCACGCACCGGCCAATTCGACTTCTCCAAGGCCCCAGAAACAAGAGTTTTATGAAGAGTACCATCCCGACGACCACTATCCGGATGATCACTATCCCGACGGGCGTCACCATCATCACGAACAGGAACAATACGAACAGGAACAATACGAACAGGAGCGATACGAACAGGAACAATATGAACAGGAACAATACGAACAACATTATCAACAGCATGGTCAATTTGATGGTGCGAGATCTCCAACACCCGAAACAATTCACAGCCCGATGTACAACCTCGATCAAGCTAGCGCAGCACACCACCACGAACAGTACAATGATGAGCACCTCGAGTACCATGAAAACCGTCAATACCCGGAAGAGGAGGGTTATATTGAAGATGAAGAGCATCCCCATGAGGAAGTGAACTCGCACTCGCACACCTACGCCGACACTCCAGAGCCATCACGCCCGCCGCCAACACGAGGCAAGCTGTTCCGCCTAAAGGTGATAAGCATGGCAACTGTGTTGACTCTGCGAGTGCTGTGGGGTCTCCTCGCTCTCTTCGGTACCATGGCCTGGCTGGCAGTAATGCCAGCCTATGCATTCAGGTACGACCCCTGTTCTGTCCCGCATCGCGTCATCTGAAACGACGAGGGGGATATTAGTGCATGAGTATGCAGCATCGTAGAAATTTCCCTAATTAACGATTCGCCACTTTCTTTTTTTTTTTTTTTACTTCTGTTTTCATTCTCGTCATCAATCCTCTCTAGAAACAAGTACGAACCCAACGGCTTTTCTAATCCGACGTACACTTTCTGTAAGTCAGGGTCTTCATTGTGGTTGCCATTGTTGTTATTTTCCCTCGAACAAAGAAAATGTCGGGAATGAAGTATTTGATATTAGGTCGGGCTACAGCATGGCTCTCTGATTGATTACATTGATGACCAACATCCATCCTTCTTAATTGTATATAACGTTATCGCCGATAGTCCTCGTCGCGACTGTGAGCACATCGATTGCAGCTATTTGGCAATCGTGCTGTCCATATCTCATTCGAATGAACCCGCTCTCTCTCTGGCCCAGGATCATCAACCACCCAATTACCCAGACAATAACCATCGTCTTCTCCATCATCTTGACCATTCTCAACTTTTTCAGTTGGATCATTCTCGCCTCCAACAAAGATGGTGCTAAAACCAACTGTCAAGAGGGATCCCTGTCCAACCGTAGTGGATATGCCCTCCAATGCCGCGGCGTCAATACCGCCCTCGTCATGAACGCCATCATGTTCTTGCTTTGGGCCCCTATCGCTCTGATCATTGTCTGCGGAATGATGGAGGAAGGATTTTGGTGGTGGCGAAAGAACGAGGGATGGGCACAGAATCAAGGACCAAACATGACTCGGGAAGAATACGATCTAAAGATGGCTCGCGGGACGCAGAATTACAACGATCCTTCGATGGACAATTTCTCCCATATGCAGTATGAGGAAATCCAGATGCCTAAGCTGGCTTACGTGACACCCATTGCATCCCAGTTCAAGTCAGGGGGACAGCAGCAAGGCGTTTACGGGGATGAGGAGGGCTATGAGCACTCGAGGCCTTCAACACCCCAGAGACAGCGTCAGCAGCAACCCCAGCGATCTCTCCAGCAACATGCACAGGAACAAGCACAAGCACAGGCACAGGCACAGGCACAGGCACAGGCACAATCGCAGGATGTACGGAGGTTGCGTAACAAGGCTTCAGGTTCCTCTCTGGCGCCTTCATTTGCGGCTCGACTGTCAGGTTTCTTTGGAGCTGGTTGGAACAGCGGACCGATGCCTCCGTCGTCATCGACGGATACAGAGCTTCAGTCACAGCCTCAACAGTATCGAGCAGGACCATCGCGACTCAAGGAGACACATACACAGCCGGCTTCAGAGCCCGAGACGGAAACTCAACCTGACAAGACATCCGTTCATGGAGATGAGTATGTGACCCAGTGGCACAACCGTCGAGATGATGACTGGTCATGAACAATGAAAAAAGAAAAGAAAAAAAAAAGTCAGTTTTCTTATGATATGTATCATCCTATCTATGCATTATGAGACCTCAAAAAAATATAATTATATAATGCCATCGCCGCTTTATGCACGCGTACGAAAGAGAGAAAACGAAAGCGAGGATGAAACAAAAAAGATGGGATCGAAGTGAAGAAGAGCAAAGAAAATAGATTTAGGATTCTTTCGCCGTCATTTTTGGCAATCTCGAAGCTGCTGCTCCTGTGCACTTGCAGCCATGTCTAGCTCCCATAGCTCTTTGTTGTCGAACTTTTATTGCATTTACCCCCCGGAGAGCAGGCAATAACGGTGTGGCATGATGCCGGTTCCTATAAAAAAACCGGCGTCATGGGTTCTCTGATGATACGAAATGTGGGCCCTTCAGAGCGCCCAAAAGCAGATAATGATGGCGCTCAAAGATTTGAATTTGACATTTTTAGCACAAGCACTATATGAAGCATCTACATGAATAGGGCTAGAAGAGAGGGAGCTGGCTGCTGAGAGATACCCTGCTGCGCTTGAATATATTTTTTAGTAGATGAAGCAAGGCCATGCACAACCGTGAGCGAAGCGAGCAATAAGAGCGGTTCCTCTACATATCCCCAGCTCCAGAAATAACGACACATAGAAGGAGGCTGAGAGATGTAGAAGATGGTGGGGGGATAGGTGGTGGCGGCGATGGCATGTATCGGGGGAATCTTCGAGAGAAGACACAGGAGCCTATGGCACGTTTCAGCAGGGTCGTACAGGAACAACTGCGTTTCCCGAGTGTCCATTTTTTGAAGAGGTCAATCGGTCGTTTCAGGTAGTGGGCTACTAAAAAAAAATCTCCGAGCTGACAGCGGAGGGATATTTAGCGTAAGCGTGAAACGTGGAAATGGGCGCAGAGAGAGAAAGAGAGATAAAGAGAAAAAAAAGAGGGACCAGGAATCGCCTGTAGACACAATCTACATAGGAAATGGATGAGAATCGCGTCTAGATCGAGACAGGCGATGGCAATCGATGGCACGCAATCGATGGGATAGGCGGATAAATTTATGGCGTCTGGACATGAGCAAGAACGTATGTCGACATGGGTATCATGTAGCCCATTGGGTCCTTCTCTTTTTTTACGAGCGGGCCGGGCTCTGGGGGGCGGCAGCAGATTTTCAAGAGTACGTGCTATTTTGTACCTAGACTGCAGCCACATTCCCCATGCCCCCCCTTCCCCCCCCCTCTCCCGGTCCATTGTCCCATTGCCAGCCTGGGTCCAAAAGAGGTCAGCGAACCAGCGAGGTTGGTACGTTTTTGTCTGTAGCCCTTGCAGAAAAGATGGCTCTAACCAGAGAACAAAATCTTAAATCAATTCATAGACGAGAGATCCGCGGCGACAAATATAAAAAAGTTCAAGACCAAACCAAATCCAACAAAGAAAAAGAGGCACGCATGCACTAAATTAAATTATATTTTTAAATTGGCCTCTTCCCTGGCTAGGCACATCCACCGAGTTTCCTCCGCCAAATCCTCTCCGCTCCCTCACACTCGTCTTCTTTCGCTCTTTCCCGCTACTTCTTTTTCTCTCTTCCTTTTCTCTCTCTTCCTTCCTTCCTTTCTTATCACCTTTTTGAGAACCCAATTCCATCTGATTCGCAAAAAGGATTCCTCCTTCGACTGGATCGTCAGTCCTGTATACCCTCTCCCTCGAACACAATCGTTTTTCTCTGAAACAACGAGTGTTATACTGCCTTGCTTTTCTTCGCGTCTTTCCTCCTCCCCTCCTCCTTCTATCCCTACACACGGCTGTACACCTTGAACACATCCCATCTTTTGTTTCCCGGTTCTCAACAGCACAGGTTCGTTTTTTCTTCACTACACACATCAACCCTTCGGGAATACAGCGACCCCAATACATCTCCCAACCATACCTTTCTCCGACATTCCTTTAGAAGTGAAGGCTCGCAAATTAATATTGTTGCTCTCGTCGCTATTTTACTCTTCCTTTCCAACAACCAGACCCATCAGAAACTACACAAATAGCCATGCGGTCAGCTACAAAGACCAGCAGTATGTCGCTGCTGTTGATGGTCTTCGCGACAGTGTCCTGGATTAATACAGCATTCGCCAACATCGCATTCACCCCCTTTGCCAACAACACGAGCGTCAAACCTGGCGACTTTATGGACATCACATGGACAAGTGCCCCAGCCGTCAATGGAACAGCCGCCAACAATGATCCCTTCAATCTTAGCTTGCGTGCACTCACTGGCCAAAGATACGATCTCCAGCGCAATGTCGCTCAGACCCTCCTAACCCTCCGTGTCCAAATCCCCGCGGGAGCTACAGGTGGAAAGGTATTGGTCAAAAAACGATTACTCCTAAAACTGCAGCAGCAACATGCTTGTGTACCTTCCTGTTGCTGATGCAATTCTCCTCATTTCCTTTAATCCCACAGCATAGCTTCTATGCTGAATACTCAGGCACTGGTGCCAAGACCGCAAGTTCCAGCCAGTTCAATATCTCAGGTGCTGTTGTCACCACCGCTTCGGCCGCTCCTGCGCCATCAGGCACAAGCTCAGCCAGCCACCCACCTACACACACAGCCGCACCCGGTGCGACTCCCTCAGCCGACACTGGTATTTCTGGTGTAACTTTGGCGATTATCATCGCCGTCGTCGTCGTCGTCCTGGTCCTGATTGCCCTCGTCTTCTTCTGTCGCCATCGTCGTCGCGTGGCCGAGGCTAAGGTCGACAGCCGGTCCATAGACGATAGCAAGGAAGCCGGCTTCACCTCTGGTCCAGGCGCCTATGGATCCAAGAGTCAGGACAAGGAGTCTTTGACGCGATCTGCCGGCTCTGGTGGCGGACCTGTTGACGGCGGCATGGTAGCCATTCCCCTGAACGGTGGTCCCGCAACTCGTCCACCTCGCCCTGAGGATGGTCCTCGGTCACAGCAATCGCATCTCATGCAGCATGCCGGCAGCCCCACCAGGAGTCCATTTGATGGACCAGATATGATGATGCCCCCACCAGGAGCATCACCCCGTCAGCAAAATCAGCAACAGCATTTGTATCAGCCTCCCCCTCAGCTCCCGCCACCTCAGCAGATGTCGCCCTTCAGCCAACCAGCACAGCCCTATGGAATGTCCAATCCATTGATGGCACCATCTCATGCCCACCAGCAACAGCAGCTTCAACGGAATCAGAACCCTTACCAACAGAACAACCGCGAGTCTATCGATTCCGAGCTTGAGTCGGTCTATGACCCCAATCGCCCACGCGTAGCGCCTAACAGCAACCCTGCGGCGAACGTTCGTGCCTCGCCCCTGGGATCTGGATCCCCATTGAAGCACTCGCCTTCCGCACAATCGATCAACAGCAACCGGCTTCCTCATAATATGAGTCCTCAGCCCCAGAACCAGACTCAGAATCCATTCACTCAGCCGGAACACGAGATCATGGCAGTCGCTGCTGCCGTTGCTGCTGCCGTTGCTGCTGCCTCGTCCCCAGGTCAGACCCATCGTCAGTTGCAGCAGGATCCTCGTATAAGCCCCGCTGCTCGATCTGCTCCCTCGCCTAGAATGAAAGAGATTGAGATGCAGCCGCTTGATATCCAGCAACACCATTATGAGCAGCAGCAAAAAATGATGCAACGCCAGCAACAAGAGCAACAGCAGCAGCAGTCTACACAACCTGCACCTGTTCCTGCCCCCGTTCCTGCACCCGTCCCTGCACCCGTCCCTGCCTCTGTGCCTGCACCGATGCCTGCAGCCCAAAAATCCATTAACCCGACTCAGTTCGATGACAAAGCCGAGCTCCAAGAGGACGATAACGTCGTCGCTTACAACGGATACCGCGACACCATCTTTGGAGCTTATGCTCACAATGACGACGAGGATGAAGAGGACGAGCATAAATCATCCATCCCAGCTGTCCCCGTCTTGCCAGCGGCCCAAATCTCGACCCAGAAGAACACGGAGCAACCATCGATGGAGCAGGCCACCGGTGGAGCCGAAATCCAGCGTAAGAAGTCCGTCAAGTTCACAGGAGTCCCTCCTTCGGGTCCTATTGTCTTGCCAAGCCATGAGGCCGCCAAAGAACACCAGGCTCAGCGTCAGCAGCGCTACCAGCAACAGGAGGATCAGGGCCAGCAGCAACGTCAACAGAGCCGTCCTTTCTCGGAAGCAGAATACACGGAGATGGATTTCGGCGACGAGGATTACGAAGATGAGGACGATATCAAGAACCGACTTATGGAGACAGAGGTCCCCAGCCCTGTGTCGAGCACCTCCTCGCGGCCCTACATTGACACCGCCGTCGGCAACTCGTCTTCACCTCAGACTAGTGCCGCGGGCCTCAATAACTTTTCTCCGATCCGCTCCCCAGGTGGATATGTTCCCCCACCACCAGTAGCAACACAGCAATCCTTCAAGCCAACCGCCGCTGAGGACTCGCCTAGCCTGGACACGGGCTTCGGACATGGCTTCTACGAAGATGTCCTGGCAGCGGTCGAAAAGACTGTGCCCCCACCCTCGACGACGGCTCCTTCGCCTACATCGGCCTCCTCGCCTAAATCCCCACAGCCCCCTGCTTCCTCAACACCAGGATATGTCAAGCCGGTGATGCCCCCCGTGCCACGGTCACCCTCGCCCCCACCGGCGATGGTCACGCCACAACAGTTTGTGCAGCAGAAGCATATCTCGGTCCCACAGCCGCTGCAGATCCAGCCCGTGAACGAGCAGGTCTTTGGAGCACCTTCTCCGCGCATCGCTCCCTCGGTCGTGAAACAGTTCCATGCGAACAAGGCCTACCCTTCCCCATCGGTCTCACCGGCGCCACTTCCGGCCGCTAGCAATCATAACCATAGCGCGCAGGGACAGCAGCCTGGTGGAGAGTTCTATGAGGGATCATCGCTGCTTTAAGAACTTTTTTTGCATTTAGAACAAAAACCCCCAATAATAATAAACGTATCAATAATACGCATAGAGGAATAATAATAACTCGGCCCAGTTCAGTTGTTTATTTATTATAGGATAGGAGGGTTGCCTAGTGTTGCTGTTACAGAAAAGTCCTATAAAGCCCCTCCAGATACTGTAGACCCGATCTGTGGCGATGCTGCTGACGGCTGTGGTGTCGATGTCGCGGAAGGGGTATCGCTGAGTCGTTTTGATCGCCCACTCTTTCGGAAGAGACTACTGAACCGACTCTCCTTCCTCTTCATCTCATTAAACTGCTCCTCCGCCTGGTCTTCAAAAAAGCTCGGCTCGAACTGTGCCAGATGACCCTTGATCCTCTGCACATACCCCTCCATCGCGATCCCGTTCCCGAAACTCTCCAGAAACGGCTTATGAGAATAAGGCGCAGTATTGGCATCCAGAGTCATCAGCGCCTCCCAGAACTCTTGTGCACCCCCTGAAGGGTACGGAAACCGGGCGTAGTCCATCGAAAAGACTGTAAGCGGTGGGGACGGGAGTTTGAAATCTTCTTGGATCTGGCGGGACCAGGCCAGGAGCTGGAGACGGGCTTCCGTGGCTGGCGGGAGGAGTTCTGGGGTCGCATGCGTGAAAACGATGAGGACCTTGGGCCAGAAGGCCGGGGTGAAGAGGCCTTGGTAGGTCTGAAGGGTTTGGTGGAAAGTGTTGTCGTAGCTATAATAAATTAAAAAAAAAAAAGGGCGAGAGCAAGCAAGGAGCGGGTAGAGCAGGTTATCGCGTGGCGATGTTCAAGTACACACATGAAAAAAGATCGGAGGCAAGATAGCTGTTAGCCGTGAGAGATTGCTTTTCCAAGCATTCAACCAAGCAAGTAAGCAAGCAAGCGAAAAGGCATGTAATCATGACTTGCCGGTAATGTGTACACTTGACAACGAAGAGGAAGGCATCGACGCCTGCAGCGACTTTTGTCAGGAGAGTACCGATCTCATTGACGCGGTTGGGGTTGTGGAGCTGGCCATTGAAGGATGGAGTGTCGATACAGTGGATGATCGGGTTCGAGGCGATGTTCAGGAAGTGATTCGAGGCCTGGTCGACTCTCTGCGTTACTTCCTAGAAAGTCGTCCATTAGCCATAGCAGGCAGAGTGTATGAAGGTTTTAGTAAAGGATTGGTCTAGCCTGCAATCTATCCTATCCCTCATTGTTGTGGAGACGAGTGGGAAGTAATTGACCGTAATTGTGAACGTACGCTCACGGAGGCCTTGGCCGGGAAGATCTCTTTGCTTAGGATGGCATTCAGGAGCGTGCTCTTTCCTAGAGGACAGACAGCCAAATGTTGAGTTGTGTGTTAAGTGTGAGCTGGTGCCTTGTCAAAGGGAACCGGAACTGGAGAGTAGCCAGTGGATTCTTTGGCACATCGGTGTTTTGCATTACCTTCACCACTCTTGCCAATGGCTACTACGGTGAACTCGCGTGCGGGGGTGTTGGTTCCGACCTGTTGCTGCTGCTGTTCAAGCTGCTGTTGCTGTAGCTGCCGCAGGTACTGCTGGTGCTGTGTCTCGCCAGCGTACATATCGTATATTTATGGAAAATGATTACGAAATAAAAATAAAAAAGAGAGCGTGTTCCTGGGTGTAGAATGAGAGGAGTCGCACGTAAGAGAGAGGGAGTGGAGTCGGATGGATGTCAAGGATGGATTAGAAGGAGAGGAAGAAGAGGGTTAATCGGGTTTAGGGTTGATGGCTGGAGGTGTCTTGGCCAGAGGCGCGTTGTTCGTCTTCGCCATCACTTTCCCACAACCATCCGGTGATGGGGTCACACCCACATCTTCTGGGTGCCATGACGCAGTAGGTCGGCCCTTCATGCACATTCCTAACAGTACATCCGCCTTCATCATCGTGGAGAAGGTGCAGGAGTAGCTCCTCTCCTTCCCTCCTTCTCCTCTCTTTTTTATCAATATACTATCACATCTACCCTCTTCCACTCCCAGTTGTGTGTGTGGCCCAACTGTCTGGGACCAGCAAACAAATGTCCCGGTTCAATATCAGTCCTATCAAGGTCGACTCGCTCAGCTTTCTTATCCTTGACAGCCCCTCCGACCAGACACTGCCGGCCTATATCCCCATCTTTGAGCAGCACAATGTCACGGACCTTGTACGCATCTGCGAGGGCTCGCCCTATACTATCGACCCATTGACCGCCATTGGCATCAAAGTGCACGATGACATGTGCGTCCTCTCTTCTCTCTCTCGCTCCCTGACATGGCTTTCTACGAAAGTGGGCCTGAAACCCCTCTCGGAGAATAGAATAGAATCTTACTATCGTGTGTTTTTTTTTTGTTTACAGGAAATTCGAGGATGGGACAGCCCCATCGAAGGAGATCGTGGCCAGATGGCTAGAACTGAACGACGAAGTATTCTTTGAATCGCCCACATCCGACAGATGTATAGCTGTCCATTGTGTCTCCGGCATAGGAAGAGCACCGGTAAATGGCCTCAACATGCTCTGTCTGTCTAGCTCGTGTCATCCCTTTTTCTGGCCATGAGATTAATCCTTATTCTTGTAGGTCATGGTGGCGATATCAATGGTCGAGAACGGCATGGATGCACTGGTAACGTTCTAAACAACGACGCATGACTTTCAATTGACAATGCCTGGAAGACGAAGAGGATCATGAAGCCGTTCTAAAGATCTCGATCTTGTGTGCTGGGACGGACTTGTCGTGTCGTGTTGTGTCTTTTTCTTTTTCTTTTCTTTTTGTTGGAAAATAGGATGCCATCGCCTATATCCGGAAGGCGAGACATGGAGCATTAAATCGTGTCCAGATCACATTCTTGAATGGGTAAACATGTCGACGCATCATTCTTTGTATAGCTTTGAAGCTATCGCAGGTTGACCTGTAGCGAAGGCATCATGTTGCTGATGGACGACGTTCTCGTGTTATTTTTATATACTGAATAATGCACTCAGGTACAGGAAGAGAAAGAAGGGCTTTAATTACAAGCAGAAGCAGAGGCAGCAACAG
This sequence comes from Gamsiella multidivaricata, assembly GCF_025024155.1. Taxonomy (NCBI): domain Eukaryota; kingdom Fungi; phylum Mortierellomycota; class Mortierellomycetes; order Mortierellales; family Mortierellaceae; genus Gamsiella; species Gamsiella multidivaricata. Next base: position 382,940 of record NW_026251734.1, read on the forward strand.
GACTTGTTGAAGGCAGCACTGGGGACCAATGGATTGACTGAGCCATCTTCGACTTCAGCACAAGAGACCAATGACTGTGATAAGAAGAAGAAAGGATTTTTGGCCAGGCTGTTTGGGAAGAAGTGAGATATCATGGACAATCTTTCGATAGACCCATAGACCGATTACAATAGACTAGACAATTAGATAGATAGATCGACAGATACAGAATGAAGAGGAAGAAAAACAACAAGTGAACATGTATTGACGCGAAAAGTTCAGTCTTTTTGCGGTTGGAATGTTGTAGTCGTTGGTGTCAAATCATATCACGTCCAGCACAACCATTGGTACAACACGAAAGCTATGCATAGCAGAGTGTATACTACTTTCTAGCGCGAAAAGAAACGGCACCACTTGACGTAGGAGATCGGTCTTGCAGCGAAGCATTTTGCTCTGCGCCAGCCTACTTACAGTTGAGCCGCATGAGTAATATCGAGAAAAAAGCGGTGCCAGGGTGCTGCCGATGCAGGCACGCAGGTACATGTGGTTCATTTGCACCTCGTCAACACTCAACCACCGGCAGAAAAATGATACATTCCTCTCTTGAATGGTAGCAATGGATACATACACGCGGCAATAAAAAAATTTGTTCCCATTATAAATAAAAGTTCCGGGTTTACTTCTGCTATATACCCATGGGGATGCAGAGGCAGGACTGGGTTGAAGAGGAGCTGGGCGTGATCATGCGGAACCCCTAAGCAGGCCCAACGAAGAGGGCCTTCCCCCAGACAAAAGCATTCCTCTCGGTTCGCTCCTTGACGGGCACGGTCAATGGATCGTAAAGAGGGGAGACTAGATCAAGCACTGCGGACGAGGACGCGCTTAAATACAGACGTAGACGTCCATGCATGGACAGATGGACAAATGGACAAGCTGACAAACAATATACGTAAACCGCTATCTAGGTTGCATGGCCCTAGGCATGTGTATGGTAATGGGGGGCCCCTCAGGCGATCTGTCTTCTAAAAACGTCAGCCAGAACTGATATAAATACACCTCCCCTCCCTCCTTTCCTTTTTTCTTTTCCCCTCTTCTTCAGTTTCCCACACTCTGTTCCTCGCTTCTCTCTATACCCGCCTTACCAGCCAAACCTATCCATTCACACATACACACATACACACATACTCTCACAACATGTCTTCTCCCCAAGGAAACCGTCTCGCTGGCAAGGTCGCCGTCATCACCGGTGCTGGAAGGCAAGCTCATTTAACATTTCAACACCACTCATGAATCATTTTTAACGTGTTCCTTGTTGTGTCGAAGCATTAAGGCTAACCATCGCGACCCATTTATCTCATCCAACAGTGGAATCGGTTTAGAGTCCTCCGTCCTGTTTGCTTCAGAGGGCGCTAAGGTGGTCTGCGCGGACATCAACGAGAAGGGTGCGGCTGCGACGGTCGAGAAGATCGCGTCGCTCTTTGGCGAGGGTCGTGCTGTCTCTGTCCGCGCAGATGTCAGCAAGGAGGAGGATGTCAAGAAGATGATCCAGTTGGCTGTCTCGCAGTTCGGTAAGGGCCCAGGAGGATACTCTACCTTCATTATGGCGAACAAAGGACCGGGCGTAGTGGCTGTTCAAGCAATGTTACATTTTTTGATCAACTGATCCTCGCTCCCATGCGTATGCATTTTTTTTCTGAATGCGGATGGCTGACACGCTGTTCGCTCATTTTGTTCTTTCGCACATTACTAGGTAAGATCAACGTCCTCTTTAACAATGCTGGAATCATGCATCCTGCTGACGACAACGCTATCACCACCTCGGAGGATATCTGGTACGTCTGTTTGAATGTCTGTTCACTGGTTGCCATCACCATTATTCCTGCAATGTGCATCCTTTTACCTTGTCCCTAACATCGTCCCTCGTTTTTCTGTGGTTAATTGACTCGAATCAACAGGGACCTGACGATGAAGATCAATGTCAAGGGTGTCTGGTGGGGCTGCAAATACGCCATCGAGGAGATGCGCAAGACCGGTGGTGGGTCGATCATCAACACAGCCTCGTTCGTGGCCCTCCGTGGAGCGGCCACCCCTCAATTGGCCTACACAGCCTCAAAGGGAGCTGTCCTGGCCATGACCCGCGAGTTGGCTGTCGTCCACGCGAAGGAGAACATCCGCTTCAACGCCCTCTGCCCCGGCCCTCTGCGTACGCCCCTACTGATGGAGTTCTTGAATACGGAGGAGAAGAAGAACAGGCGGCTGATTCATGTGCCCATGGGTCGGTTTGGAGAGGCGATCGAGCAGGCCAAGGCGGCCCTGTTCTTGGCCTCGGATGATTCCTCCTACATGACTGGAACGGACTTTACGGTTGACGGAGGTCTTTGTGCCGCCTACGTTACACCCGAAGGCGAGACCCTTTCGAACTCACCCCACGTATCCTACCAATAGACGAGGGCAGGCTATGATAGCGAAGGATAAATCATTGCAAACACTTATGAGTAATAAAAAAAACACCCCACGGTAGACTTCTCATGAGCTTTTAACGCACGTTCGTCAATTGGGTTCATTTGCTGGCGAAGCAGAATTAGGTTGATGGGTTGATGGTTTTTTTTTTTTTTTTTTTTTTTTTTTTTTTTTTTTTGGGAAGGTTAAGCTACTATACAAGGCGAAGCAACTTCGTGCTCCATATTTTACAGAAAAGAAAATGCTACGGCAAATGCAAAACGCGATGTTCAAAAAGGTGTATGTACAAACGATCGAAATCGACTATTATTCGTTGTATCTCATATCGATCCATGGTCTTTTAGCGGTTGCTGATGACTAGTCCCAGAAACTATAGAATCAAAAAAAAAAAAAAAAAAAGTCGTTAGCATGCTGCGATCTCTTGCTCATCATCATCACCATCATCGTTGTTATTTATTTATTTCTCCTAGACCGCCAGAAGCGTTACCTGTTCGTAAGTCATGGTGACAATACCCGTTCCAGCGATGTCGATCCGTCTAAAGGCATCCGTGAGTGTCTGGACCGTAACACAGGACTGGACAAAGTTGTCAAAGCTGATATCGCCACGACCGCGAACGTCGTACTTGGTCATGATCAAGGCCACAGTGACCTCGCTCAGGTTATAACCAAATCCTCTGAGGGCCTTTTGCAACTCCATCGAATCAATAGTTCCTGAGCCGTCGAGGTCGTAGGTCTGAAAGCAGGCCTTCCATTTCTCAATGTAGTTCCATAGTCCGATAAATTCGTTAAAGGAAATGGTCCCGTTGCCGTCGCGGTCAAACATGTTCATCATCATCCGCACAGTTTCCACTAAGTAAAAAGTAAGCAAAGTGAGACCATAATAAAAAAGTGTTAGAAAATGGGCCGGACAATTGAACAGTTGATCTATCCTCATTTTGGAGGACTACAGCCCAAAGCAAAGAAAAAAAAAACTTACTGTTGAAGGGTGTCCAGCCATCGCCATTCATCAGTGCCCGTTGGAGCTCCTCACACGACAGAGTACCCGAATGATCCGTATCGACGGCATCAAACCAATCCCGTAGCGAGTTCAGCGCAGACAAGCTACTAGACGCCCGGCGTCCATTTACCTGCTGCATCTGCCGTTGTTGCTGCAGCGTATTCTGATGGTGTTGGTATTGCTGGCGCTGGAACTGCATCTCGCTGGTAGAGCCCTGCTGGTAGGTGTTATAATGGTTGTACTGCTGATAGGGTTGTCGTTGTTGCTGTTGCTGAAGAGGCTGGACGAGGGAGCTGGAGGAGGATTGGGTACTGAAGGGAGCCGTGTGGGCGGCTCTTGACTGCGAAGTTGAGTAGGAGGAGTACGCGGAGGGTTGTGGGTGTTGCTGGTAGGTGTGCTGCTGCACTGGAGCACGATGCATGGTGTTGTGGGCGTTATCGGAAGAAGGTGAGAAGGTTTGGTGTGGGTAGTAGTGCTGTTGCTGTTGGTGCTGCTGGGCGGCCATGGTGCAAGGGTTATCGCGAGGGATAGGAAGTGTGAGATGGTCGTGAAGGAAAAAGGAACAGAAAGGGAAACAAGAAGAGATGTCTTACCTATAAATATTGGTTTACTTCGCCTCCACTTCCTCCGCTGACTTTCTCGTGCGGCCCTAGTTCCTGGGGCAAGAAAGAAGAAAAGACAGGGCTGCGGGCGCACAATTTCCCACTCGAAAACTCAAAAGGGCTGAATCGCATTCGCACCGCATGGCAGCTTTTTTACGGTGACATCAGCTTATGTGTTCATAATAAAAAGAACCCTCGAGTAGCGCTAGTGTCTTCTCTCCTTTTCTTCGTTGGTTCCCCCGGTGGAGTGGGCCGCACAGCTGTTTGACATTAGCTCAGCACCGCGAAAAGAAATGCGCGGAAATTTATTTCATAAGGAGACATGGGTCGACAATTTCAATAATCTCCTCCATGATCTGCTGCGGTCGCTTTTCGGAATGATGGCCCATCGACTCCGTTTCACAGAGGGAAAATTCGCTTACATCGATCGCATCGCCAATTAAGCAATGGTCCATGCAAAAGGAATGGCTGCGGAGCTAATTGGGCATTCCTGATTTTGCTCTGCTTCCGTTGGAATCAATGGAATCAATGGTGACACCCAGTTCATGATGGTAGAGGCTGTGTGTGAGCACAGATGCCCCTTGCATCTAGTGGGGCGTCTGCAGCGTACCTGAATACACTGATGCTGTTACTGCTGTTGTTGCTGTTGCTGTCGCTATTGCTATCGATGCCAATTGTCGATGATATTGCTGCTGTATGAATCCGATCTGTACAAACAACGACCTAAGCAACTGATGTTCGCTAATGCAATTAAACCACAGGGCGAATTATGAAAAGAAGGCTCCTTGAGAGCCCTGGTCGATGCCACTTTCTCCTGGGACCATTTTCAATCGGCAGCAGGGAGCGATACTGAGTCCTCTTCCTTCTTCTCTCTTCTTCTCTCTCGTCTCCTCCGCCCCTCCACCGTCATCCTCCTTCCTTATTCATCCCTTCACTCTAATGCTAATGATCGTAATGACCCTTTGAAACCCTGCACACCTTTGAACACGTTTTTACGGCCCATAGAGACCCTGCATCTTTTTTACCCGCCCATCCTGTCTGCCTTGTTAGCCAGTCCACAGCACGTCATTGCTGCCAATACACCTTCCGCATTCACGCCTTTCAATAAGCTGTTTCGCCACCAATTTTTAATGACCCATCTTACACCCTATATCGATCGCATCTATTCATAGCCTTTCCCTCCATCCGCATTGACATCGCTCCAGCTGTCTTCTTTTCTCCTTGTTCGGTCTTTGTCCTGTTTCCTCGCCCTTGGGGACCACACCCTCTACACCTGTTTTCTCTCGACTAGCTGAGGTAAGACAGATCTTCCTTCAAGCAGATATACTGCAGAAAGGGCGCATTGTATTCCTACATCACAACATGAACGAACAGCAAAAAGCGTTGATGTTCCATCGAGCGCAATGACCATGTTGGTTGCTCCCTGGCAGTGCCAATTAAGTAGTTACTTCACGCGGGGGAGGCCGACTCGGCTTCCTCGCTCTTTCCCTTTTGATTTGGATAATTCTCTGTCCCCGCGCCAGACCCCTATGTCGAACTCGATCGCTCGATGTTCGATAAGTCTCTTCTCGCTTGACTCTTTCTGTCTCTCTGCTGGGGTCCACTGCGGAAGGAACGAACGTCTATTCTATCGTTGCATTGCAATCATGTGGTTTACATAACGATTGTTGTTTTGTGTCATACGCTTTTTTAAGAGACCTTTACCAGGCTTTGCGCACGTTTTTGGTGCCATCTTTCTCATTGTATATCAATACCGCGCTGCTCTCTCTTTCCCTCGCCCGCTTGCTCTTATCCTTCTGTGCAACGGATCGTTAGCAGATGGGCGAGCTCCCATGCATCCTGTGCGACCCCATCATCATGACATGACATCTCTTAAAAATCCTTGTCTCTATCTCCATTTCCCTCTGTCCCCTTCTCCCTACTCTTTCTCTCCTATTCAAAGATGATTCTTTCAATGCGGATCATGGAAGACGGACCATTACATATTACTGAGTTAAGCCAGGGACCCTTCTACAGTAAACTGTGCCATGATAGCTGCTGTGTGCCCTTGTGTCCCATCGATGGCGGAGATAACGCTCGCACGAATATTTTTGGTTCCGTTTGCTATTTTTACACCGGCACCGTACAACAAAGTTGATGCCTGGCCCTCTTTGTCTTTTTTGAAGCCCTGGAGCATTTGTGAGCAGTGTCTCCGTCTCCTTCTCTTCTCACACACAACAAAAAACAGCTGCTTGCAGTCCTTGTTTAACACCAACCTCATCTCTTCCCTGCTTGATTCCTTTCTACTAGATCATCCCACCTTCCCCTCATCTCCTCTGTCAGGGCAAAGAGCACCAAAAAGACGCCCCTCTGCGCACTTCTTCATATTCTATCGTGTTCCAATTCTTGTGCTCGCTATTTGGTCTGTTTGCTATCCCTTCGTAACATCTACTCAAAACAAGTGGACTTTCCTCAGTCAGCAAGTCAACAAGTCAACAAGTCAGCACCACCCACCTTCCTTCGCCTCTCTTCAGCCAGTATCGTCACCAGGACGAAATATACAAGAACTTAGGCCCCTCCTACTTCAGGTACAGGCGACTCTCTCTATTATCTCCGGTTTCTCTTCACTGAGTGTTACCCACCTAACAGGCCAATTGACCATGGAAACCGCTTTTGAACATCTCTATCAAAACAGCACAAAGCAGTATCCACCATTAAGGAACAACGCCCCCATAGCTTTACTATGCCGAAAGACCGCCCTGTACCGCTGCAGCTCGGCAACACTGCTCCCAGGGCCAAGGTTGACACGTCGTACACATGGCTGGCCTTGTACTTCTTTCTCAATCTCACTCTCACCATCTACAACAAGGCGATTCTCAGCACCTTCCGCTTCAAATACCCATGGACGCTCACCGGCATCCACACGCTGTGCTCGGGTATTGGAGCGCTCTCCATGGCCAAGATGGGCTATTTCACCCCAGCACAGCTCGGCGAGCGAGAGAACATGGTCATGCTCATGTTCTCGTTCCTGTATACGCTCAACATCGCCATCAGCAATGTCTCTCTGTAAGTTTGCTTTTAATGCCTACGTCCTTTATTCTTTGTGATTACTTCCTCTTCTTTGTGAGACATGCCCTTGTAGCGCCGCCACGGACATTAAAGGATACCACAGGAGAAATACAAGGGAGAGATCTGAAATTGCAGTGGTGAAATGAAAAATGGGAGAACGTATCAGAGAAGCAGATTCGAAGCAGGAGGAGGGCGACAGCCTCTTTCTATTATAGGCCCTGGATCAGATGAAAGGGATTGGGTCCCTGCAGGATCGAACAGGGCAGCAAACAACAACATTCACACATATTGGCATGCAGCACCACACCTTTTTTCGCCCTTTCCGAAACACCTGGCCGCACTGGGGATCGATCGATCAGCCGATCTGGCACTGTCTTGATGTCTTTGATAGGATTCTTTGCTAATCGCTCCTTTTTTTTCTTTTTTCTTTTTTCTTTTTATCGTTTCACTCTCACTGGGCTCCACTTTAAATCAGGAATGAGGTGTCGGTTGCTTTCCACCAAGTCGTGCGGGCCATGACACCCGTGTTCACAATCGCAATCTCGGTCGCGTTTTTGTCCAAGAGATACAGTGGGAAGACTTATCTCTCATTGCTGCCGCTGCTCCTGGGCGTGTACATGGCGACGGTGGGCGAGTATTCGTACACGGCCATGGGCTTTTTTCTCACGGTGCTAGGCACAGCCCTGGCGGCGATCAAGACCGTGGTCACGAACCGGATCCAAGTCGGACGACTTCAGCTTCACCCACTTGATCTGTTGCTGAGGATGAGTCCGTTGGCGTTTGTCCAGACGGTGATCTTTTCCTGGATGAATGGAGAGCTCGACGAGGTGGTTTCGTTCTGCAAGGGTGATAATATGAGCTACAAACTGATCATGGCCCTGCTCGTGAACGGAATCGTGGCTTTCTTCCTCAACTATGTCTCATTCACGGCCAACAAGAAAACTAGCGCTCTCACCATGACCGTCGCAGGTATGATTTCAATCCCGATTTCTTAGCTTCTTTTTGTGGAACTCAAAAAGGCGGGAGTGGGAACGGATGAGCGGGCAAAACGGGGAGAACTGTCATCATTGGGAGACCTCATACGGCTATTTACTGAAAGTGGTTACTGATTATTACTTGTTGTGGTTTTCTATGTGGGTCTATAGCTAATGTCAAGCAGGTGCTGTCGATTGTTGTGGCGGTGACGGTGTTCAACACGACGATCGGCTTCCTCAACGGCATGGGAATCATCACGACTCTTATTGGAGGAGCTTGTTACAGGTATGGATTCCATCGTGGATAACAGAACGCCGTTTGCACATTGGAATGATGGAGATCTGACCCCCTTGTATATTTGCGCCTTTCCCCTCCCCGTCCTCCCCCCCCCCCCCCCCCCCCCCCCTTCTAGCTATGTGGATATGAGAGAAAAGAGTCAAAGGGCACGACCAATGACACCAGCATTCCCGCTCCCCTCACCTCCAGGACAAGGAACGCTTTCGGAGAAAGAAGAGCTGCTGAATGTGAGGATAGTAAACTGAAGCTGATAGCAGCACTTAGAGGGCAGAAAGGCATACAATCCGTAGGACCGAACAACCTATAGATACAATAATACAAACACACCAAAGCAAATTGTATATCGAAAAGCGGCTCAGGAGTGCCATGAGGGCTGTAGAGAAACCTTTTATGATCCATGTCTTTAACGAAACGGCGACCCATACGCATTGCTGCTTCATTATGTTGGCTATTTTTCTTTATTTTGCTTCAGTGGATTGTTTTTCGTTTTTCTGATTTACTTATGTTGTTATGTTATGTCGCTAAATGTCTCCTCGTTCTAGTTGTCCTACTTTTTTTCACTTGTTTACCATCGTTTGTTAAAGTCCGTGGTTACTACTTTGATGACCAGACAGGTGCGCATGTCTTCCTCGAGTTGCATGCTTCGCTCTACACTCAGTATTTCAATGTGAGGTTGACGCTTCCGTCCTGCTGGTTGAAATCATATTCTACAACCATATCCAACTCGTCCGTCATCTGCGCGACCATCGAATCGTCCACCCGTACCATTAACTCCTTCTTCGTTGTCTTACGGTAAACACCCGAGATTGTTGATGACTGGATCTCAAGCTTCTCCGATAGCTTCTGTATGAGCTCCGAGAGCGTCAATTTCTCTAGATATACCGCTCGATACACCGCCTCGCCTCCGATCTTGATGTAAAGACATAGCGCCGGCTGCTTCTTTTTCCGCATCTGAGGCACGTACGTCGGATCCTTGTCCAGAAGCTGGTCGGACGATCCAGGCTCATCATTGCTTCCGTATTGCGATGAGCGCTCTAATGCGCCCGAGATGCCCGTAGTACCGCTGCCCCCGCCGGCATCGTTGGGTCGGCGTCGCTTCCTAGATGCAGGGGCAAGCGCGTTCGAGTCCCCGGACAAGGACAGTCCGCCATTTTCGTCAGTGCCCGTCAAAGGTGCACTCGCGGAACCCGTGACATCCAATGCATTCACTGAAGAATGGCTGGGGTCCGAGTCGAGTGATTCCTGAGCCAGGGTTTCGGAAAGACCCAATGTCTCGTCCTCCGCTGAGTCTTCCTGATGATCGAAGCATTCCCAGAAGGCGGACACACTCTGGACGGGCGCGAGTACTTGGGAGAGCGGATTCGTGTCTGCGTTCTTGCCCCTCATCTTATCCCACATCCTTTCAAGGTGCTTGTGGTCATCCTTGTTCTTCCTCTCCGCGCCCTACCAATACACGATTGTCCTTTTGTGTCAATTTCATGGCCCGGATATAAAGAGGGATAATGACAATGGAGTGAAAGGAATATGCGTGATAGAGGTACCTTGTCTCGGAAGAGCTTGATTTTGGCATAAGACCGCTCAAGCTGCTGTTCCTGATCGCCGCTATCGAGCGTGCTCCCGTCAAGGATCGTATCCATATGAACACGCAAAGGAATTCCTTTGACACCCTTGATGCGTGAGAAGTCCGTCGACAAACAATTGAACCGGACCATCAACTTAGCCCCAACCTTGCCATTCCACTTGAACGAGATCCTGTCAAACGTCTTGGACTGCACCTCCGTCATACCCGTCGACGACGCCTTTTCTATTGTCATTAGAAAAACAGAAAAAAACGATGAGAAAAATTGTTAGTTGTCGAATTGTCGAATTTGCTAATGCATTTTTTTTTTGGAGTCGTGTTGAAGAGTTTGTCAACATACCAATGTCCAAGGCTCGAGCAGTCTTTGGGGTCGCCTGCTGGCTCAGCCAAAAACTCCAGTACCGAGCCGCCATTTTCCTGTGAGGCTCCTCATGGAAAGTGACCTTGATCACACTGCAGATATCGCCATCGTACTCCTCCGTATCCTGAAGCGTCACCGTATAGAATTGGCCTTGACATTTCAGATAAACAATGGTTAGCACCGCCTGTCTATTCACTTTCTAGCGTCGTCGTCTTCTTCTTCTTCTTCTTTGAAATCCCCCCCCCCCCACTTCCACCCTGCTTCTTGTTTCTTCTTGGACTGGTTCCTTGATTGAGTTCGTTGGTGTACCTTTATTGAGATAGGTGACAGGAGTGTCGCCTTGATGCTGCATGGCTGCTGTCTGCGCATCTAATGTAACCTTGAACCTCAAACTATAAACAAATTTGGCGATTAGTATTCATCGCACACTTGCACTTGAAAGCCTTTTTCATCCTGCACTTTTTTGTTAGTACACATTCGTACCCTGACTCATGTTCTGGCTGTGGGGAGAAGGAGCCTTCGACCGATTCGGAGGCTCCTGAGGCAGATACCGAGGCCTGCTCGCTTTGTTGTTCCTGCTGACTCTGTCCCGTCGAGGAACTGACAGAGATCGGGGCTTCTCCACCGTTGTTATAATCGCGCTGCGTCGCGTAATCGTCCGAATTCAAGGACACAGAAGGTGAAGGCAACACTCGGCTCTGCTGTTGCTGTTGCTGTTGCTGTTGTTGAAGATGATATTGCGGCTGCTGGTATGGGCTATTCATACCGGGATGTCGTTGCTGTGGATGCGATTGGTATTGGGGTTGGTATTGAAGCTGGTACTGCTGATGGTACTGCTGCTGCGATTGCTGCTGAGGTTTTCCTTGAGTAGTCATGGATGGAGGCGAATAGTCCTGGCGATAGTAGTCTCCTGGATGCTGTGGTCGTTGCTGCTGTTGTTGGTCTTGGTGGTAGTAGTGTTGAGGCTGTTGAAGGTGGGAGCCACTAGTATTGCGCGTGAAGTTTTGAAGCTGTTGCTGCTGTCGCAATTGATTGGAATAATCGTTCAGTTGGTAATGATAGGGCTGGTACTGCTGAGACTGATAGTGAGTACCCTGGTTCTGCTGGTTCTGGTTGAGGTGCTGTGGCCGTTTAGGATGGCCGTTGTTGCTGATGTTGTCAATACTGGAGTCGCTGCTGTTGCTGTTGATTTCCTGGTGGAGAGGATAGTTGGAAGATTGTGCCGGGTCCAGGGACGAGGACATATTTAGGATGGGAGAACGCCAATGGGAGATATCAAAGTCAGAGTAGGGTTCCTGCTCGCCCTCGCTTGGAATATGTGCGTACCTTTTTTTTCTCACCCGAAGGATGGTGAAGGATGAGAGGGGAGAGGATTCGCACGAAATGCAAGTAAAAAAAAAAAAATGGATGGATGGAAATAAAAGATGAGATGAAGGAAGCTATGGTTGATGGTTGATGGTTGATGGTTGATGATTGATGGTTGATGATTGATGATTGATGGGGGATTGGACTTTCTTGTTTGTTTGTTTTTTTGGTGGTAGTCGCGAAAAGAAAAAGATGAGAAATGAGGGAGGAGCGATTGAGGAGGCAATGCCACTCAACAAACAGGTATACTAAAGGCGAGGAAGGAGTGAGACATGTCCCATTAGCCTTCGTGGGCGACCCCCTTTTTGGTGGCAAAACACTCCTGGTCTGCTCCAAGGGCCATGGTGCAGATTAATAGACTACAGACTGGTGCACACTGGCGCAGACTCGCACCAAGGGTCCGCATAACCTGTTTCTTCTCCTTCAAGGCGAGCCATTACACAACTGGATACTTTGATCATGCTCAAAAAAACAAATCAGAGAAGGAGAGTGGTAGAAAGAAGAGGAAAGAGGGGTCACCCCTCACCCTCTCCCGATCCGACTGAAGAACAGGATTCCTCTGGGAGACAAGACGCACACTCAAACAAAGGAAAAATAACCGGAAACTAACTCAATCAAAGGCAGGAGTATACTCATCGTCTGTTACTTGCTATCAGAGACGACTGGACGGTTAGCCCCAACAGGATGCGTATTGTATCCAACTACCTGGTTCACCGCCCAGTCGACTGGCTGACAGACTGACTGGTCGACAGACGGCCCGATCCAGGTACGATCCGTTGTCTCGTCTAAAAGCGATTTTAAGCTTTTGATGTCATCTACATGCACATGGATATGTCATGCTTATTATGGAGCAATTGAGAACAATAAAGTAAAGATGCTCCAGTCCGTCTCCTCATCCCTTTCGTCTTCATTCAATACATCTCTCTCCCATCCCTCTCATTCATCTCCTCTCTTCACTTAGCACCACAGTCTTCAAATTTTGTCACACCTCAATTTTTTTCTTCGTACCGTCATGCCCGCTCAATTGCCTCAAGAACGGATCCTGGAATATGTCTCTGCTCCATCAATCAAACTCCAGCACACTGTAAACGTACCATCAAGCACCATTCCAGCTACCATTCCCCTCGATAGATCCCTCTCAAACCAATCCGGTCATCATAGCGCCACTACAGCCTGTTCCAACGGTCATCAGGATCAGACCCCAAAACACTCCCTGGTCGACCCACTTACCGCACCCACAACACGACTCTCCAACCAATCGATCCCAAAACTCAGAGTGGCCGTCGTAGGATCAGGTCTCGCTGGGCTGACAGCTGCCCATCTTCTGTCCTCACTTCACACCGAAAATGGACAGGGCGGATCAGGTGTTGAAGTCCATCTTTTTGAAAAGGCCCACAAACTAGGTACAGTATCATGATCGTCCATTAATACAGAAGGGAATACGAAAATCATTCCATGTTCCATGATTCGGGTCGAGCACATGCACTGAAGTCACGCACACCTGCATTTGTACATGAGCACTTTGTAATAATAAGCGCCCGAACAATTATCTAATGACACGCGCGCGCGTTGCTTGTGATTCCGTACCCCACGTCTGGCTCCGAATGGGCGCTCGCGGAAACGATATCGTCCGACGCCAAATCGAGAAAAACATATGGAACTAACCTAGCATGTGCTCCTTCGCTTGTTGTTCTATACACATGTGTTATACCAATCTCTCTTTCGGTCTATGTTGCCGATTGGTGATCCCCTCGTCATTATACACCTGTTCATCGGTCTCTAGGAATGGATGCGGCATCGCTCTCAGTGTCATGTCCCTGTCAAGAATGCGCCCAATCTTTGGGGCGCGAGGTCGGGGACCCCAACCACGAACACGTCCAAGGTCGAATGGACGTGCCCATGAGGAGTTTTTTCCCAGGTATGTTTTTGTCTTTAGCCTCACTGTCTGTGCGTTCAATCATGTCGATCCTCACAGCTAATTCCAATGCAAATTTAATATGTAGAGTACTACCCCAACCTCGTGCGACTCTATAGATCCATTGGGGTTAAGTTTCACGATGCTGATAACACTCTCTCATGCTTTGATGTCGACATTGACTCGTCTTCAGCCCAGCTAACTCAAGGTCAGAACCAAAAAGCCTCAAAAGTCCGAGTGCATGAGCCGTACCTGTCCTCAAGGTCATACAGGGTCGGCTCTGATCAGACCATCACCTTGCCGGATCTGCCGCTCTTTTCGGTCTTTAACCCCTTCCCCTTTGGACGCCGCATCTTGGGCTACTACAGGATCGCTAAGGACTATCTTCGAATGCTCATTGTCTCTAAGGAGTTCATGGCCAAGGGCCGCATGATGGACATTGGGAAACATCCGATCGAATGGGGTAATGGTCGCATGATCACTCTCCGCGAGTTCCTCGAAGCAGGAGGGTACAGCCACGACTTTGCTGCGTTCTTTGTTCCTCTATTTGCGTCCGTCTGCACATGCAGTTTTGAGCGGATGATGGAGTACCCTGCCTGCGTTGTGCTCGAGTATGTGGCGAGGTGTATGCCCTTTGGCCGCATGCAGTTTGTCTCTGAGGGTATCCAGGATGTTACTGAAAGACTTTCAGGGAACATTGACACAGTCCATTACAACACCACGATTGAGGATATCATTACCGACGAAATGGACTCGGCTGAAGGCTCTGAGGGGCCCGTTGTGCTGGTCGATTCATATGGGAACCGAAGGGTATTCGATCATGTCATCTTCGCTTCACAGGCAAACCAGGCTGCTGCGACTCTGGCTGGCCACAAGGCAAAGCAGTCATTGCCGAAACCGTTTCATATCTCTCCTGAGGCCGGCTATGACGAGGGTGATTATGGGTGCAAGGATGAACACGACCAAACGGAATCTGAGATAACCGATGACCTCACCATAGAATCCATCAAGCCGAATCATCCGTTCTCCCAGCAGATTAAGGCTCTGCTCAAGTTTCCGTATGAAAGGATTCGGGTCGTGTGCCACACCGACACGTCGTTCTTGCCCAAAAATCCGGCACACTGGCGACTGCTGAACATTGCAAAGTCTTCATCAGCAGACGTCCTTGCGTCGCCAATGAACAAGATCTCAAAGGAACTGGAAGCGGAGATGGCCTACCGGTCTAGAAAGGCCAAGGCGCCCAGGCCGTCGATCTTCTCTCTGAGAGCAACATCAGCGATGAGTCGTACAAGACTCGGTCTTCGCAAGACTAGCCATTCTAGGCTTCGGGCACATTTCGCACTAGCGACGACATCTTCATGCAGTTCCTCGATGGCTGCACATAGTCACAATTCGGCCATGGCGACACATGTCATGAACAGTACGACCGCCCTTCTTGGATCGACCACAAAGTACTTGCAGACAAGTAATCCCATCTATCCACCCCGACCCGACAGTGTGATCTCATCTGCATGGTTTGAGCGCGCAGTTGTGAACCCTGCATCGATGAAGGCCATTGATGAATTGGATCTTTTGATGGAGCAGCAGACTGACCGGTGGCAGTCTTGGAATGCAGAATCGAGAGAGCAGGAACAACAACCATCGCAGACGATTGCCGAGATGCCCGTGTCCGATCGTATTTGGTTCGCCGGAAGCTATGCATACCCAGGGATCCCATTGCTGGAAGGTTGTGTCGCCAGCGCTTTGCAGGCCATTGACAGAATCGTGACTGCAGAATCTAGGCATCAATTGGCCCCATCTGCTGCTGCGCCCGAGAGCTCGTTCCTGAAGAGAGAGGCACCCATGCGAGAACGTCGTCAGTATCGCCAGGAGAGACTGCAGGAGGACAGGACCAGTAATAGTGCCTTGCGAATGGGCATGAGTGCAGTCTATTTCCAGAGTGCGTGGAAGGATGCGCAGGAGGATGAGCAATATGAGTCCGAGAAGGACAGTTTGCCTCGGAAGGGACGTTTATTGTCGTCATGGAGGTCGCGTAGCGTGTATGTGGAGGTGGCATGGATGTTGATACTGTATGCGGTTGCGGTGTCAAAGTGGATGCTGGTGATCGTGGTCGAGAGCTTTGGTGGCGACGGCAGCCGTTGGGCCCTCGCGTGAAGATGGAGCACGAGGTGTCCTTATACCCCATTTTTTTATTTAAAATAAAATTCAAAACAAATTGGAATGTACCGGTTCATTATTTCGCTGACCAATTGCGTCCCTGAATCCCTGAAGGACCCCTGAAAGGGCCCTTGAAAACCCCCCCCCCCCCCCCCCCCCGGCTGAGGCTGTTAAGAAAAATGACGGAGAGGATCTTCTTTGCGACGTTGTAAGGTTGTAAGGTTTCTGGCCCCTATAGCACCTTCGCCCACTTCGCCCATAGTCTACAGCACACACTCCATATGGTGGCACAATGGAACACAGTGCAGAACTGTACTACGTTGAGGTAAATATAGTTCATACTGGAATATCATTGACATATGTCCAATGGAAACAGACACTGTGGAGAACCCTAAACTGGGCTGATTTTCATTCCAAGAACTAAGACTAGTGACGATGGACGGCAAGCAGCAAGCCAGAATCGGCATCACCACCGCCAGCAAAAAGATCAGCTCACTCCATCTCCGTCACATTGGTTTGCGTTCAAAGATAAGGCCACTTTTATTTTAAACATCGTTTCATTAGTCTGCCAACCTTATTTTTTGCTTTCTGCTCACTTTCTTTTCTTCCATCTTTTCTTCCTCTCTTTTCACACCTCCTCCCATCCCATCCCCATCCCCATTCTCACTCTCTTTACCCCTCCAGCTACTTCCACTCCCACTTCCCTTCCTTTCAATAACACCCTTCACCCCTCCATCTCCTGCCCAATAGCTCTGCCCTAAGCGTCCGGTGCAGCACAGATCATATTTCAGCATCATGGTTGCCTTTAACGCCCTGACAACAGAAACCACTTTCACGCCTCCATCCCTCCGACCCAAACATGGCCCTTCCCCAGAGAACACCCAAACACTCATCACTCTTCCATCCACGCCCTCACCCCCACCATCGCCTCCACCGCTTCGCTCCTCCTCCTCCTGGACATCCCCTCGCCGACACCAAAACGAGCAGGACGACGAGGCACAATACCCCGACCGAGAACCTCTCCTTTCCAATCAGTCCAACAACAGCAACTCAAAACAGCCGCGGACAAGACACGGATACACATCCTCACCACAGCCACAGCGCTCATCTTCTCCTTCCCCATGGCGCAACTCTTTTATCACTGGCATCCTCAGCTGGATATGGGTCTACATCCACAATTGTTACAACCGAATCACTGTATGGCTATTCCCCCATGAGCCCGAGCCATTGGACCTGCATTCAACCATTTTCTTCATAGCACAGGTCCCAATGCTTATCCTGGTCGCTTTCACCTGGATTCCTTGCTTTGTCGCCTGGCTGCTGGGAATCCGAACAAGTCAAGCCGGAGATCGAGACAAGAGTCAAGGAATGCGCAGGTATGACACATATCCCGATGATGAAACAGACGATGTAAAGTGGTCGTTGGTAGCTGCATCATCATTAACTCTACTTTTTTTTTCTCCTTTTGCTCGTGAATAGGGGTTGGTCAGCTCGTCTGGCTTTGGCGCTTTCGTTTCTCAAGTGTTATCTTCGCTATGCGGAACGCCTCACGATTGAAGAGTGTCAGAGTCGGTCGAGATCGATCCCCTTCATGACCGCTCCAGCAGGCATCCGGATCAACAAAGTCAAAATACCCACATTTCCGTATCGATCGAAGGCCGAGGCTATTGTATATGATTGTCTGACTGATCAGGAACGAGCGCTCCTTCCGCATTTGAACAACGGAAAGACCAGAGATGGTAAACAGGAACATGAGCTCTCCGTCAGAGTCCAGCAGGAGACAGACAGGGACATAGACTTCATCCAGAATCAATATCAGAAGGAGCAGCATTCAGCTCAGGGACACGGACAGCGGGAGGATCAATTCGCAGAAGGACTGGACGCAGAGTGGTTAGAGTACATCGGACCAGACGAAATTGGAGCTGAAACCGGTGCCGACGCTAACAAGGCCGCGGTTCTTTACTTCCATGGCGGAGGATACTACACTGGTTCGAAGGAGGAGCACCGCGTGCTGATCGGTCCGCTTGTGAAACGACTGGGGAAAAATGTCCGCATCTTTATCGTAAGTTATGAATCTAAGCGAGGAACGAAATAACGGAAATGGCCAATAAGTAAAGTGAAAGAGTCCTCTAATACCTCTATGACCAATTTTCATATAGATCAACTACAGACTTGCTCCACAGTATCCCTTCCCAGCGGCATTAATCGACGCCTTGTCCTCATACATGTGGCTACTGGATCAGTCTGTCTCCGAATCCTTCGGCCAAGGTCCCCTCAACAACTCGGGGTCCGGCTCAGGAGTACTCCATGATCGCTTTCAACCAAACCAAATTGTATTTATGGGCGACTCTGCAGGAGGAGGATTAGCCTTGAGTCTCAGTCTACTGCTTAGGGATCACGGATCGCTTCCCCAGCCCCTCTCTATCGTCGCCTGGTCGCCATGGCTCGACCTCACTCAGGCGCTGCCGTCATTCAAGGAGAACGCCATAACAGACTGCATTCCCTATGAGGACTTTACACACTCCCATTCAGCAGTTGTGGATGAGATGTTTAGCATGCAAAGCCAGGATGTCGATGTAGAGGAAGATGGAGCGTATAACGCGGGACCCAGGATCAGACAGCGCGCGCAGGTATATTGCCCAGACTCATGCCTGCGGATGAAATATGTCAGCCCGCTCTTCGAGACAGACTTTAGCGGCATTCCCAGTGTTTTCATTGTAAGTTCATCTCTGCCTTCGTTATGTTCCAACCCGAGTCTTCTATATCCGACATGCCCTATCCATAGACACAAATCATTAACCCGTCTGGAATCTTTGGTTTTAGACATGCGGTTCAGCTGAAAGGTTCGCGAACGAGTGTGTGCTTATGGCAGCACGACTGGAGGACCAGCAACAACCCTGCAGAATCGACATTCACGAGGATATGCCCCATATCTTCCCACTTTTTCGATTCCACGCCAGCTCCGCAGCCGCTCTCGACCGAACAAGCGCCTATATCCGGGAAATTGTCAACAAAGACCGTGCTACGGGTTCTTATGGAGAGAACGAGGTCGCTATATCCATTTCGTCCTCACTTTCTTCCTCGCTGTCCTCCTCCGCAGCCTCATCTCCTGTGTTACTGTCCAAGCAGCTTGAAAAATCACCGACGACCAACTCGGATACCTCGGCGACGTTGAGTAGTGGCAATCCGCTGGAGTATGCAAAGAGACCATTCGAGATGCAGAGAGTGAACTCCTCATCCTCCATGTCTTCGACAGTATCGGACGAATCCTCCACCTCATCCATCACCTCGTTATCCAAGAGACAGAGCCTTCCATCCCGCAGACACGGCATTGTCAAGGACAAGGACAAGGATTTAAAGCACAAATCGCTTGATTCAACGACTGATT
Source organism: Gamsiella multidivaricata (assembly GCF_025024155.1). NCBI lineage: Eukaryota > Fungi > Mortierellomycota > Mortierellomycetes > Mortierellales > Mortierellaceae > Gamsiella > Gamsiella multidivaricata. Next base: position 402,063 of record NW_026251734.1, read on the forward strand.
TCGATATACCATCCCGCAGAGTACAGACAACTGTGAACGTGGTGGATCTGTCTGGGACCAGCGTCATGAGTTTCCATAAGCAGAATCGACACGGGTCATGCGAGACTGCGGTCGTAAAGTTGATGAAGGCTTCTGGACGACGGAGGCATCGCAAACAGGAGGCGTTGTCGTTGAAGGACGTGGTCTCGAATGCGACGTTGTATGAGTGGGAGGTGTTATTGAAGACGAGTGAGATTCCAACGAGAATCTGGCCTCATCCACCAACAACAATGACGAGGAAGCTGTAGACGAAATAAAGTTGAATCGCCTTTGTGCTTTTTTCAGTTGCAAAGATCTGATATTGTCGTTATGTCTTCTGTATGAAAACGGATGCGGACCAAATTCTTTTTTATCTTATTGCGCCGTTTTGACAAAGGTCAGGGTGTAGGACTACAGTGAAGCAATGATGAAGCAAAGATGAAAGCGTCCTCTTTTTTTTTTTATTGCCGTACGGACATTGTATCTTGAACGCGCTCGCATAAACTTACTAATGAAGTATAAAGCACCGGATATCACTGGGATTGTCTACTCTGGAGCGTAAGGACGGATAAGTAATGAGGTATATTGACCGACTATTGGCCCTACAAACAAGAGACTCAAACGTCTGCTCGAACATAGGGGAGCATGAACTCGGGCACCTTTTTTTTTTTTTTTTTTTTTTTTTTTGGCTTACCAACGAAAAGTCTGGATTTTACTTGGCCGCTCTGTTCTTTTTATTCTTCTCTATTTGAATCCTGTGCTATGTTATCGTCTACTTTTCCTGCCCGAATAACGAAAAAAAAAAATTCTCGGCCTTAAATTCTAAGATACGATCCATTAGAGCCAAATGATTGAACCCACAGGCCGTCAGATCGGGGTAGATCAAGGTCAGCTCGGTGTATAGAAAAGATCAATCGAAACCAGATCGGTAGCGTAAGAATAGCGAATAAACAATACGGTCTTCTCTTCGGAGTTCATCATAGCTATGAGCATGACCTTAACGATGGCCAGGAATATAATTGTGTATATATATGTCTATATCGTGGATTCAACTGGACCACGTCAGGACATATCAGGGTCAAAAGAACAATATCTTCGGAAGTGCGGTATACATAGCACACAAATGAACACATACGATGATGTCTTATTTCCTTAAGGAGCTGCCATCCATTGATCTCGCGTTTCCGTACACTGAGGGTCATGATGCGATAGCAAAATGTGGATATACTGGATCCGGTATTGAGGCCACGAAATCGATCGCGGGAGACTTAGGACATCCGGCTCCATATCTCTGTGCTATCCGAGATACCAATCAGAGCGATAATCCATGGTGCATTTCAGTGTACCAAGTGCTACGGTCAAGATCGCCGGGCATGCCAGTCGATCGTGTACTCGTGGAGAGGATGGTATTTCGCTTTCGAGCGGTCTTTGCAAAGTCTCTGCAGTCATTCCCGGTATATTTTAAATTCGATATTATCCATTAATTGGCAAAACCGAATCCACTTGGATAGCAATTGGGTCTTATTGAATCACTGTCAGGTATACGCCAAGCGCTATAATAATATAGCGATCGCGTAACTCAGATGCAATGTTTGACGCAGATAAGGGAACTTGCACAGCACTCTGCATGACAAGAAAGCGTAATTCGACAATGCGGAAGCAAAGAATGGGCCGTAATAATAGAAAAACACTGAAGATCCCCGTTAGTTTGTATCATTTATGGCGCCCAATACATTCAGTCACTGTTCATGGTTTTCACGCATACATCCCAGGTACAGATTCAGGAGCTTTTTGCGATCATGCGGTACATTTTTGATGACCAGTGCGTGGAGAACCACAAAGAAGAGGGCCACAAAGAAGTTGGAAGCCTTCCAGCTGAAGTTAAAGTCTATGGCGACAGAGCATTGGATTGAAAGTAGCGATGGATGATGGACGACGGACGGTGGCCAGAAAACAAACCACGTGTGCCTAATTGGGCGCAAGGAAACAGCACTCCCAAACATCAGCGGTACATGTGTAGACTATGAACGTCTCCAATTAGTGAGGAGGCCAATGGAGATTTATTTACGACTGTATTGCGAAAAGGATATTACATAGCTTGCAGTTGGTCTAGACACACACACTTTCCCCTTTCCGGAGAATTTTGAAGACAACGCAAGGTGTCAATTGCTTGACAGGGAAATAATGAGGCATCCGACTACAACAACAGCCCAGGTTTCATGATCACTATTGTTCAAGGCCCTTGCATTCTGCTGCATCAAAATATATAGATGATGACAACCAATGGGTCAACGCGTTTCTTTTGCGCGCCCAGTACGAGAGAGGCAGAGTCCTGTTGCCATGCAAGGTAGGTAGATATCAGTGTGTCTGCAGATTGTGGCGCTCTTTTGGGTTTTTTTGATGTTGATTGTTAAGCCCGGGGTCAACCTACAGAGGTGTATGGTGGGAATGTAAAAATAGATATATTTTGCGCTTTCTGAATAGGTTGGAAATGGACTGAACAGGGGGAAAGAGCGAGAGTGCGAAGCATGATGATGGTGTGTCTCAACGGGAAAGAAAAGCGGCAAGTGATGACCTACGCCTTTACCGAAAGAGGGTGGTTGCTCAATTGCAAGGACACATTTAGACTTGGGCGACATGCTACAGCGGCACTTGCACTATACATTGTCCACTGCCTCTGCCTCGCTAGCCCATTCAATGATTTCGGGGGAGCAGAAAAGGAATGGTAGGGAAAAAAAAGAAGAAAAGAAAAGAAAAGAAAAGAAAAGAAAAGAAAACAAAAAAGAAGCATGGGAAGACCGAATGTTCTGCTTGGAAAGCAGTGTCAAAGCGAAAGTAGACAGACCCAGGTATTCTTTGGGTGATAACGGAACAAGCTTCAGAGAGATGAATGAAATTGGTCCAATCTCCTCGCTGCTGGCGCTCAACGTGATGCCATCGGGTTTTTATTTTATTCTATTTTATATTGTCCGCACCTTGAAATGCAATCGAAGGACGATGGCGGGAACGGGGCCCCCGTTTTAGTTCATTGGTTTCTTGATGGTGTCGCCCATGGGTCCCGGCTGACACAGGGCTCCCTCTGCCACTGCCACCGGTGTTGCTGCTGTCCACTCGACCCAAATAAAAAGGACGAAGAGAGTGCGATGCCTCGGTTGAAGGACTACATGTGCATAGCGGGGGAATAAGAACATCAGCGGCGGCAGCAATTGCAAAGTACCGTCGACAGCCCTCTCCGGGAAAGGCTGGGACTGAGCTGCGTGTGTTTTATCTGATTTCATATTCGCTTGTCTACTCTCCACCCATTCACTCATTCTCTCTCCACCGACCCACGATTTCCAGCAGGTTTTTTGTATTTTGTTATTTTGTTTGAACGAAAGGGGAAGAGCATCGAGGCCCAGTTGGTCCAATGGTGTCCCGCTTCTTAGTCTCCACGCTGTTTCTTTGTTCCTTTTGGGGGGTTTCTCTTTTTTTGCCCTCATCATCCCCTCTTTCTTCTCTCTTCCCTTTTTTTCTGTTTCCCATCATCATCGCCATCACCAGCATCACCAGCACCACCAGCATCGTTGCCAATCATTCATCGCGCCCATTCTTTGGATTACTTCATCCTCCCCTCCTCCCCCTCTCACATCCTGCCATCCGACGGCCCCTCTCTTTATCACCTTTGACCCTGCTCCCTCACACTTCACACTCCCATCCCTCCTTCCCCCTCCCTCCAGATCTCTGAATTTGCTCGCCGGCATTCTCCTTCGCTCCTCATCCTCGATCGATAGATCCGCATATTGACTGACCTATTGATATAAAATCACCATCTCACACTCCTATCCCCTTCGCTCCTCTATTTTTCAGGCACAAAAGCTCTCACATCTTTATTTTCGACTCCACTCAAGTCCTGCAACGGCGCCGAAAAAGTGACTCACCATGTTTAACTCACCGATGCTGCTGGACTTCAACAGCAACAATAACAGCAACCAGCAAAAGAGGTCAAAAATCACAAAGGCATGCGACAACTGCCGGCGGCGTAGAGTCAAGTGCGACGGAGTCCCCGACGGCTGCGGAGGATGCAAGGCTGCAAAGACACAGTGCGTCTACACCACCAGCAACACCAAGCGTGGTCCCCCCAAGGGCTACGTTGAGGTTATTGAGGACAGACTCGGCAAGATCGAAAACATGCTTGCTGGCATTGTCAAGAAGAAGAAGAAGAACGTCGCCCCTCAACCCTCCGACAATGCCACCGTCTCTGCCAGCACCAGCACAGCTCCTAGTGCCCCCCCAGCCTCCCACTCCGACAGCGAGGATAGCCCAGACGACGAGGACGAGGACGACCGCGCTAGCACCTACTCCAACGATCTCGTCAAGGTTAAGCAGCAACCGCCTGCCTCACCAGCGCTACGTCCCACACGCTCCAGCACTCCTACACAACACAACATCCGCTCTGGCTCCGCTGCAATGTCCCCACTGGGTCGCCACTCACCGCTTATATCCCGTAACCGCTCCTTGACAGCTCTTCTCCCCTTCTCACACGACAACCTACCCCATCATATCGCTGGACAGAACGAACAGGGGGTCAATGCCCAGTCAGACATCGCTATTCTCACCAGCATGTTTGATAAGTTGGGATCGACCTCTGTACGCACCACTGTCCCCTTCCCATGGCTCACACCAGAGCAATCTCGCCAATACGGTCGCAACCACCTTCAATTCTCCTTCGAGAGTTTGGAGCCTCCGCTTCCGACTCTCGCCCGCTCTTTCCCTCCCACCATTTCCACCGAGCAAATACATCAACTCCTGGAGTCCTTCTTTGAGCGGTTCAATATCTACCTGCCAATTGTTCACCAGCCTACTTTCATGAGGCAATGGGAGCACCAAAACTGCGTCCTCTGCCCGAACGCACAGCTAAAGAACCGTCAACCGCAAGTAAGCGAGATGAATGCCCATAAGCTGCACTCTCCGGACTCTGTAGCACCCATCTCGCCTCTATTGCTCAATGCCCTGCTGGCTGTCGCCGCCAGGGTCCCCTCGACGGGTTCCAAGATGACTGCAGAGGAGCGCCAGCGCTCTGGAGCTCTCAGCCAGGGTTTCTTTGACGCAGCACGCTTGCTGTTGGACGACTTCATGGATGTGCCCCGAGTGAGCACTGTCCAGGCGCTTTGCCTGATGTCGCAGTACCATCACCAAGGTCAGTGGAAGGCCACGCGGAGCAGCAATTACCTCTCGATGGCCATCCGCATGGCTCACGAGCTCGGTCTCCACCGCGACCCCGAAAATATTGTCCACGGCCCCGAGGCCGATGGGCTGCGATACCTCTGGTGGTCGATGTTCATCCTTGTACGTGAAAATGAAGGAATTAACTTTTCATCTAGTTGATGCACTCCTCAAACTACAGCCATTGACCGACTTGCTCTCATTTATCTTTTAGGATCATCAATTCTCTGCCTGGCTGGGTCTGGGCTTGATGATGCATGGCAAGGAAAGCGATGTCGAGCTGCCCATGGACCCCACATCTTCACAGCAGGACCTGCGTGGATTTGTCTGCATGGTTCGCCTCGTCAAGGTACGCTTGTAAAATACTGGCTCGTTGTCGCCACTGAACTCTTTAAATTTTTTACCCACATTTTCCTTTATATCTTTGTACACAGATTCTTGGAAGTGTTTTGCAGCACTCGTATTCAACACAGTCGCTGCCACCACAGTTTGGCGGTCACGACTCGATGGTCTCGTATATTGAAGGTTCGCTCACATCGTGGTTAAGCAATCTCGCTCCCGAAATGCGCTGGCAAAACCCCAACATCGCCAGGCGTGGCACGCCTGGATCGCCCATGCGCTCGCCTCCAACTGTCCAAGCTTCAATTGCCGAGGCACGACGTGCTGTTGCCCTTACCAAGGAAGCAGGCGAAGTCTATCCTGCCTATCTCCATATTGTGTATAATGCCACTCTGATCCTGCTGCATCGCCCCTATATTGTCGGTGCCGCTGGTTCCCCAGCAGCAGCTCAATCAAATACCATCTGCACAGGATCTGGACGCGCTATTACCGACATCGCACAGGGCTTGGACATGGAGCAGTGCTCTTATGTCGTCAACCGATTTACTCTTTACGCCCTTTTGCAAGCTGGCGTGATCCATGCCATGAACGCGGTGTATGACAAGCGAGGCTTCCAGGTGGCGATGGATTACTACCAGCGCACGCTCGCTGTCCTTGAAGGCTTCCTGAACTGCTCATCTTATTCTGGAGGTGTTTCTGAAGGAATCAAGGTACGAAAAAAAGAAGAAAGAGAAAAAGCTTCCGCTTTATGCCAGTCGTTGTAACCACATACTTCAAACATGGCACTAATGAATTAACGAATATTTCATTTTCAGATTCTCGAGCAATTCTTGGAGAGCACATCGAAGGCTGCAGCAGAGGAAGGGCGTAATAGTGAAGGAAGCAGTATGGGAGGCATGTATCAACAACAGGAAATGGATGCTCAGCCATCTCGCAAGAAGCGTCAACTCGAGGCAGCCCCACAGTTGTCACAAAATTCTTCGGCATCAGTCCAATACACATCGACCACAACAACATCACTACCACAGAACGTTATGACCGCTACGACCCTCTCTATGATGAACGCTGCATCGGCAGCGGCGGCGAATGCGACGACGAACGGTTCCATTAATGCCCCCTACCAGTATATCTACAGCCCGGCTGCACAGCAACAACAACAGCAACAGCAGCAACAACAGCAACAGCAGCAACAACAGCAACAACAGGCACAATCGCGCCCTATCGACCTGAAGGAGCAGCAGAAGCAGCAACAGCTCAAGATTCAGCAACATCATCGCTTGTACCAGCAAATGCAGACCTTCGGCGCTAGCATTGTGACCAAGCCCTCAGAAAACAAGACAGACTCCCTCTTGGAGCAGCAGCAGCAACAGCAGCAGCAGTTGATGAGACAACAGCTTCAACGTCAACAGCAGCGTCAGCAGCTCGAGTTGGAGATGAAGGAGCAGGATGCCAGCCCGAATCAGCATCACCAGCAACCAGTCTTGAACAGCATGGGTGCCCATGTCATCCCTAGCCACCGATATGCGATGCAAATGCTTCAGCAGCAGCAACAGCAGCAACAGCAGCAACCGCACGGCCATGTACATATGCCCATGACCATGACCGCTCTTACAATGGAGGCTCAACAGAAGATGGCGCAAGAACAGCTGAACATGGGCTCAATGAGTGCGATGATGACGGATGGTCTTGACTATGACCCCGCCAAGTTCTGGGTTGATTTCTCGGAAACGAACAACGGAACCCTCAACCCGGCGCAGCTGCAGCAGGATTCCTCAGTCGCTGTGAACAGGCCAATGGCTGAGAACCAGTTCAGCAGCTCCCTCTGGTTGTAAAGCGGTATTGATCACGGTTACCCTTGGATTACATTCCATTTCATATATCTTTTTTTTTTTTTTTTTTTTTTTTTTTTTGTACTTTCATTTACAATAAACACATGTACATATCTACACGCTATATTTGAAGATACGAATGACTGAATGATTGTGAATCTGGGGCATCAGGACATCAGACAAAAATTGGCGGCAGCCGTATTAACAGGCTGTGGTGGGGATGACCCGGATTAGGCCACACCACGTTGGGATCGAACAATAAATACATCATCGAGGGTGTATCCCTGGGACTGAATAAAATGAAACGAAAAAAAAAAAATTGCGCCCGCATCTGCATTTTCTCTCAAAGACGCTCAAGGCTGAACAAACAAACAAACAACAAAACAAAACGGGTATAAACAAAAAGAAAAAAATGGCCATAATTGACGTCGTACAGCAGAAAGAGCGTTTTTTTTGAGAGTGCATGCCCACACTTTTGTGGCCAAGCAGCGATGCACAAGAGTAGGTTAGACTATTCGGTGTGGATGCATGGCAGGCTGAGGAGGAACCCAAAGGCGGACAGGGGAGGGCGCGGGGTCAAATAGGCAAACACCCAAGTATCCAGTCGACAGAGATGCAAACAAACAGAGACAAATGCTCAGGGGACCGCGAGCAATTGGAGAGACAAAAAATGAAGAACAAAAGGTACCCAAAACAAACATTAACATGGGTGCTCCTGTCCCAGGCGAGGAAAAAGAGAGAACTGAACACTGCCCAGAGTGGAGTTCCCTCCTTAGCAGGACCGCGGCAAGAATAGCGAACAGAGCTCCTCTGATTCAACCCCTACTCTCCTCTCCTCAATCCCCCAACTTGCCGCTTCCTCTGTCCATCTTCCTCTACTCCTCCACCCACGACTCTATCGCGTGGGGTATCTCTGTCCACATCGTCCCACACCCGTAGTTCTGCACACCAACAAGCTCTCGGACAGCATCTCCATGCATACGACACATAAGACACCGCGCGCACGGAAGCTGTTCACCGTTGCAGCCTGTTACATCTGCCTCTTCATCGCCCCCGCGCTCTCCAGTATGTTTTTCTAACAGATGTCGAACGTGCGAATGAGATTCGAATGAGGGAACGAACCACCAACGGCATCGTTCTCTGCAACCCTCGTGGTTCCTGAAAATTTTATTCCAAATAGAGTGCTGCTATACCCTCACATCCCAGAGCCTAGCCCCAGCCTCCGCTACCTCGTCATCCTATGCGGTCTCACTAACGGTCAGTTCGCAAATAGCCGTCGACTCCCAGGGTATGGTCTACAAGGCTACGATCAATTTTCCGGCTTCGTACCTCATCGTCACCGTTCCTTCGGGGTGCACCTTCTTATCTAGTGGAACCGTCAGCTGCCAGTCGTCCGGCCAGAATCAATTCGCCGTGTCCTTTCCGAACATTACAGCCATGCCTGATGGAATTACGCTCTTGAGCAAAGGCGCGAAAGTGCAAGAGCGCGAGGAGAAATCTGCGGAGGACGATAATTCTGGGCACATCGCCGTGTTGGCGGCGACGGTGCTGGCGGGGATACCGCCGAGTGCAGATTCGGTCGTGGTCAACGGTGAGACATGTGTGGTCGACACGACCTGTCCGACTCTGAGTCGCAGCAACGGCACATCTACCAGCAGCCGAGTGAACACAACTACGACTCCTTCTTCTGTATCGGAAAGCGGACAGCAGGGAGGTGATGTTAAATCCTCGTTGTCGTCATCATCGTCGTCATCGAACAAAGGCATGATCATTGGTATCTCCTGCGGTGTTGTAGCTGTTTTGCTCATCGCAGTATGTGTTGTCCTCAGACGCAACATGACCAGTGCCTCGAGCACGGGCGTGAAACGTCAGAGCTCTCAGTACTCCCTTAGCCGTGAGAATAACAGCGGGGCATACGGTGGACCTGATGGATATGCACTCTACCGTGAGAAAACGATGAGACGCCAGAGGTCAATTCGAGAGTTCCATGAGGCTGCGGCCGCCAAGGCGGCTGAAGAGGCCGTCCATCGGGGCCTGGAGAGAATGAAGTCTGAGGAGAGGATGCGTGCAACCATAGAGCGCACAGGTGCTGGCGGTGCTGACGGTGCAGGTGTCGGGGCTGACGGTGCAGGTGTCGGGGCTGAGAAGGCAGGGGCGATAGAGCTGGCGCGTCATCCGTCCTCGAGGGAAGCGAAGTCGAACACGGCAGCGAGGTCGAACACGGCAGCGAAGTCGAACACGGCAGGAAAGTCAAACATAGGAGGAAAGTCGCCAGCGCGGATGCTAGATACGAGCGTTATTAAGATCCCGTCGGCCTCGTTGTTCGAGGATGGGAAGGACTTCAATGCATATTTTCCCAGTGAGACAGGAGTGGGCCAATCTGGGAGTAGGGGGACGACGCGTCCTAGTGAGGATATGAACAGGATTCAGCATCCCCCGGTGAGAAAATCAAAATCCTCGCGTTTCCCTTGGCCAGAGCCCGAGTCATCCGCGACACCACCATCGACATCGACTCAGGGACAGAATGCGCTGCATCGAACAGTCAGTGCGGGGACGATTAAGAGCACAGCCAGTCGTCCACAGTATCATACCGACAACACTATCCGGCATCAGCAGCAGCAACAACAGTACTCATCTCGACCTAATGGCTTCGACAATGGCGCGAGGTCAACCCAACCTCGCCCGTCAGTAGACCAGCAACAGCGACACCATGGACTACGGAGCGAGCCCATCTTGCTGCCCCCACAGTCATTGCCTGCTGCCCAGACGCGGTCGCAGCACATCATGCGGACAGATGACAAGGCGGGGTCGCATGGATTGTATGGTTACATGTAGTCGCGGACAAGTTGTACAAACACAATAAACTTCACACACCCCTGTGCCAATGAACACCCAGTCCGCCCGAACATCGTATCTCTCCACAAGCACGCGAAGAAGGAAAAAAGAAAAAAGAAAAAGAAAAAAGCGCTTGGTCCGTTCCTTCTCATTCATCTCTACATCACAATCCGTCCTCTCCTCTCACTCATCCTCGCAATCCCATCACCATCCCCGACTCTTTTGCAGCAATGACTACTTCCACCGACAACTCAACATCCAAGGTCGAATGGATCACCGCCGAGGACGGCCACGAGATCTTCTCAAAGACCTGGCACCCTGTCGGAGCGCCCCTGGCCAATATCGTCTTTGTCCACGGACTGGGCGAGCATATCGTTCGTAAGTTCTCACTCCAAACCTTTATCTCCTAGTCCCAGGGCATTGGTTATGAACCACTTGCACCCTGATATAATTATAGCAATCGATAACACTAGGACTATTCTTATTTTCTAGGCTACAATCATGTCTTTGAAGAGTTCAACAAGGCTGGGTTCCAGGTTTCAGCCTTTGACCAGCGCGGGTTCGGAGAAACAGGTGCGTGTCGCGTAATGCGGTTGTGTGCGCACTCCAACACGTAATGCACCGATTGTTGACGGGATCACTATAAATGGTTACCTTGCAAAATAGGGAAAAAGTCAAAGTCCTTGGGCTGCTCTGGGGGCTATGACAAGGCCATCCCCGACATTACCGCAGCCTTGAAGCGTGCCGAGGCTGAAGGCGTTCCTCTGTTCTTGATGGGACACAGTTATGTAAGTGGCGATGCCCCATGGAGACTAACCTATAAAGCGACTTCACAAGAGCAGGGTCTAAACCATTCTCCTGTTTTTAATCGTCATATCTCAAATGTAGGGCGGAGGTTTAGTGCTCAACTATGATTGTATCGGACCATTGAAGCACAAGCTCGCAGGACTGATTGCTTCAGCGCCCATGATTCTAGCTTCTGGTCCCACGCGCCCCAGTAGCTTGACGGTTGGGTTTGCAGGCCTTGTCTCCAAGGTCCTCCCCTCACTGCAGATCCCCACCAACCTTTCCTCAAAGTTCATCTCCCGTGACCCCAAGGCGGTGGAGAAATACGATGCGGACCCACTCGTTCACGGATACGGAACGACTAAGGGCTTGTATGATATGCTATCGAACGGACAGGCCTTGTTGACAACCCGCTATAAGGATATCACACCCGATGTGCCGCTGTTGATCTGTCACGGAACTGAGGATGGCTTGACGGATCACCAGGCGAGCAAGGAGTTCTTTGACAAGATTCAGGTCAAAGACAAGGAATACAAGGTTTACGAGAATCATTACCATGAGCTGCACAATGAGCCGGAGGATGATCGTAAGGTCGTAATCGATTATTATATCGAATGGATCCGCAAGCGCCTGCCCGCAGCCAAATCGTCTACTTAGAACAGTCTTCCCGAAGTTTTTTCCCAGCGCCGTCTTTTTTTTTTTTTTTTTTTTTTTTTTTTTGGAGGATAAGCGTACTCCGCGCGTTGGTGCTTCGCCCAAAGGGTCGTCGTAACTTTAATGCACCCGTTGAAACCTATATAATAAACATAAGTGTTCTTTCCATACGTGCGCTGCGGATTGCTGCTATTCACTCACCATGACGTTCATGCAGCCCAAGATCGAAGGGAAGGCTGTTTTTTTCGTGTTGTGCTGAGCTTTCAGCATAGTCTGGACTATGGCGATAAACTGCGTCAGCAATCATGCAATCTAAAGATATCTATCGGCGACTTTGATGTTGTCATCAAGGGTCTAACGAACAATTTGACAGGAAAAGGCTAGACGAAGCTTTTTTATACTCACTGCGCTACCGAGTCCTACATCAAGAAAAACGAATAAAAGGACCTACGAAGCGAGCTGAAAAGGCCTCCATAATCTTCTCCTCTCCTTTGCAATAACCAACTCGAACACAATGAAGTCTTTCCTGCCCATCGTTCTTGCCACTGCGGTCACCTTGCTGGACGCTGTATCAGCTGCCGGGTTCTACTCCTGCGCATCCAATTCCACCGCGTTCCAGCTGACGAACGCGACCTATTCCCCAGATCCTCTGATTCCAGGCCAGGAAGCCTGTATGACCATTGAGGGCAATCTGACCCAGCCTATCAATAATGGATCCACTGTCGTCATCACAGCGAGCATCTGTAAGTTATGTTCCTTTGAGGGGGAAGTATTGCATGCAACATGTTTCAAGTTGTATTGACCGGTTCCTTTCTTCATCCATAGTTGGAATAACCCTGTACAACACAACGACTGATCTGTGCAACAGTCTCCAAAGCATAAGCAACTCGACGACGCAATGTCCGATCCAACCTACAAACGGGACGATCAAGGAATGCGTGAAAGTGCCATCAGGCATCCCATCTGGAATCTCTGTCGATATCCGAGCTGAAGCCAAGGACGCTCAGGGCAACGAACTCTTCTGTCTTGTGGGCCCTCTGACCTTCGGCTCTTCTTCGTAACTGTATCAATATCAGCCATTTCAGAAACCTTGGCATATTGCCATGACGTCTGCTGAAGGAAAAACAATAAAAAAAAAGAGTAATAAAAAGAATAATAAAAAGAATAATAAAAGAACAAGTCAACGTTTATGGAATTGAATAAACCAAAAATAATTAAACAGCTCCATCAGGGATAAAAACTAGTAGCGCGCGCTTGCGCCCGTGGCAACCGCAGAAGGAGCCAGCTCATCGTCTTCCGATAATGGTTCTCCCTGTGGCTCCCTCTGTTGGTTCCATGAGAGGTAGGTGTGGTCTCCCAAGCGCTTAGGCTTGTACAGATGACGGGCCGTGAACAGAAGCCCGAGCACGACACACAACACGCCGACGACCACATAGGCGATACCCAAGAAAGGATTACGTCCGCCCATAAACGACACCGTAGATATGACGATCGACTTTGTTCCTCCATATGACGACACATTGTAGTCTGTAATAAAGACATTTGAAAGCGGATGCGGTCAGTTCTTCATGCGCGCACTTCAAAGCACTCAAGAGAAACACAAAGTGAGCAAGTAATTCTTCGAGGTCGACGTACTCATGTCAATATCAATAGTGTAAGTACCGCTCGGGAGATCCTCAACCTCGTTCTTAGAATACATCTTTCGGAAGTTAGGTAGGCCAGAGGTACGCATCCAGACTTGAAAATGCTCGTCTTTGGTAATATCGATAGGCGGAGAGGCTACCGAATATCCCTGGGGGAACCAATTTCTCCAGTTAGGTGGAGGTCGAACCTTGGATAGATCCGTATACGGATTATGACCATACTTCGTTGCATCGGTCGTCCATGCGATGCCGGTGTCTGTGAGGGCGTAGGGCTTGTTGGTCATTGGGTCCAGCGGATTCAAGACAAGGCTGAATGTGTCTAATTTTTTAAACATCATGCGTGTCAACAATTAGATCTTTAACACTCCACTCGCCACTGCAGTTTTTTTTTACGCTCTGCTGAGGCACGTACCATTGAACATAGAGTTGGCAATAAGTCCGCAAGGATAGATTGGGTAGGCGACATTACTCTCCATGACGACCGCCAGTGGATCACACCCTCCGCCCTTGAGTTCATCCGCGGACCGATACACACCCGAGAGCTGCTTCGAGTCCATGCTCTTGATATATCGACGGTGGTTTTGGAAAAAGTCTGTAAGGCGGTAGTACACAAAGACCGGCCGTTTCATCGCGACAGGTATGTTGAATTTGACCGTGCACCTCGTCGTTGGCCAGGTCACATTGTTGCCAGACCCCACAGCCTGGATCCACTTGTACTCCGGAGTGTCTCCATCCCCAGCAGAGCCGGGAAAGTTGGACGAGTACGAGTCCTGCGGGACTGGGACAAAGTTCGGACCAGACTTGTCGCATCTTGTGTAGTCAATGACGACTTCGGCAACCTGTAAGCCAAGTAGACGAATTCTTGATTAACATGTATGCAACTGTGTCCGCAAAGATCGTCTATCGCTACTATCACCTCTTGTTACAGTGGTCGAAACTGGACTCCTCATAACTACCCAACGGTGACATAATCTCCAGAACATCCTCCTGACGTGAGGTTAAGGCATACCCACTACGCATCAAATACAGGGTCCACTCATCGATTTTTACATGCCACACACATACACTGCGATACGATAAAAACAAGGGTCCTTACGGTATCGCTAGCCCAGAGTAGCAGACCTCCGAGAGGGGCAAAGAGGACACCGACGACAAGAAAGACCGGTAACACTGTCTTTGGTGTTAAAATCGGCCGCCATGCCTTCAATCGCTGCTGCTTGAACGCCGTGTCTGTGGATTGGTTTGCATTCGCACAAAGACAGAATCGTTGCATGCATTCAAGTCGAGGGGTCAGTTTCTCATCCCAACCGTCTCGCTGTTCCTTTTATATACCAAGCACATGCACACAACGACTTACTGGCAGGTTTCCTACTCTTAGTCTCAGTAGTCATTTCGTTTTTTATTTGCTGCTGTGATGTCGTATTCAGAGAAAATAGCAGAGGAATCTTTGACCTCGCCTCGACAGCTATTTTTATCGGCCAGGCTAAGTTGGGGCTAGATTTGGCTTGGCAACCTGACGCACCGCTTTCAAATTATCGATGAGAAGGGAAGTGAGGGGTGCACTTGGACTTCAACGCAGTAGGAGACAGATGCATCCACCACGTCCTGTGTACTCAGGGGCTGTGTGGCCAACCGATACATGCGCACTGATTTCGACTCAGTGCATCCCTTTGATCGATCGTATCAGCACTGCACGTATGATCGGATTGTGTATGCAAGGCTGCATCAACCATTTTTAAACAACTTGATACCAGACCAGGACTCTACTCTTACTCCACAATGGTCTAAGAGTGTGAAGCCCTTGGCATTTTACTCCACTGGGTAACGTAACGGTGCAGCGCCCCATTTCATCATTCCTTCCGTGTCAATGCTCGCGATAAACATCGTATTTACCGTCCAGCGAATTGGCTGTTAAGGGTCAACTGAAATGTGTGTCTAAAGTTCTCTGGGCTGCTAATTGAGTTTCCCCCTCTTTCTCCTCCACTTCAATCCTACCAATACAATGGCAAGTCATCAAGAGATGTCACCCACGTGACGGATCTTATGAGACAGCAGTTTACTATACAAACTGAGGAAGGATGCCTGTGTATATATCGGCGACAACCACCACTGCACACACACACATATCCATCCATCCATTGAGCACCCCAACTTCGGTTCTCTTCCTTTTTTATCGCCCTCTATCCATCAATCTTCGTCCTCGACAGTTGCGCTCGCCATGTTTGTTTGTTCTTTTGCCCGATATCGATCCACCTCTCGTGGTGAATATTTTGCACTAGACAAGACAGGTGAAGGCATAATCGAGGAAGCAGAGTAGATCAGGATGAGAGTTGTATAAAGGATCGGTTCATAGAGGATGGCGGTCTTGATGGAAGGTTATCAATGGGTACATCTTCGAGCTGGCCAGTCATCTCTTGCAGGACTTACAGGAACTCATGGAACAAGTCGACTGGACGTATCAGAAACTAGAGCTCCTGACAAAGACGAACATATGCTTTTGATGGGAAGCCTGTGATTCATCAGTATATTCAGAGGAAATCAGCTGGACGATCTACTTTTTCAGGAACAAGGGGCTCAACACGGCAATGGTGTTTGTGGTTCGGTGCCTGGCGTTCGCAGCAACTAATCGGGATATCTATTTTCGCCTTCGGACTCGCTCATCAAACAGGGTCGCGTTAGAACCAAGACTGTCAAGAGAGCCTCCAAGGTCCTCATCGAGAAGTACTATCCTCGTTTGACCTTGGACTTCCAGACCAACAAGAAGATCGCCTCCGAGGTCGCTATCATTCCCTCGAAGCGTCTCCGCAACAAGATTGCCGGCTTCACCACCCATCTGATGAAGCGTATCCAGCGTGGTCCCGTCCGTGGCATCTCCTTCAAGCTCCAGGAGGAGGAGAGAGAGCGCAAGGACAACTACATCCCTGAGGTTTCGGCCTTGGATACCTCGGCCATCGAGATCGATACCGAGACCCAGAACTTGCTCAAGTCCTTGAACTTTGAGGACTTGGCCGGCGTCACCGCCATCGAGGTCAAGCAGGCTCCCTTGGAGACTCACCGCAAGCCCCGTGGCGACCGCAAGGACCGTGCTTAAAGAAATAAACATTTCCTTACACTACTATTCACATATTGCATTGCATTCAGAATACTGCTGGAGCCACATCGTGTCATGATGCTGCGGAAAAAAAAATTGGGCGAAAACAATTATTTATAACACACTAAAGGCGAATCCATCTACTCGCTGACCTCCTGAGAGACGAACTCTGGGTACTTGGCAGACACTTCAGACCAGGAGGTCTTGCCCTCGCATATATCCTTGACCAACTCCACAATGACCTCAATCTTCTCGCGGATCTGCTTTGTCGAGTCGCGCTCACGGAGAGTAACAGTGTCGTCCTGAGCAGACTGGAAATCGACAGTGATACCGAAGGGCGTGCCCAGCTCGTCGTTACGGGCATAGCGACGACCAATGGACGCACCAGAATCGTCGACCTTGCTCGAGACACCGCTACGGCGGAGCTGCGCCGAGACCTTGTTCAAAACAGGAATGAAGACATCGTTCGTCGACAAAGGAACGAGCAAGCACTTTGTGGGAGCAACAACAGGTGGGAATGACAACACACCACGCTGCTCACCCTCCGGACGGGTCCAGTAAACGTGTTCCATCAAGCAATACAAAATACGACCGATACCGAACGACGGCTCAATGACATTGGGCGTGAATTCGCGAACTAGATTGAAAATGTAACGAAGTGAATAAATGCGCATCGCCCTTGATCTATCCGTACTCAGCTCGGAAAAAAATATACTTACTGTGAGTGGTAACGGAGACCTTCTCGAAGCTGCTGATAAGGTCTTTAGTGATATCGAAGGCCTCCTCATTAACGGTGACGGAAAATGAGCCGGTGCTGTCATGTGCCTTCTTCAGCTCCTCCAAGGCCGCCTCATCCAATGAAGCCAAGTGCTCCTCGACGGCCTTAGCATTCTTCTTGAAGCGAGGACCAAAGACCTTCTTATTGATCTCGAGCAGCAGCTTCTCCTCGACCAAGGGCTCGGGCAGACGCTCACGGACAACTAACTTCTCGCCAGTCTTGTTCGAGTGCACAGTCAAGTCATAAGCAGAACGATCAGCGCAGCCAACACATTCCTTCCAGCCATAAGAAGTATGGATCTCAGCATCCCAGCAATCGCAGGCGTAATGAGCCATCTCGTTCTTCATGTGCTGACGGAAACGAACACGGTCAGGGTTGATACCGATCTTGGTCAAGAACATATGGACGCGAACCAAGAAATAGCCCAAGGTCTGGTTGTCGATGATGCCCTTCTCCACAGCTTCGCCAACAGAGATCTCCAGAAGTTCGGTCTTGCCCTGAAGTTGAACAGAAGCGGGCAAAATCTTCAATTTGTAGGTGGCCACCTCGTTGAAGCGAGCGTGATCCTTCTTGGCAGGGTCGACATAGTGCTCAATCTCAGCCATAGTGAACTCTCTATTGTTATCAACAATAACAAGAGCGTTAGCAATTTTGATTACTCTGACTGCGCCTTGAGAACTAGAACCTGGTACCATGAACCTGCTTCGCGATAAGAACATTTACCTGACACGTAAGAGACCCTCACGAGGCGAGATTTCGTTACGGAAGGAGCGACCAATTTGAGCAGAGGCGAAAGGCATGCGATCGTTGTTGAACTCGAGCAATCTCTTGAAGTTCAGGAACTGGCCCTGGGCAGTTTCGGGGCGCAGGAAACCGGGGAACTGGCCAGTGGGTCCGATGCTGCTAGAGAACATGAGGTTGAAAACAACGGGCTCAGAGATGTCGTTACCGGTCTCGGGGGATTTGATCTGGTGAGTGCGCATAAGTTCGCCGAGTTCCGGGCCAGAGTAGTTGTCGATCTACATGGATGTGTATCGGATATACCCATCAGTCGACACAAAGCACAATTAAAGGGAAAAAGAACTGCATAAGTGACATGACAATGTATGACAAACTGGAGCAACAATGCAATGCGGGAAATTGATGTTAGAGTTGCAGGACAAGTGTCCTCAACTCACCTGAGCAAGGATCTCTTTGTAGGTCTGGACAGTTCCATCGTCAAGGCGGACAGCAGTGACCTTGGCTGCCTTCTTCTTCTTCTTCTCATCCTTGTCGGCCTTGGCTTCAACGGGCGCGTTGCGCGCAATTTTGTCGCCGTCCAAGCGAGCCTCGAGCACGTTCTCGACCAAGTGATCAGCACGGAAGATCTCTCCAGTCTTGAGATCCTTGCACATCCAGTCCGAGAAACGGTCGACGTGGCCAGAAGTCTTGAGGACCTCGGCAGGGGTCATGATCGAGCAGTCGACCTCGAGCATGTCTTCCTCGAGAACAAAGTGCTTACGCCACATCTCGAGCACATTCGCCTGGAGAGCACAGCCTGGGGGACCGTAGTCGTAAAGACCAGCAACACCTATTTTGCGAATTGTAAATGTCGATCAAACAAGATATACTGGTGAGTCATCGGCGACCTGAATGAAACAACGAGAAGAAGATGCCGAGGGCGGCCCGCAGTAAAAGAGGGACAAGGACCTAGAGTGGGCTAGGACCAAATGTTGTGATATGTTGGGATGTTGGATGGGAGCAGGCACAGGGTGGGAAATGGTGGATATGGTTTGATAAGATACAAATCGATTATTTTACCTCCGTAGAGCGAGAAGGCGGGGGCGTAGAAGAAGCGCTTGCTGAGCAGCTGCTCAAGCGCAGGTCTGTTGAATGTGGATGCAGCGGACATGATTGTTGTTGTCGAGGAAGTTGATGAGGAAGTGAATGAAGAGAACAAGGACTGAGGGAATCCTTTAGAAAAGACCTTTCATGTTCGTTCCCCCCTTGCCCAAACAACGCATAAGCAAAGTCACGGACCATCACGTGGAGCCACGATGACTCCACAAGGAGTCAAAAGCACAGCAATTACGGCGACTCTTCGTGCCTTCAGGGCACATTATTATGCGCTGCGTGACTAATGGTTAATGTATACGTCGGTCCCTCCACTTTCTACCAAAGTATTCTGCAGGTTGCGCATACCCATGCTGTTGCGTCCATCGTATCCTATCCCTGGATGATAAGGACCCGCGACTCTACTCGTCAAGGATAAAGACAGAGCAACTCGTAAATTTCTCCGGTTAACTCGTAATTTTGAGAACTTTTTACGAGTCCATATCCCATGTATTTCTGAGAGAGAGCGTTTGCATTTCAACCTTCTCGAAATTTATCTATTCACGGACCTTAAAAGAGTCAAAGAATGATGAGTGATATCCCTTGTTTTATGGATGCAAGCAATAAAAGACGTCTTTCCGCAGCAGACTGGGATAAATGATAGAAAACAATGCGCTAAATTGCGCGTTATGCCACACAAGAACTCATACAGTTGACAAGGATTGCGCGTGGATCAGCAGGGAGTAATTGCCCTGAACGCGGGTGCCTGAAAGTACCTCTAAAGGAGCATCACATAGTTGCATAGGCCTGCGTCAGATATAGGAATTCTTTCCATTTGACCTCGTAGGTTAGTTTTTATGTATGCTCTTAGTGCTTGTCGCCACTCCGGAAAAGAACCGTATCAAAAAACATGGCAAGCATGGAGGAAACCTGGAAACAAATAAGCATTAGATGGCTGACATCAATTGATATGCATTGCTGGAGTCTTTCATCCAACTCCGGGATGGGGATCAAACATTTTCTGACCGTTTCCGTCTTGGCATTCTCAAGAGGAGCAAACAAACCCGTACTTCACAGAACTCTCCGAAAAAAAAAATCAGTCATTCAGTCTCAGCAAGCAATTTCTGCGAGAATTGCCTGGCATGCTCAACGTGGTAAATGGATTTCTGGACGGGTTGAATTTTCCCAAAAAAAAAAGTGCGTCGTCCATACTGGAGAGGCAAAAGTGTGGAGAATGAGAGACTTGAACTCCCGACCTTCCGCTTTGGAGACGGACGCGCTGCCAATTGCGCCAATCCTCCTTGGATTACAGAGTTGATCGGTAGAATGACTATAATAAATAAAAAAATTATCATGTAGACTTTACATGCTGGAAATCCATGCAATTTTGGCGCAGGAAATCCACTTCAAAGTACTTGGGAAATCCACTTAAATGGACTTAGGAAATCCATTTATGAAATGGGCGCAATATGTAAGGTCCCATGATGGGATTTATTTTCTGTCCCACCTGCAAGTTTCCTTCTCTACTTTGGTGGAAAGGATGACTACAGTAGATCATTGGTCTGATAGATTCGCAGGGTCAATCGACTCGAGAGACAAATTGTTATAAAAAAAAATTGTCTTTGAGGATCCTTGAAAAAGAGGGTAAATTTTGCGACGCTGACCGCGTTGATCATGCTAATAGTGCAGCCTTAGCCTCGTGTTAAGTCTTGATGCTATGGATTGAACTCATGGGGATTTATGTTAATAAAAAAAAAAAAAAAAATTGATGCTATGGATTGAACGTTACTGAACTGCCTACAGGGGGTGAGATGGTTGACAACTTTGGAGGGGATCGGGAGGATACGCTTTTTGCAACAGTTGTTTTCAGCTTCTAACACAGCGATGAGGTGTGGTAATTGTTGCGCAGGTCTTAGAGGCAAACCCGAGGAATGTTACCTGTTCTATGTCCTCTGGTGACTGTAGATCGGTTTTGCTTTGGTGGAAAGGACAACTGCAGTGGATCATTTGCGAGTTGGTCTGGATAGATTCGCGGGTCCCATTGACTTGAGGGATATATTGCTGTAGAAATCATATATTATAAAGAGAAAGAAATAATCACGTTGGCCCTAACAGTACGTGGATCCTGGAGAACGCTGACAAAGGCTATTCGGACATACAGAGAAATGCGCGTTTTCATGCATTAGCATATGCATGCAAAAAACGCTGAGTCGGGTACTCGCTTCGACAGAGGATGAGGGCGCAATGAAACGCAATTTAAAGTGCCTTGTCTGCCTTTCTATTAAATTGAAAGGCTGCTAATCGATTCATTATTATCGATGCGGAGATGGTTGTTATTTACGCTGCTCTATTTGATTCTTTGAGCGCGATAGATACGATCTGAAAAGGTCTTGCAAGGAGGACCAACTGGTCGCTGTATTATAGGCGATGTGTGCAGGGAAGACTCAACGATGCTCTGCTTGATGGTGCCCTGCTTCCGTAGAGCTGCTGTTCTTGCCGTAAGTTCATAACAACGGTGAATGCGTGAGAACCTGTTTCATGCACTGAATATTCTTGTGTCCGCCTGGTTGCCGGCTCTTCTTTCCTGCGCCCTCCGCCTCTTTGCCTCGTCATAGGGGTGCTCAGAGTATCTGGTAGATACCAGAGTCTAATGGTCTTTTCCACTGTTAGTTCTCTCACGTTCATCATCCCTCCTGCACACACACACACACACACACGCACAACCCCATCTGTTTTTCTTTCTTCAACATCCATCCTCATTCCACCACCCATCTCCTTCTTATTCTCTCTTTTCTCCCTCCTAGTGAAAGAAAGGGAAAAAGAAGAAACGACCCTGCTGCCACCAAAAAAAAAAAAAAAAAAATACAACGCAGCCGTACATCGAGAAACAAACAAACTGCCCAACTGCCCCTGGCTGCCATTCACACCTCCACAGATCTCTCGCTCCATCGGCCTTGATCCTTCCCTGCAATCCCACCGCGCCCGCAACCCCTTCCCTCTGTCCTCGCTTTCCCTTTCGATTTCCCTTCAATTACTGCGTACTGGTCCTGAGTCTTTGGTCTACAAACGAGGACCCCTCCCCCTCTTCCTCTTCCTGCTTTTATAAACCCAGAGCTGAGTGCTTTCCTCCAGGTAAGGGGCTGATCAGTTCTTAGTCAAGCATCTCTTGCCAACTCGACTCGGAACAACACCAACACCTGCGACGATGGAGAGAGGATATATAGGCGCCCACTCCCGTCCTGTGCTATCCTTATCTTCACGACTCGGGCCCATTCAGCCGAGTCCCACTAATCCGTGCTAAACTGCATTTTGTTTCCCTCTCTTTTAGCACGAATCCTCGGTGGAACATAATTCTTAACCAACTCGGGTTCTCATTCAGCTAAAAGCCGACGCCAACAAGGGCTCCTTGAAGCAATACAGTCAGAGCGAGGCGGAAACACCTCGCCCCTCTTCTTTGTTACCGCGCATTGTACCTCGTCAGACGGCTCAGCACTCTCAATGTATCATCAATCGTCTCAAAACTCATCCAGCAATAGCCTGCTTACACAGGCGCTGTCGATCGATCCACGGTTTCAGGTTGAATATCCGGTTGACTACCAGGCCCTATACACCGTAACCCCAGACCGAGAACTCCATGGACAGCAGCAGCAGCAGCTTCGGCAGCTTCAGCAGATTCAGCGATTGCAGCTTCAGCAGCTCCAGCAGGAACAAGAGCAACAGCAGCAGCATCAACAGCAACAACAGCAACAGCAACAACAGCAAGAACATATCGTCAATTATCATCAAAGACAGATTGCGACGGGGCTCTCAGGGCAAGGCCAGTTTATGTTTGATCCATCTTCAATCCCGCTTTATTCCTCATCTATGGGACTTCCAGATCAAGAGCAGGTCGGGGATGTTATGGACTTGTCACTCCCCAACGACCTTGACAATGGCAACTCAAATGACTGGACCTCATTCCTTTCTCTGGGCAACATTGCGGATATGCCAGCGAGCATGACCCTTGAGCAATTGCAGCTGATACAAAACGAACTTGACGGCGAAAAGTGGGCCTTAGGGCAGAGTACTGAATTCTCGCTTAATGCGCCGGATCCAACCTCACAAGTTCAGCAACTGACACAGGAGCATCCAGGAGCTGAAGTCCAGCAGCAGCAGCAGCAGCAGCAACACCAGCAACAACAACAACAACAACAACAACAACAGCGGCTGCAACTACAGCAGCAGCAACAACAAGAGCAGCAGCAGCAGCAGCAGCAGCAGCATGAGCAGCAGCATGAGCAGCAACAGCAACAACAGCAACAACAACAGCAACAGTTACTTCAACAGCAACAACAACAACAGCAGCAGCAACAGCAGCATCGTCTTTATCAGCTCCAGCAGCAGCAGCAACTTCGCCTTCAATTAGAGCTCGCCAGCCGAACGCAATTGCCTCAGAGTCCAGCACCAGGAATGGGGTACTCTACACCCCTCCAGCAATTCCCACATCATCTTCATGGAATGGTGCAGTTTCCATCCGGCCACTCGCCCGCCCAATCGCCTCTCTCTCCTAGCAATTACGCTGGTGACGACTACTTCTCGTCAAGGCAAGCATCACCAGGCCCTGCCTCGTCGCCGAGTGCATCGTCCAAGATCAAATCGAGGCCCAGGCCCTCGACCGCTGGGGCCAGGATGTCTCAAGGTGGTATAAAGGCGCTCTTTGGACAAGGTGGATCCAAGAGCAACCGCATCTCTCTTGACCTAAAAACGGAGCCATCTATCAACCTGCCTCCACCACCACCGCCACAACAGGGACTGACAGCCACGTTGATGGCCGCCAATCAGACAGCCGGTAACATTGTGCCTCCCAAAACACCGCCTCCCCCTCGGAAAAAGAAACCTGCAAAGACTATGTCTGCCGAAATACCCATTCCGACTCCAGCTGTATTGAGTGCTGTACTGGAAGGGATCGCACAACAGGACACTAGTTTAACAGGCATCAACCATGCAGAAGGAGCACCACCTGTCCTCACACTGGCAGAGCGACGTGCGGCAGCGGCAGCGGCAGGAATCCAAAGACGGAGGTCAGCGTCGGAATCGTCTACCCTTGCGTTTAAGCCTGGCTCAGTATCATCGATACCAGCGTCCCTCATCCCCCCCAGCCTTGGTCTGGACTCGGAGGCGAAGCGCTTTATTCTCTCTCCAAATGTTACTCCTGGAAGTGAAACTCTTCCCCTACCGAGTCCTTCGATTCTCTCGACATCAGCATCATCGCCAGCGCCGATACAGATTGGAAGGATTACTCCTCGGCACTCCTCCTCTCAAGCGCGGACGGAAGAACAGCAACGACAGCTCGATGCTGCTATGGAGCGGGTTGACTTCGACGATGTGACAGTGGCGGAGTTGAAGGAGATGCTCCGGCAGCGTGGGAAGCACGGGGGAGGCAAGAAGGCGGATTTGATTAAGAGGCTGCAGTCGGAAATCGATATTATTCGAGCTAAGCGTCAGTCTGATACACGACAGGGTACAGCAACCATCCCACCACCTCTTGCTTCACCGACTCATCAGCTGTACAAGACCCTGGGAGGCATGCATATAGGACCCGCACCTGTGCATAACAGCATGGCAGCCGCAGCTGCCGGAACGACAACGACGACGACATCGGGACCATCCCATTTGCGATATTCCCTCTACGATGATGTCCCACCAGAGCCAGGAGCAGGCATGGGCACCATCCTGGAGAATGGAATGGGAGCACCCTCTGGAGCAGGATTTGGCACAGGACACTTGACAGCTCACTCCAACACTTAAAATAATTAAAGAGAGAAGCGATAAAGCCTGCTATCTCTTTTATTCTTTGTAGTGTTCAGAGTGCTCTGGAGAAAATGAGATTAAAGTTTGTCCCAAGTTTTGTGTAACACTTCTTTGTCTCGTTGCTATCGCGATGCTCTTTTTTTTTTTTTTTTTTTTTTTTTTAATCCTTGCTTCTGTTGGTTATACCAGACTCCAAGGAAGCTCATCGGATCAACATCCACAGATTCAGCATTTGACTATTTCTCTCTGAATAACATGTACTGGAACCGATCCCGATTGCCGTGCACATACCGGGATATGCCCTGGTTAGTCTCAACGTAGACAGATGTCTCCTGTTGACGCCCTGACAGATCCAACCCCTTGCCGGCTCAGGAACCGCCTGCTCTCTCCGAACCTTTTCTGGTTGCAATCCAAATGCGAGTAGGACTCTAGCTTTGTGGGTGCAGATGTGATGTTGGAGAAATACCAGCTATAGTGGAAACATGCATCGTGCAGACTGATCGCTGCACTGCTGAATATGGACTTCCTCAACTGACCGTCGGCCCCTCTCCAGTCGTTTTTTGACAATGTCCTGCATCGTCACTGCCTGTGCCTCGCTCGGCTGAATTAACAAAAAACAATGAACCAGGCTCTCGATAACAGACGACGACCAGACGCATCCAGAATTCTTCTCTATATCGGTTACTCGAAGGAGCGGTTCTAGAACTGACGTCCTAGCTGAAATAAATTGCTTTTTAATCCAATAACTCCATTCCATAAGAGTCATCCTGCTCCTGTCGATGGGTCCACGTCCTTCATAGCCACAAGGACAGATCTCCGTGGGGTCTCATCAAGGTCCGATATCATCATCAGGCGGTCTCCTTTCTCGGATTCGTGGATGTCCAGCGCTGTTCAGAAGTCCAGGAACCTTGTTAAAATCTATATCCCCCGTTCCACCTGGAATCGCCCAGATCGGCTGCCGAGATAATGGCGCCAAGAATTTATCTATGGAAGAAAATAAAACGGACCTCGTCTGGTCGATAGTGGAGGAGCTTTATTTTGCCCAAAAAAGCCGTGACAGACTCGATAACCACGGAATAGTCAATCTCGCTACGCTGCTCGGCGAATCTAATCTCGGGCTGATTGAATGCATCATCCAGCAGCACGTCGTCGTAGATGCATGGTTGTTCCTCGGTACAGGTGTTGATTGAACGGATTAAGGCAGACGAGGGTACTTTAGAACTGTGGAAAGTGAGTCAGGAACGAGAGTCTGATGGTTTGTGTCGAATTATCGCCTATGAGGGTAACAAATGTAAGCACCAGTTTGAACGTCGCACTGGAGGGAAATGAAGCAGAAACGAGGCAAGTGGTCAGTTCAGAAAGAGGCAGTGGGAAAGAAAAAAGAATGCGTCCCTTGTATGCCGTTGTGTAGCTTAGCTGCACAGATGTGCGAGGATATGATATGGTAAGGGTGTGCAGAGGCGCTACGGGAGCTAGGAGGCACAGATAAGAAAAGAAAAGTGCAGACGTTTGAACGAATGAAGGAGGCATGGGATGATAGACGCATGGATAAGGAGTCGGAGGAGTTCATGGCCCACATCCTTGCCTTGCCAAGCTACTTTTTACCAATGCATGGTATTTTGACGACGCATATACGGCTCGTACGATGCTTATACGACACTGTACAGAACACGCTTTGGACTGATGGCTGATTCCGGAAGCGGGCCCATCGAGGCATGCAGAAGGACCATAAGCACGCCGTGGTGCTACTGCGAAAAGGACCATCCTATTCAATCAGGAGGCGAAGACGGAGGAAACTAAAAATGAAGAATACCACATCGGAGGACCGCGGTGCTGCTTTATTCTTATGTCTCCTTTCATAGTAGAGGCAATTCGAGGTAAGTGGCCATTCCCACCATACGCCTGTAGGGCTGCCTTTGCACATGGATCGATCGCTGTCTTAACCGCCCCTCTTCCTCTTCTATTTCCAGTGAGTTATGGTTCTCTTGTTGATGGCCATGGGTGTATGTGTATGTATGCCTCCTTGGATGTCCCCTTGGATATCTCCTAGTTCGCTATCGGTGCTCCCTCCTCTTTTGTCTGTCCAACCCCGGTTACTTGTCCCTGTTTGGCACGCTGCCCTGGCCACAGCCAACCAACGTGTTGCTCTGATTCGACAGTATCGCCATCTATAGTTTTTCCTAGAAATTCTGCATTCGACTCCCAAATGGTAGTAATGGTGGCCCCTCCCTCTACTGCAGACATGGTGCCATAGTCTGCAGGCCCCACCCATTCAGCCAAGGCCACTGTGCGAATAGGGGGGCATCTGGTCTTATCAGTCTCCTTCAAGTCCAACTGCCGATGCCATTTCATTCAAGAACATATCATTGTTGTGCTTGCATCCAATTCTTTCCTTCTTTTCTCTTTTCTCTTTTCTCTTCCTCCTCCTCCTCCACGCCAGCCAAGGTTCCCTTTATTTCCTATCGACCGGGATTCTACATTATCATATCAACACAACATTATGGCTACCTCCACAAGATGTTCGGGTAAGGATCGCGCTTCTTAAAAGCAAATTTGATGAACTTCCACTATCTTTGAATGCAATTAAAGCAGATGCGCCTCCTTTGTACTATCACTTAGGACGATGGCGGGCACGAAAGACTTTGTTGCTTTCCTTACTATTTTTTCTCCTTCTCCTAACCATCGTCAGTGATCGGTTTTGCGTCGCTGCAGAGGGCTCGGATAACGACGACGACAGCTTCCCGGACCCAGTCAATATCGAAGACGATCCTTCAGCGACACCAACGCCCACCCATTCCGTTTCCCCTCCTGGCACTATTCCATCCCTAGCTGTCCCATTTACTCCACCTCATTTCGTTACCGTAGCTCCAACGCCTCCTTCTCCTTCACAGGTGCCGCCAAATCCCGTATCTACGTCCCCTTCGGGGATCCTTAAGCCGGGTACAGCTAATGCAGAATGTACCGTCATAGCTGATCTTTACAAGGCGACAGGTCCATGGAAGTTCGTTCCTGATACAACCAACTGCTGCAATGCTGAATATCCCAACTCGTCTGGGATTAAGTGCAATGCCAACGGCCAAATCATTTACATCTACCTGGCAGGTACGTTAGCATTAGGCATGGCCCATGGCTGATGCGCGTACAAAAAAATAGATATTCACGTATACTCATAGCATAACGTTGCGGTTGTAATACCAGGTCAAGGACTTTCAGGGACATTGCCCGATA
The DNA here is from genome assembly GCF_025024155.1 of Gamsiella multidivaricata. Classification (NCBI taxonomy): domain Eukaryota; kingdom Fungi; phylum Mortierellomycota; class Mortierellomycetes; order Mortierellales; family Mortierellaceae; genus Gamsiella; species Gamsiella multidivaricata. Next base: position 430,068 of record NW_026251734.1, read on the forward strand.
GTCTCGGGGGCCTTAGCAGGTGGGTGGTGTCTTCTTTATTCTAGCTAATCCCCGTCTAACCGATGACTGGACTGACCTTGCCCTCTTCTACGCTGCTTGTAATTAGCCTTCAGTACCTGTTACTATACTATAACAACTTGTCGGGACCCATTCCTCCAAGTTTGACCAATGCACCACTTCTTATCCTTGGTTAGTCTATCGCTGCAACCCATGCCCTGGGAAATTCCAGATCACAGTGTAATCGCCTGCACTAACCATCGTTTGTCAACCTCACCCTTCCTTTGATTCCGTAAAGATCTTAGCCATAATCGGATCTCGGGCAGCCTGCCTTCCTCAGCACCTGGCTGGACCAACTTGGGGACGCTCAACCTTGAGCAAAACGCGCTCACGGGTCCGCTTCCTGACTGGGTCACCACCTTGCCGAACCTGCATTCCATAGCTATCGGACAGAACCTTTTCACTACAGGAGATCCACATCCTGCCTTCACATTCAACACTGAGCCAGGCATGAACAGTACCGCTGGCGCAGCAACGCCTTCTTCTATTCCGCCCTCGGTCAACCCCGCGAACTATATTCCACCCGCATCCACATTTCTGGACGCGTTCACGAAACTCCCAAAGCTGAAGCAGCTCAAACTGGACTCGCTTGGACTCTCGGGTGGGTTCCCGCCTTCGTGGGAGCAAAAGATGGTTAACCTGACCAAATTGGATCTTTCCAATAACTCTATGCAAGGCCAGATCCCTGGTTTCATCAATGGGTTCACAGGACTCAAGACTCTGCTTTTGGATAGGAATGAGTTTGGAGGACCGATCCCATCCTTTCAGCAATTGAATAACCTCTCTGGTACGCATCAGACGTGTCAATACGCGTTTAAGGATAAAAGTAATCGAGCCATCAAGTCTTACTCCCTCAGGAAATGGCAGCGTTTTAACGATTTCTCATTCTCACTGTTGAATGCGCTTAGTCCTCGATCTATCATTTAACCAGCTCTCAGGGCCACTTCCACCCTGGGCCGCAGGTCTAAACTTGACCATTGTGAACCTATCCAACAACTTGCTCTCGGGACCACTTCCCATGGATAACCATCACGCCTGGCGTGCATGTTCTGTCGCCAACAACTATTTCATCTGCACTAAGGGTCCCGAACAAGTTCTCAGTGCAAAATGGAAATCTGATTGTCGAGCCCAATGTTCAGATGTCCAGCGAGACGTCCCTCGATGTAAGACCAATCTTATGCTGAAAGGCAGGTGAATGCATGACATGAATCAAGATGGCTGCTGACAATTCATTTTGGTCTTGTTCACATAAAATGCGCCTAGTCCGACCAGCGGTGGATACGACCCTTCCAGAGATTCGAGTCCACCAAACGCACAACGGGGGAGGCTCTCAATCCTCAGCTGCCGGGTGGATCGCAAGATGTGTCACCATGGGAACGGTATTGGGGCTCTTGTTGATGCTTTGCTAGCCTTCACGTACATTATTCATCGTCTGGATTTCAGTATATAAGTATCTTGTAGTGTCCTGCGTTGGTAGCGTTTTTGTAAGAGCACTTCAGTGGGCCCGTAGATCGGTGCGCGGCACGTACTTGGCCCCTTTCATCTTTTAATTGTCCCTTCACAACTTGTAGTTCATCCTCTCATTTTATCTAGGCATTTCTCAAATGACCATTACGATCTGTTTATATTTATCATATTATTTTTATTTTCGTGAATTGTCCTAACAACGATCTGCTCAGCAGCATGTCCATAGGCCTGTCGGTCAATTACCTAATTACCCAATTGCAGGACTAGTGTTAATGTTCTGTTTTTCATGTAGCCATTCGGCAGGTCTCATACACAGGCGTGTGCGTTATTTGTACAATATCAGATAGGAGCGAAAGATGTGCTATGTTGTTCCCCATGAGGACCAGGCGCCAACCCGGTTCCCGTCGGGTGAACTATGTAATCATCAGATGCAGTAGAAAATA